>NC_081410.1:295937011-296260900 GCF_030272615.1 Cryptomeria japonica | reverse complement strand
AATTTTCTCCTAGCATCAATTAAACTGTACAAATCTTTGAGAAGATATTTTTCTAATTCAATCAATGCTTTACTAAATACATCCATGTACAAATTACAACCTCCTTAATCTTCCTTTGATCCTTAACATCCATATTCGCATAATATTCAAAGATGTTCTTCAAATTTCCATCTTTAATAATTTCATCAATTAATTATTGAATAGACAAGGGAGGAACAATATGATACTCTATTTTAGAAGTCTTCATCTTACCAGATTCTATAGCTTCATCCAAGTCAGATTTTGTCTTCTTTCCTCTCTTGGGCTTACTTGTCGGTACAAGATCAGACCTTGCCTTCTTCTCATTTTTCTCTTTATTCTCACCACTGGATTGGGGTTTTCGGATGACTCTAGCAAACTCTCCTTTCTTCGAAGCCTTGGGAATATCTGTATCTAATTCAGTCTCAAATTGCAACAGAGAAACTGCTACATATTCCCTTTGAGGTTTCTACTTCTTCCTCATAACACCTTTACCCTTTGTAGATGAACTGGAGGGTTCTACTATAGTAGGAGGTGTCTTCACCAGAGTGGGAGAAGGTCCTGTCACCTTTACCTTAATTGGAGCAGATGTAGTCTTTTGTTTCTTTTCTTTCTCAACTACATCCCTTGCAAGTCTAGCAACTCTAACTTTCTCATAGAGGTGTCCTTCTTCAACAAGAATGTCCTCCACAATCTTTGCAACTTTTCTCTTTCTTGATGGTTTGATGAACTTAGTATGCAACTCCATTGATTTCTCCTTTCAGGTTCCAAATCTTTCTTCTTTTGTGTCGATTAGAGCTCTTAACAAATGTTGTACGTAGGCATCCAAAGTGGCTTCATCAACCTCATACCCCATAGGCATTGTCCATACTATCTGGGGTTGAACTACTTCCATAAGACATTCATCTTTGTTCACCATAAAGCACATTATCACCTCATATTTCTTTATAATTTCTTTGGGGATTCTGACTCTTTATTTTATCTTGTCCTGAAAGGTTTCAAAAAAAGCCCACAAAGAAGCATCTTGATTATCCTTGTTGCCAAGTTTGTCAAGCCCCTACTTTATCTGTTGAGCCATTGGTCTTTCAAAAGCCCATTTTAATCTGTCGGTTCTGGGGATCTGATTCATGAAGTACAATGCTAAACAGATAAACAAAGAACTAAATTTAAAGATATTCTTTTTATCCTATTTGATTTTCTTTATATTTATCTACAACTCCTCCAATAGCACACTACACAGGTCATAATGAGCATCTTTCTAGACCATCTGATAGGTTGCATGGATAGTAGTGCCAGATATAGAATTCAGTCGGTTAGACTGATATACCTTGTAACCAATGACCATTGTAGCAAATTTCACATCCTCCTCCTTGATTGTGTTGATTTTCACTAATCACCCATCAAATTCTGCACCGATTAATTTGTTCACTATAGGGTTAGTGACCTTGCATAACCTTGGCTTGTCATCGGTTTTATTCAAATAGGTTACCACCTTAATCGCATCAGCATTGAACATGTATGGTTGGTCAAGCCATATAAATTCAACATGGATCCTTCTCAGTACATACCTCACCCATTCCTTCTCATCAAATGTCAAAAAGTTTACAAATTGAGTGAAACCCTTTCTCTGCAACTGCGCAAATTCTTGCTTAGGGTTGCTAGTATCATCCATGATGTTGTTAGTATAAAGATCCAAAATATCCTCAGAGCCGATTTCCTCAATCTCACAGTGAATGTAGGCTCAAACATCATCAACGTGCAAAACTCTATGTGGAATGAAAGAGAAAGCTCCAACTGGGTCAACTTCCATGGATTTGTAGGGGTGCTTCTTGAACATAGGATGGGTCCTATCCTTGAATTCAAAAACCAGAGAGGTAGTGATGGAAGATGCATATGCCATTTCAAAAAAACTGAACTCAGAAATCCTCTTCAAAAAAACCTCAACCTATTGATGGATGCCCTAGATCACTCGCCGAATTGCTTTTAGCTCTCTGATCGTCCGAAAACCTTGATCGCCTTGTTCTTCATTTCAAAAACACTATTCACAAAGTGAAGAATGATTCTTGTACTTGCCCTTTTTTAACTTTGCAAACCCTAATTTCACTTTGAAATAAATGCACCTCAGACATCCAACTGGATGCCCTATTTGACTATCAGATGCCAGAATCAGTCATCTAAATCCCGGTATCAACTGAAACTCAATTCCTACCATCTACAATCCATCAACGAAAAATCTCATCAAGGGGTACTACAAGATTTGTATTAGTTTGTCTCCCCTAAGGCCAAAAGCCCTAGTTACCAAATGAAGGTTGTGCACCGGATTCAGGTACAGATCCATTATCTGCCTTAGATTCATCCTTCTTTACCCACATCTTCTTATGCTAATCTTTTATCACATCTACTTTTTCCTTTCCCTTTTCATCTGATTTGTTCTTGTCAATCGGAGCACTATTTTTGCTTCTGCATAATTTTACAATATGACTGATTTTGTTGCATGCTCTCCAAACAACATTATTCTACATAGGTCTGAAGTTCATCTGATTTGGTCTTGTCATGTACTGATTAGAGATATGTCCAAACATTCCACAAGCATAGCATCTCTTGTTTTGAAGGTTATTTATTACTACTCTAGACAAATTTGACTTGTGTCCAAAGTTATTGCATATGAAACACTGATTGATAAAGGTAGGAACATTTTTCATGTTGTTCATCATATTGTTATTGTTCATCATTCCATTATTCATCCTACTTCTACACTGCCTCACCATATAACCAAACTTGTTGCAAGTAAAACATCTACCATTGGCTTTATGAGCATTAGGTTGTCTTACCAGAGGATTCTTTCCCTTCTTTTGATTAGGTTTTGCATTGCCTTGTCTAGATCCAGAGAATTCACCTTTCTCAAATCCTAGGCCTCGCATATCCTTTCCATGTCTCTGACTTTCTAGCATCTCATCAAGCCTTTTTGAACTAGTTTTAAATTTTTCTTTGTATTCATTGGTAGTAGAAATTTCATGCTTCAAGGTAACAATCATTTTTTCAAGTTCTTGACCATTATTCCTTGATTATGTCATCTCAAGCTTCAAGTGATCATTCTCATAGGTAAGCTTGAAGTATTCATCAACTCTTTCCTTCAATGATTGTGCAAGATTCTCTTCATTCTTCTTCTAGTCCTCAATCTCCTTAGTTAACCTCATCACAATGGATTGCATCTCATTCTTCAAAGGAGAATTCTCTCTCAAGCTTGTTAACTTCATCAACTTTGTCCCAAGATTCCATGATCTGATCTTCTTTTTCCTTCAATTTGTCCATTAATTCCTTCCTCTTCTATCTATAGACGCTTGCTTGATCCTTTAGCTCACAATGAATTCATCAACAACATTGAGGTTCTTCTTCAAGGTACAAATCTCATTTATAGCTGCATCAAGATCCTCAAGTGCCACATTGAGTTGTCTCTGAAAACTAGAATCCATTGAATCAATCTCCCAGATCTTCCTCAAGTGATTAAGCTTCCTCAGAGGAACTAGGCTCTGATACCAATTGTTATAATCAGGGATCACTGAGAGGGGGGGGTGAATCAATGATCTATCAAAAATAAAATCCACAAACTTATTCTTTATCCATCGGTTAGCAATGCATAACAAAAAATAACATAAACATGGGACAAAGAATCCACAACACCGTGATTTTTATGTGGAAAACCAAAAAGGGAAAAATCATGATGGGTTTGGAACCCATAATATTCATATACTATGGCCAGGAGTACATAAATATTACATAAATGGGGAATGTACTTGCATTCAGGCTCATTTCCTAGAGCTCACTACTCAATTATAATTGCCTAGAAGGCTACAACCTTCAGGGAAGTCTCACTGACTTGCAATTTGATTACAATGAGGAAATACAATGAAATTAACTCTCAAGTATCATCTGGCAATGCAAGAATGAGTTTTGGTTAAGCACTGAATCTATGACTGTCTTCACTCTGTTGAATACTCTATTTCTATCTCAATCAACTATCGGATTGTCTGTAAGAAAAGTGTGCACGTGAAACTGCGCTCAATCACACCAAAATGGATCATCACACTAGTATTACCACCAAAACCAATTGCCAATTCGGTCTTATATATCCGGCCTTAGCACAAAGGTAATTTCCTTCAAGTCAGCTTCAAGAAGTGTAACGTGTAGCTCCAAGTCGACTTCAATCTCAAACAAAACATAGCACCGAACCAAGAGTCAGTGAAAAATTTAGAGGCTAATATTTGCCAATTGGCTATTTTTTGAAATTTTGGAATCAAGATTTGGCTAATGAGCTCATCTTTGGAGGTGATTCGAATCGCCACATTTTTATAAATTTTTATTTTAGTGTTATTTAAATCACCAAAGAAGTTATTTTTTTAGTTTTTTTTAACTCAAAGATTCGCCACAATATTTGATACATGATTGGATCATATTTGCCAACATTTTATAATCTATTGTAGAAATACAAATTAATTAGCCAATAATATATCATAATTATTAGTTACTTTAGAGTTATATCAACAATCTTTAGTTGATTCCATTGATTTAAAATATAATCTAATGACCTTCATTGTATTCTATGAGGTAAATTGTACCTACAAGTTGTAATGGCCTCAATGAATATCAATCGTTTAAAAGAAATTTTTGGCCCCATGAGTATTACAAATTGTTGGTATATTTTATCTCACAAAATACAAAGAGGGATATTATATTATTTTAAGTTAATGTTAGAAACTAAATAAAGTAGATTCTACCCCTTAAACTCATTAATGATTTCTAACTTTAGGCCTTTACTTTTCTATAAGAAATATTTTTTTAAATGAAAGGATTTGCAATAGTAATTAATGCATACTCTTATTATTTTACAAGATTCACCAATAATTTCTACCAAAAAAATTGATATAAAAATTCACCAATAAAATTAATATTTTTATTTTAAAAAGGGAAAGATTTTCCAATTAAAATAATAATTATTTTAAAAAAAATTAAATATTTTCCAAGTTTTTATACAATTTTTTGAGAGGGGGTTTCTTAAAGTTAACACTGAAAAGAGTGTATTCACATGCTTTCTAAGGATCTTCCCATTAATCAAGAATACGAAATCAACCACCAAAATTACCGCAATCATCGGAAATTATTTCGGACCAAAACATCACCGAGATACCCTATTTTACTGGTTAACTCTAGCTTCTAAATAAGATGAATCATGACCGCCAGATCGAGTCTCCAAGAAGAGTTTCCATCAATGTCAACCCTAGACCATAAATCAAGCATCGAAGATCACCGGATGAGTGTCAATTTCCAACACATCAATGAAAGCTTTTAGAGTAAATTTTGATCCTTTGGGATACCATAGTCCAAAATATTATGTTCCTTTCAAGTATCTAAATATCCTCTTCACTACAATAGCATGTGATTATTCTGGTTCTTGCTTAAATCTAGCTACAAGAAAGACAACATACATGATATTTGGTCTTGTATCAGTTAGGTATAGCACTCCTCCAATCATTGATCTATATTTTCTTGCATCATACTTAGAAGATTTATCATCATTAGACAATTTGCATCTGGTAGTCATAGAAGTACATACCAGTTTGAAATTCTCCAATCCAAACTTTTACAATAAATCTCTAATATATTTTGATTAAGAAATGAAAATGCCTTTACTCTTCCGATTCACTTGCAATCCAAGATAGAAATTTAACTCAACAATTATAGACATCTAAAATTCCTTCCCTATTTCAATAGAAAACATCTTGCACAAGTCATCATTTCCTCCAAAAATTATCTCATCCACATATACAACAAAAAATGAGATCTTACTTGATTCAACTTTGAAGTAAAGATTATTGTCAGCAGACCCTTTTTGAAAGCCTTGATTCAGTAGATACTTATCTAACTTTCCATACCAAGATCTCAATCTGCAAACATCTGAATTAGTGGATAACTTAAATCCTTCCAATTGTTCAATATAGACTTCTTCTTTCAACTCTTCATTTAAAAATGTTGATTTCATATCCATTTGATAGACTATGTAGAAATCATCAAATTTCCAAGACCACATACAACTATAAACCTTCACAATAAAGAGATAATATTTCACCACAAATATATATGATATTGAGATGAATAAAGTGTACATGAGCTCTCCTTATAAAGGAAAGAACGAAATGCAAGCACCAATGAAGTGTAGGGGTAGGTACTGTTATCCTCATTTTTGGCTGTCACAAAAATAGGAGAACCCCTATTAATGTTATCTAAATTGTAGTCCACGTACTCTAAGCACTCTTTTCAAGGTCTCATGCATGATTTAGGATCCTCAATTCTTGATTTAAAGGTTCTAGTCCTTTTCTGGGTCTTTTAAGTTAGTTTTTGTGTTTGTGTAAATTGGGGTTACAACCTTGAATTACACTTCCCTTTCAAAATTTTAGCCCGGTGTAAATTAGGTTTGTAACCCCGATTTACACCATTTCATCACCAAATCCCATTTCTGGTGTAAGTCAGGGTTCTAACTCCAACTTACACCACATCTTCTTGTTTTTGGTGCAATTCAAAGTTGTAACCTTGACTTACACCAAGTCATCCTGTTTTGGTGCAAGACGAGGTTGTAACCGTAACTTACACCAAGTCCTCCCATTTTGGTGCAAGGCGGGGGTATCACCTCGACCTGCACCAAGTCTGCCCATTTTGGTTTAGATTAGGGCTGTAACCTCGACCCACACTAAGTCCTCTCAAAATGGTGCAAGTTGGGGCCATAACCTTGACCTACACCAAGGTCTTACATAATGATGTAAATCAGGGGTATAACCTCGATCTACACTGAGTCCTTTCCCAACAATGCAAGTTGGGGTTATAACTTGGACCTACAACATTTTCTTTTTTCACTTTTCCAAGTTCTTAGAGTTGGTGCAAATCAAATTTATAACCCCAACTTGCAGCATACTTCCTTCTTAGGTGTAAATTAGAGTTATAACCTCGATTTGCACCACAGTTAGTTTTTCTTCCCTTTGTTTTTTCATAAGCACAAATTGGACCTGTAAGTCCAATATGCACCTATATGATTATTGATCCTTCTCAAATGAAAATCAGACTTATAAGTTCAAAATTCACTTCATGACCCCCTTTTGATTGTTTATGTCCAACTCTAGGAATTATTCAAATCCATTTTTGCAACTCCACTCTAGATGCTAGATTCAACACATTGGGACTAGATGACTGTCAAATACAGGCTACCAAGCGAGAACATGAAGACTCCATTGGTAAAAAATATTAGAACAAGACAAGGCTTCCTACACTTAGTCATTTTTATGCATCTCTATCCTAGTGTCATTTTGTACTAAGACTTCGACACTTGAAGTGTCATTTTGCATTCATGCTTTTGCATCTAGAACTTGCACATGTCCTAAGTCAAATCAAACTCTACCTTTGGCTTGGTCAAAAATTAGTTGTAATTTTCCTAGTTTCATGTTGCACCTCTCCTCTCTATATATGAGTTTTCTCTTTGTAATATGCATCTTAGATCAATCTATTTTTAATCTATATGCCGAAACTCTACCTAAGTGAAGAGCAAAAGTGAAACTTTGTGTTCCTATTGTTATTTTGCAAACTTGATCAAATAAGAAGAAATATTTGCCATTTAGACTTTGTGTTGGATTCATGGTTTTTTATGGTGAGGGTGTTCTTATGTCATTCTTTTTGTAAATTTTTATTTTGCTCAAGTAAAGGTGTTGTTGAGGTGATATCATTTTGAAGAATTTGAGCTTCATATTGGTATTTTCAAGATTAAAGTTAGCTGAAATATAATAAGATAGCATTTCAAATACTTTGTACTCTGCTTTGTTATCTTTATAAGGAGGTGGTGATTTGAAGACTTTGAGGTTCATTTTATTATTTTTAAGAAAAGATAATAAGAAATTGTAATAGGATATAAAGATAAAGACTTTGTGCTTTACTTTGTTGTCTTAGTACACAACTGTGGGCTACACAAGTTATTTGTAAAAGGTTGATAGGATTATAGTGACTACAAGACTTTAAGCTTGAACATTATTTTCCCATCCTAGAGAAGCAATGGGGGACTTTGTGCCTTCATGGAAACTTTTCTTCTTTACTTATTTATATTTTATCATTCCTACATTTTGGGTTAATTTGTAACATTGAAAGTGTAAGAATTGCAACTGCTCTATATTGTAAATTCTTTCCTAAAGAAAGAGGAGATAATAACATCTATTCTAAAAAAGTGAATAGGATGATGTACCACCCAGGCTTAGATTAGAAGTCAGAAGTTGTATTCATTTTTAAATAGATAGAGTAGTAAGTGAAAGGGGGAGCCTTCCCTAAGAAAGTAGAAGAGATTTAATCTCACACAATGTGCTTGAAGCTATAATTTTGTAAAATTTTAGAGTTCAGAAAAATTTCAAGCAACAATTTTTGGTAACTCTGCTAGGGATACGATAGACATCCAAAGGACTCATGATTTTGGTTGAAGTATACCAGTATCCTATTCATTGTAATCTATTTTCTTGTAATTTCTCAAGCTTTCACCAAGGACATGTAAAATGGCTAATCAAGGTCCTTGGGGGAATTCTTTTGGCATGTTGAATCTAACTCCACCTCTACATGCTCTTCCTAATGGCTCGCAGAAGAAATTTCCCAAGTTCTACAGGGATGGAAAACAACATCCAAATGAACATCTTGCTATTTTTTATATTGCATGCAGTGTTCTCATAGTTGAACATGAAGATGTCTTAGTGCGATTGTTTATTGAGACATTCCAAGGTGTTTTTTGCTGACTGGTTCTACCATCTTGCACCACAAACTATCACCAATTGGAAAACACTCAAAAAAATTTTTGAAGAGAGGTTAAAGCCTACAAAATATGCTCATGAATTGTTAGCATAGTTGACTCAAATGAAAAAACAACCAAGGAATCCATGCGGGTGTTTGTGGCTAAATTTAACAAGATGTCTAGGAAAATTCCCACAGTGGCTCAACCCACTACTGAAAATTTGAAGTGCTTTTTCATCAATGCTCAATTGCCTGAGGTGAGTTTCTTTTTGAGAAGGGTAGTTATGAGAGACCTTGCAGCTGCACAAACCTTAGCAACTAACATTGAAGATAATCTTATCCTTGTGGGTAAGATAAAGATAGCCAAATGGATTTAGAGAAAACTCTTCATTGGAATCATCTTCTAACAAGAGAATAAATCCCATGGTGCAGAGGCTGGCTAATGAAGTGTTAGCCCTTAAGAAGAAGTTAATACAAGGTTATTATTTTATCTCTTATAAAGATGTACCAATAACTTATCCAAATAATGATTCTAATTATGATGCAAGGAACCAGCACAAGCTTCGATCAGTACCAGAAAGGCTTGTACTAGAATCACCACCAACAAATGTAGTAGTGGGGAATTCTGAATCTGAATAAAGTGATCTTGCTAATCTCTTCCAAGAGGAGGAAGAAGACATAACTTTTAACTCTCATATCTAGTTTATTCTAGGGAATAACTCCCCAAGTCATGAAAGTCACTTTTCCAAGGTGTCAGTAAAGGAAGACAATCATATCATGAGATGTGAAGAGATGGACATGCATGAAGGTACCATTCATGTTGAACAAAATGAGAAGAATGCAATTATATTTTACGATCATGAACTTGGACATATTGTGCATGTGGAAGATAATAAGGAACTTGATGAAGACCTTTTCACAAGCATAATAAAGGAGTTTTGGTTAAGGCTTTATGGCAATTATCTCAAATCTGAAGTTTGTGGATAACATGATGAAGCAAGTATTGCAATTGTGTTTTCATTTGAATCACATGAGGAAACTCATTCCACTCAAAATGAGGCTATGAATTAGGAGTCAATTGATAAAGACACAATAGGTAAGAAGAGCTCAGAGTTTGTCCTATCAAGGGGATGTCCTATAAGACGTATAGCTTAGTTGGAAGCTAACAAGATGTCAAAAGTCACAATTGACCTTGAGCATGAGGACACATATACATATGAAATCAAGCATGCATTTTTAGTTGAGTAGGAGAAGTCCTGGTTCATTGATTTACTCTGGAGCAAGAGTACATATGATCAACTTGAAGAAGTAGGTCAATTTCTTCATTTCTTTCAAGAAGCAGTGCATCAATGCATTGTACTATTGTTCATGCTTCATCTATACTTGGTGGTCTATGATAATGTCAAACATGGCACCTTGTTAAAGAAAGGAAACTACTTTGGAATACTAGTTAATGGATTCAAAAGAAGGATTTCTTGTTGTTGGTTAGTCTTTAGGTTAGGTTAGTTTCCATTTCCAATGAGTGTTGTTGCACAAAGTTGAGTCTTGTCCTAGTAGGTTGTTTTTAGTTAAGTCTTGTCATCCTTTTTCTCTTTTATGTCTTTTGTTGCTTGAGTCTGTAGCCCAATGGATGATGAAGGCACTTAGAGTTCTGGATTCATCTCCCTCCAATCATCCCAATGATCAAAGGAAGTTCCCTAGTCAGAGCCAGTTGTTGTCCTCATTTTTGGCTAAGTCACAAAAATAGGATAACCCTTACAAATTTTATCCAATTTGTAGCCTGAGTTCTCTAAGCATGCTTTTTGAGGTCTCATGCATGATTTAGGACCCTTGATTTTTGATTCAGAGGTTCTAGTCCATTTCTGGGTCTTTTAAGTTAGTTTTGTGTTTGGGTGTAAATTGGGTTTACAACCTCGAATCAAACTTCCCTTTCAAAATTTAGTCTGATGCAAATAGGGTTTTTAACCCTAATTTACACCATTTCATCACCAAGTCTTGTTTGTGGTGTAAGTTAGGGTTATAACCCTGACCTACACCAAGTCCTCCTATTTTTGGTGCAAGTTGGAGTTGTAACCCCAACTTACATCAAGTCCTTCCATTCTGGTGCAAGGCGGGGTTATAACCCTAACCTGCAATAATTTTGCCCATTTTGGTGTAGATCGGGGTCGTATACTTGACCTACACCTAAAGCCTTAGAAACTCTATTTTTGGTGCAAGGCGGGGTTGTAACCCTGACTTACACCAAGTCATCTTGCTTTTGGTGCAAGGCAAGGTTGTAACCCTGAAATACAACAAGTCCTCTCATTATGGTGGAAGGTGAAGGTATAACCCTGACCTACACCAAGTCTACCCATTTTGGTGTAGATTGAGGACGTAAAATCGACCTATACCGAGTCCTCTCAAAATGGTGTAAGTCGGGGCCATAACCCATACCTACACCAAGGTATTACTCGATCTACACTAAGTCATTTCCCAATGGTGCAAGTTGGGGTTATAATCTCGACGTATACCATTTTCTTTTTTCATTTTACCAAATGCTTAGAGTTGATGCACATAGAAGTTATCTCTATTGGCCATTTGGTGGAATTGATTATGTGTTGCATTGATGTTTTTTCATTGATGCCAACACTAGCTATTTGGATGCTTTACCAACACCCTTCTGGTCTCGGTAGATTGAGTGGTTTCTGGTTGGTTTGGATCTGACATGATCCGGTAGGCTCCAGTATAGTTTGGTTATGGAATTGGATTATTAATGATACTTATGTTCATATTCAGTAAGTTGGTTTTGGTCTAGTGATCGGATGCTATCCTGTTTGCTTGGAAGCTTCGATTCTGGTTTCGGTAAGAGTTTCACCGGCAGAGCTTTTCATGAAGATCTTTGATGAGTTGCATAAGTGGTGTTGGTGTAGTTTCAAGTGGAGTTTTAGGATGCTGTTGGTGATCATGTTCGAGACTTGGTGGATGGAGATCATTTCTTTAGCGTGTGGACCTATACTAGAACTAGTTAATCTAGGTTATGGAGTAGTTTTAATGTAACGTGTGGATTGTAGGGATAACTTTAAGAAACCACCCCCCTGGGCAAAAGTGAAATCCTAGTGAATCAGACATTATTTTTTGGGGGAAATTTCCATATTGATGGCAAAAATTTTTTCAAATTTGGAAAAAAAATTAATTTGTATTGGCGATTTTTTTTTTAGGGTATGAAAATTCCATAAAATCCTAGCGAATAATTCATTATTGTGTGGGGATAATATATAATGTAGGAGGCAAATGTTTTTTTCGTTTAAAGGAAAAAATATATAAGTGTATGGGTGAAAAGTTATACTCTGAAGGAAAAATTATTTAAGTGTATTGGCGATTTTTATCTACAATTTGAAAATTATTTAATTTTATTGGCTAATATTTTGTTATTTATGGAAAAATAAATATTTTATTGGCGATTTCATAAATTCATTGCCATTTTTGTTATCTATTAATAGCCATTTTCATTATCTATATTAATGAAACATCACGTTGAGTCCAGAATCTACATGATGTATCAATAAGAGCGACCTCATCGACACGTCACATGTACCTAAAATCCATAAATGATTTAAAACCATTTGATAATCGTAGATCAATAGATGAAGTTTTATTTTGTCCCAAATTTCTGAAGAGAACATAGTTCTCCAGAAAGTCCCTGGAATGGAATTGGAGATAGTAGACATGTATCAAATCTTATCCTAATCGAGTATCGAGATTTATTAATGTCTTTTCATTGACATTCTCTAAGTGCAATCCACTCAACATGCATCACTTCCAATCTGGTAATTGGTAGTTTGTTTCCAATTTTGCACACTCATGCATTTATGAGAAAGATTTACTTAGAGATACAAAAGATTTATAAAAAATTAAAGGACAAAGGAATTAATATGGTTGCTGAAGGAATTTCTAATATCAAGAGCTATTTATAGATGATATCTACTTCTTTCTTTTTCAATTTTCCTTTGGTAGATAAATTGTCGAGGCTGACAGTAGTTGAAACTCTACCTCTAGTTTAGGTCTTTAGGTTGTATAATTTGATATTCAGATTTTTGAAGATGGACACTCCTATCCAGTTGAGAAGCACATTTGAGGAGGAGCAGAATGCCTTTTTGGGCTACGTCAAAGACCGAACCCTCCAATCAGTTTGTAAGGAGGTCCAGGTGTTCACTAGAGAGGTTGTGAGGATGGTACTGGGCTGAGAGTTTTTGAGAAATGATAATCGATACTGTGTTAACACGCACATTACATCCCGATTCTTGGTGTCTCTTCTAGACCTCAAAGGAGAAAAGGTAGATATGTTGATGTTGTTAAGGAGAGCGTTCAAAGAAGAATTCCTTGGGGATGAAGTTACTATTGTCATATTTACAAATGTAGGGGTGGGGATCCCTTGGGCAAGTGATTTACCAATGCCAAAGTACGAAGATAGTAAAATAAAGGCTGCAAAAAAATATCAAGTTGTTGAAGAAGTAATAATAGAATAGACTACATGATTCATTGGCCCTACGACCTACAATCTAGATGTTTGAGGTCTCTCGAGTGACCACTAACGGGTCCCCACTAAATAAGAATGAACTCAACAGTGCAAACAGATAGATATGAATTATGAATAATATTATAACACTTCAAAAATATGATCACTCACCTTTAGGTCACTAGCATTCACCAATGCAGTCAGTAGCAATGGTGTTCCTAGTCTAAAACTTCCCTATTGATCTGAATTGAGAGCCCAAAACTGACCAAATTGTGTAGAGATAGATATGATCTTTGAATGTATTTATACCAATCCTTATTTGGCGAATTCACCAGGAACTTTATATAGTATACAAATATTTGGAAAATTTTGCTTAACTATAAAATGTCTTATGTAATTTCCAAGGCGACTATGAGCCGTCCAATTAATTGGCAAATATAATAGTGCTGGAAAAATTTGGGGTGAATGGAGACATGCATCTGCAAAATGCCAGGCGAATTGGGTCCTCCTAGCGAATAAATCTTTATATGGCTATTGGAAAATTATGGTCGTCTATTAAGGCAACCTCAAAGAGTGTAGGTGAAAAAATTGAATTTACCATGTGGAAAATGTGGATTCTATTGGTGAAATATTCACATAGATACAATTAATTACATAAAACAATGGGTGATTGGGTTGTGCATTTGAAAAATATTTCTAAATTCTTGGTGACATGGCCACCCCTGGTTGGTACAATACACTTTCCATTTTTCTAGGTCACCAATGTGAAATATTCACCATTGGTGAATAGTCGCCACTAAAGTAAACTCTGGACATTGACAAGTGTAAATTGGAAAATTGAACCCTAGTGATTCCCAACCTAGGAGAGAGAAAGGAAATCACTAGGATGATTTTCACCTGGGAGATACTTTACATTCAAAAGATGGGTTAAATCTACTAGATCCAAATCCAAGGGAAATAAGGATGTGAATGCCAAGTGGATTGCAAGAGTTGGAATGTAATTTACACTCTTTTGTAAATAGAAGAGCTGACTTGTTGACTATGCAGAAAATGAAGACAAAATGGGTGAAATAAGGAGCTACTGATTTGGGATTGCATTGTAACTTCGGATATGAGGTATTTAGACTGATATGAACTTGCCCTGCAAATTTAGAGAAAAGTCATAAAGACCGAGTTGAAGTTGCACCCGGTCCTTCAAAAAATCTATGCGCCAAAAAGGGTTTTTTTGTCTCTGAAAATGAAGCTTAAATATGCAATTAAAGCTGCACACCTACAACCTACGCACAAAAAAGAAGGGAAGAAGGGTTGTGGATAGGGGTTTGCGTTAGTCAAACCCCAATTGAGGAATTTGTTAGGATAACCGGTGGAAAAATGAGAGGGGGGGTGAATCAGTTATCAATAGATTATATTAATCGAACCACTTCAAAAACTTTTAACTAGAGCACATAAACATTGAATACCGAAATAACAGAAATAGATACCGGTAAGAAATAAAACTTAGGAATGAAACAAAGAATTAACACAATTAAACCATACCACATAAAACCATGATTTGTATGTGTAAAACCCAGTAAAGGGAAAAACCACGATGGGAAGCCTACCCATAGTCAGATGATACTTCTGCAAAAAGTAGTGATATAATAAGGGGCCTGCACATGCAGGAAGGCACACTACATAGAGCGTACTGCTCATTAAAAAGGAGTCTCACTGACTATAGAGAGGTTATAACAACCTCAAGATAATTGGACAATAATCCAGAAGAATGAACTGCTAGTGATAGCATCTATGATGCCTTATTACAGTCCTCGTTAAGCTCAATACTAGAGGCCTTTGACCTCTTACATAAACCCAATTCGATCACCTATGATCAAAAAAATCTCCTTCACATATGATATTTCATTTCATGACCACGACCATGATCTACAATGAGATCTTACATCAATTTATACAAACCTTAAGGCCTAAACCAATTAGGTCGGCCACCTAAAAGATATTACAATAAGATCATTACATACATCCATATTACAATGATATGCCATGTCGTCTTTAGACCAAAACAATATTAACCAATCCATAAAACATCCCGGTAACATGTAGAGAACATGAAACATGATATCGGTCCATAACCTAAATAGGCACCGAACCTAATTTGGGCCCACCACACCAAAGAAATGTCTCCAATTAGTTGAGGCATGATCAAGGATCACCATCTGCATCCTGAATTCCATCTAGAAGCCACACCAACACCACTTATGCATTCTGTCAGATATTCTTAGTAAAATATCTACCGGTAAAACCTTAAACCCTTTCCTGTAACACTAGTTCTTCTACCGGTAACCAAAACCTGTCTGTCGATAATGAATCATTATAGCTAGTGTTAACATCAATGACAAAAAATCAATGCAACACATAATCAATTCCTCCATATTTTCAACAATCTCCCCCTTTGGCATTGATGGCAATACTAGATGTGAAAAAGAAGACATCTAAGTGCCAAGAAATGCCAAACATTTCTCATAGAAAATATAACAATGAAAAACTGAAAAAATCCCAGCAACTCCCCCTGAGGAGTGCAGTCCAATCCAAGACTGATCTGAATTTCTCCCATAAACATTATTTTTCACATATAACTCTCCCCTTTTGACATCAATGCCAAAGATATGACATATATATCAAAATTCTGTGAATCTCAAAGCTGACTACTCCCCCTGAGTAGTATCACCACTACATCAACCTGGAGCAAAGGATAAAGTTGATGATGCATACCAGACTAATGCACTACTCCATCAGTTAAGTTTCTACCAGAGGGGTAGATACCCCTAGCCCGTCTCTCAAATATTGAAATGATTCCTTAGACAACGGTTTAGTGAATATATCTGCAATCTGCTCTTTAGTGTTCACATAAACCAATTTGACTTCCTTTTCTTCCACCTTTTCCTTCAGAAAGTTATATTTTTTTGAAATGTACTTAGTCTTAGAGTGAAATACCAGATTCTTAGACATGTCAATAGCTGCAGAGTTATCACAATAGATAACTATCAGTTCACTGCAATTTACCTTGATATCCTTCAACATTTGCTTCATCCACAAGACTTGAGTGCAATTAGTTGTTGCTGCAACATATTCAGCTTGTTAGCACATATTTTTACAAAATACTTCGTGTTATATATAGAAGCCCTTTTTCTTATCATTCGAGCATACTGAAGAAAATGAAGTTGTCCAAAGATTAACTGGCATCGCCAAGACTCCCAAACCTACACATATAGAAAGGTGGAAAAGGATTTGGAAACTTTCAAGTGTGCTGCACTAGCAGAGGGAAAGCCTTTATCCCACATTGTTTGTGGGATAAGCTCATTTACCATTTAAGTCCAAAGCGGCCCATATGATAACTGTCAAAAGACAAAAGGATTTTTATGAGAAGAAGGCTAAAGCCGGTGGACCCCATGTGTACGTGTATCCCAAGGAAACCAAAGTTTTACAATAGACTGGCAAAAATGGAGGCTAAAGCTTGAGCAAGTTTGACTGATTGGACGGTGATCATGGAGGATCTGACGGTCGTCGCTATGTCACAAGATAGAGATGCACACTGATTTATCCCCGTGGCTTGGTGACTAAGCACATGCTGAAAATGATGATTAACAAGCATGTAGGTTTGGATGGATCAATAGATATCAATAAAGATCTAATGGTGGCCACTATACTGTGATAGAAGCTTACACAACCCACATTCCCCATGACATAGCAACTGCCAAAGTGGCAGATGAGGTGTCATCTTGGTGGATCTGCAAGCAAATCAGGATGTGTCATGTGGCGGAGTGCAGAAGAAGAACTTAGGTCCAGTGGAAGATGAAATGGCAAGACAGATGGTGTCTAGTGGTAGTCAAGGTGGATCCGTGGGAGAACAAAAGAGTGACACGTGGCACGGACAAACAAAGAGAAGAGAAAGCCACTATGGCAAGGTTAAAGGCCGAGCAGATAAGGAAGATCGAATGATCGGATGAATAGATCCAATGGTGGTTGCTATACCTCAATCGGAAGGTGCTCGATGTATATTTGTCGCGACATGGTGAATGAGTGGTGGGGCCCGCTAAGGAAGCAATTCAAAAAGCCTCATTTCGGGGGTGAGTCTAGGCCATACTGAGGTGGCAGGATAAAGAGCCTGGAGCCAATCAAAAGTAGATATGTGGTGCGAATGGATGCGCAACAAAGGAAAAAATTAAAGTTAAAAGTATAGCTCAGACTCCAAGGAGGAAATACGGCCAAAATACCAATTCCTTAAAATAATAAAAGGGAAGTATTTTGTTTTACTTGTCATATAAAATCTTTTACCTTAGATTATGAAAAAACTATCATTATGGTAAATTATCTTATTAAAATAAATATTTACAAGTGTTTAATACTTTGATTTAAATGAATTATTTAAACAAGTATTTGTATAACGAAATAAAGATTATTGATTCTTCCAATTATGACCTAATTGAAGGTGAGATATTTTAATCAAGGAATTTGATTGGCTTATCTTTGTGTGCAGAAAATAATGAGAGGATGATGAATATTTGTTGAAGAATTTTATCGAGACGAAGATTAGAAGGCACATTATTAAAGCATCACTTAGTATTTTTAAAGGGTTCTCATTTGTAATTTTTAATTAAACCAAAGGGTGTGTCCTTTGGAGGGAAACTATTTGTAACTCCCTTTTGTGTATGAAAGGGTGTGTCCTTTCATATATGCATTTTGATTTACATACTTATAGGGAGTCATTTTTTTGTGTAAAAGGAGGGGGGTCATAAGAACAAGATATTGCTGTAGGGATTGAATATCATTTTGTATCGGAGAAGTCTATAGGAAAAAGAAGTATTATTTTGTGCAAACAATCTGTAATGAAGTATTTACAAGTGCAACTTATGTATGCAATTATTTCCTGAAGATTAATATACAAGATTCATTGTCTCTTTCTCCAAATATTGTGTACACTTTTGTGTTGATGATTTATCTTTGTCCTCTTGATAAATCTATTTATAGATTTTCTATGATGTGAATCACATGTCGTTGCATTAAGTGAAAGATTGAGTTCTTATTGTTTGTGTAATGCATACTGAACCTTCATAGTTGATGAGAAATTGTCTCTTGAGTTGATAAGATATTTGGTCCACATAGTGTCATATATATCCCTGGATAGAGGCACTGGTCTGTTATTGATCTTTTAAGGTTTTTATTTATATGCATTCAAGGTCCTTGTTAGAGAAACGTTCTTCCCAAATCCTATATGAACTGATCTATGTAGATTTTATTTAAGTCCTGAAAGCAATCTCATTTTCAATATACATTCACAATCATTTCTTTTCAAAGCATTCAGTTAAAGCACATAATAAAGCATAGTTGCAGAACAATAATTTGCCAGTTGTGTAAACTTGCTAAAAGGTTTAAATCCACTCTAAATAACCTCTTTTTGTGCTTGAGAGGAAAAGGCACACCCACCTAGGTTCAGTGGAGCCTAAAGAGTAGAGGGATTTGGTCTTTGACCATCCCTGTTCGTTGGCCAAGGCCGATTGGACTACTTAAGGATTTGACAAGTCTTTTGGTTTTCCAATCTGTGGTTTTGGGCACCAATAGATTGGTGACTTTGCTGGAGAGTTGTGACGCGAAGTTTTTAGAATCTTTTATAGTTTATTTCAGATTCTACTGGAGGGAGGATCCTAGAAGATTAGTTAAGCTGGTAATATTTTTCTCTTAAGAGGTGGCGACTCTACTGAAGGAAGAACCCAGGAGCTTAATAAGTAATTTTTCCTCCATAGAAGGTGGCGACTCTACCTAATAAGAAGTTTTATTTTTAATTGGTGACTCTACTAGGGGAAGAGACCTAGAGGGAGATGAAAAAAATCCTTTTTGAAAATGTTTCAAAGAAAACCATTTATTCCAGATGGCATGAGGCCATTGGATCTCAGAAGCTTTCAATGTATTCCAAACAAATTGTTCCCTAAGCTTTCACAACTTATACCAAAATTCCATGGGGAATATGATGAATCAACAATTGATCATTTGGATGTATTTTATACATTTGTAAAAGATTATGAGGTTTATGCAAAATATTATGTGATGAAATTATTTGTTAGGACTTTGAACGACAATGCAAGAGAAGATTATGAATCACTCCGTACACATAGCATCTCATCATGGAGGGAGTTGGAGCAATGGTTCCTTGATGTGTTTAATGATGTAGGTGAAGAGGGAAGTATGAGGTATGAGCTAGAGGAGGACCAACAATACATAGTAGAAGAAGACATCTGTATGTCTCCTTTGGATGAATTTCTTGACATAGAAAAATAGGAAGATGAATCTACAATACAATTATTTATGAGGATGTTCAATATATACACAAAAATATCTTCGAACATCAATCCCCCTTTTTCAAGAAAAATGCATGAGTTGGGGATTTATCATGATCCTCGGGTATGGCTTCTACTTGAGATTTTATATGAAAACATGTTAGAGGAAGAATCTGATGATAAAGAAGAAATTATGGATTTAAGTAGGGAAGAATCCATATGTGTAGGTATAGACATAAATAATAAAGAGGAAATAGTTCTAGGTCTAGAAGAAATTTCATATTTGTTAGATAAAGAATATGAAAGATATGTTCAGAAGAATGATCCAATTTTTTTTTAGAGTAAATAGACTAATGGATTAGGGCATGTTCAAGGTCTATTTGATGAAGAAAATGATGATTCCCAAGAAAATTATACATCAGGGGAATACATACACAGTGAGGAGTGTAATAGGAAATGTATCCTTGAAAATCCTTTTGAAATTTGTTTAAATCCTCAGTATCATGAAACTTCACATGAATGTGAGGAAATGATTTTTTGTGAATCATTTTTTAGTCCCTCCTATGAAATTATTGACTATCCAGGAAGTGAAGGCAAAATAGATTTACTTTCAGTATACAGACAGGAAGACACTTCAGCAAATGAAGACATTATTCAAGGGGATGATGACTCTCAGGAAAATTCCCATGAAGGTATACCGAAAATTTATGTGTTTTTCGGGTCTATTAATTGAAAAGGATATGGGAGAAGATATATCCCAAAATAATGTTTTAGAGACTATGAGAGAAAAGGAAATAATATATGAGAAGGCAAATGTGATACCTCAGCACAAAATTGTTAAAAAAGATATGTACCCAGAGTCTCTTTGTGAGAAGGGTAAAATATTTCCAAAGCATAGGCAAATAGAAAATATGTTTGAAAGTGATATTTGTTTAGGTTCTCATTTTGATAAAATCATATGTGATAAATATTCCTATGTGTGCCCTAATTTACCAATTAAGAAAAAATAAATATCTTTTCAAAGTAAGGAGGTGGTAAAAATGTTCAATATGGGACACAATCTCAAAGGGATAAATAATTTGAATTATGGCAATAGGGGTTGTGTTAAGTCCAATGTGGATATTGCATTGGGAGGCCCAAATATTTTTCAAGAAAGAACAAGTAGACTAAATTTTATTTTCCCTCCAAAGAATGTTACATACTCAGAAAATGTATTATACAATGAAAGGAGTATTCATATTTCTGACATTGAGAGTTTTTATGAAAGTTATGTTAGGGTGCAATCCACATATGATAGTGAAAGTGTCTGGAAATATTTTTTCAAGGAAATGAGACATGGTGAAATAGTAGGGTTTTCAAGTGAACATTGGGTAAATGTTTTTAGGATTACATATTCAAAAACTAAAAGTGATAAAGGATATGAGTATAGTGATTTGATGACGATGATGGCATGTGACTATGAAAAATGTAGCAAAGTGGAAAAAATGAGTTCACCAATTCATATGGTTGGTAAAGAGGATGATAATAAAATCAGAAGGTGCATATTGTTGCATGATGGGAATTAGGTTTTTGACAGAGGAAAGAAATAATGTTCATTTTCGGAGGCCTAGGGCCACCAAATTAAACTCAGATAGGAATCTACAGAAAGGAGGGGAAAATGCATAATTCTTGAAGAATACTAATGGTGAAATGCAAGAATTTCCTGTCCATGCTCAATACCTTAAGCATTTTTTCTCTCGATGATCAGAGAGTATTTCTTATATTATAGTAATATAGTTTTTTCTCTTGTTTTCTATTATATGTTTTCAATTCTCATTTCGGTCTACTTTCTAGAGATGACTAGGATCTTGCTATGTCCTTAAAGAGAACATACATCCCCAGAAAGAGCCAATTTTAGCACATATTTTTACAAAATACTTTGTGCTATATATAGATGCCCTTTTTCTTGTCATTCAAGGATTTACCATGGGTGTTTTATATGCATGAGCATACTGAAGAAAATGGAGCTGTCCAAAGATTAACTGTCATCACTGAGACTCCCAAACCTATGCATATAGAATGGTGGAAAAGGCTTTGGAAACTTTCAAGTGTGCTAATTGTTGAAAGACAAAAGGCTTTTTGTGTGAAGAAGGTTGAAGTCGGTGGACCCCACGTGCGTGTGTATCCCAAGGAAACCAAAGTTTTATAATAGACTGATGAAAATGGAGGCTAAAGCTCAAGCAAGTTTTACTGATCGGACGATGATCACGAAGGATCTGACGGTTGTCGCTATGTCTCAAGATAGAGATGCATGCTAATTTATCCACATGGCTTGGCAACTAAGCACATGCTGAAAATGATGATTAACAAGCATGCAGGTTCGGATGGATCAATGGAGATCGGGGAAGATCTAATGGCGGTCGCTATACCATGATAGAAACTTGCATGACCCATATTCCTCGCGACATAGCAACTGCCAAGGTGGTAGATGAGGTGTCATCTCGGTGGATTTGCAAGCAAATCAGGATGTGCCATGTGGCAGAGTGCAGAAGAAGAACCCAGGTCCAATGACAGATGAAATGGCAAGACAAATGGTGTCCAGTGGTAGTCGAGGTGGAACCGCAGGCAAACCAAAGAGTGACATCCAGCACTGACAAACAAAGAGAAGAGAAAGCCACTTTGGCAAGGTTAAAGGCTGAGTAGATAAGGAAGATTGGATGGTTAGACAAATCAATCCAATGGTGGTCACTATACCGCAATAGAAAGGTGCTCAATCTATATTCATCGTGACATGGCGACTGAGTGGTGGGGCCAGCTAAGGAAGCAATTCAAAAAGCCTCATTTTGGGGGCAAGTCCAAGCCGTACCGAGGTGGTAGGATAAAGACCCTGGAGCCAATCAAAAGTAGATACATGGCATGAATGGATGCGCAACAAAAGAAAAAATTAAAGTTAAAAGTATAGCTCAGACTACAAGGAGGAAATACAGCCAAAATACAGATTCCTTAAAATAATAAAAGGGAAGTATTTTGTTTTACTTGTCATATAAAATCTTTTACCTTAGATTATGAAAAAAATATCATTATGGTAAATTATCTTATTAAAATAAATATTTACAAGTGTTTAATACTTTGATTTAAATGAATTATTTTAACAAGTATTTGTATAAGGAAATAAAGGTTATTGATTCTTCCAATTAAGACCTAATTGAAGGTGAGATATTTTAATCAAGGAATTTGATTGGCTTATCTTTGTGTGCAAAAAATAATGAGAGGATAATGAATATTTGCTAAAGAATTTTATCGAGACGAAGATTAGAAGGCACATTATTAAAGCATCATTTAGTATTTTTTAAGGGTTCTCATTTGTAATTTTTTATTAAACCAAAGGGTGTGTCCTTTGGAGGGAAATTGTCTGTAACTCCCTTTTGTGTATGAAAGGGTGTGTCCTTTCATATATGCCTTTTGATTTACATACTTATAGGGAGTCATTTTTTATGTAAAAGGAGGGGGGTCATAAGAACAAGATACTGCTGTAGGGATTGAATATCATTTTGTATCGAAGAAGTGTATAGGAAGAAGAAGTATTGTTTTGTGCAAACAATCTATAATGAAGTATTTACAAGGGAAGCTTATGTATGCAGTTATTTCCTGAAGATTAATATACAAGATTCATTGTCTCTTTCTCCAAATATTGTGTACACTTTTGTTTTAATGAGTTATCTTTGTCCTCTTGATAAATCTATTTATAGATTTTCTATGATGTGAATCACATGCTATTGCATTAAGTGAAAGATTGAGTTCTTATTGTTTGTGTAACGCATACTAAACTTTCATAGTTGATGAGAAATTGTCTCTTGATTTGATAAGATATTTTATCCACAGAGTGTCATATATATCCTTGGATAGAGGCACTGGTCTGTTATTGATCTTGTAAGGTTTTGATTTGTATGCATTCAAGGTCCTTGATAGAGAAATGTTCTTTCCAAATCCTATATGAACTGATCTATGCAAATTTTAGTTAAGTCCTGAAAGCAATCTCATTTTTAATATACATTCACAATCATTTCTTTTCAAAACATTCAGTTAAAGCACATAATAAAGCATAGTTGCAGAACAATAATTTGCCAGTTGTGTAAACTTGCTAAAAGGTTTAAATCCATTATAAATAACCTCTTTTTGTGCTTGAGAGGAAAAGGCACACCCACCTAGGTTCAGTGGAGCCTAAAGAGTAGAGGGATTTGGTCTTTGACCATCCCTATTCGTTGGCCAAGGCCGATTGGACTACTTAAGGATTTGGCAAGTCTTTTGGTTTTTCAATCTATTGTTTTGGGTACCAACACAGCTTCTGCAGTAGATAAAGAAATGCATGACTATTTTTCGCTGATCCATGAAACCAATTTATTTCCAAGAAAGAAATCTCCACCAGAAGTGCTCTTCTTGTCATCAGTATCTCCTGCCCAATCTGAATCTGTATATGCACATAAAGTGAAGTTATCATCTCTACAATACTATAAGCCATATTCTAATTTTCCTTGCAAATACTAGCATATCCTCTTTACTACACATTCATGATTTTCTTTAAGATTACTTTGATATCTTGAAACAATACTTACTACATTCATAATATCTGGTCTAGTCTGAGTTAGATATAACAAGCCACCAATCATAGACTTATACCTTGTCGAATTTACCAGTGCAGATGTGTCTTTGATATATAATTTCTCACTTGTCACCATAGGAGTACTTCTTCAACAATTCCCTTAGATACTTAGTTTGATGATAGGAGTACTTAGTTTGAATTTACCGGTTTGGAATTATCCATACCAAACTTCTTCAAAAATTCCCTTAGATACTTAGTTTGACAGATAAAAATGCCTTTGTCAGTTTGAGGAATCTGCAAACCTAAGAAAAATATCATCTCACCAATCATAGACATTTCAAATTCATTCTTCATATTATTAGAGAATTCCATGCACAATTTATCTTCACCTCCAAAAATGATATCATCAACAAATACTTCAATAATCAGAATATCATCATCAATGATCTTATAATATAAATTATTGTTTGCACTATCTTTAGTAAAACCAAGCTTCAAAAGATATTTATCCAACCTTGTATACCAAGCTCTAGGAGCTTGTTTCAATCCATATAATGCTTTCCTTAATCTACAAACCATATCTTTGTCATCTGTCAGTGAAAATCCATCAGGCTACTCAATGTATACTTCTTCCTCAAGTTCACCATTCAAAAATGCATATTTAGCATCCATTTGATAGACCTTATAGTTCTTATATGCTGCATAGGCAAGAAATAGTCTAACATTTCAATTCTAGCTACTTGTGTAAATGTCTCACCATAATCAATTCCTTCCATTTGAGAATATTCTTTACAAACCAGTCTAGCCTTGTTTCTTACAACTTGACCATCCTTATTTATTTTATTTCTAAAAACCTATTTAGTTCCAATAACATTCTTATTTTTAGGTCGGGGAGCTAAAGTCCAAGTGTTATTATTCTCTATCTAATTTAATTCATCTTACATAGCCTTTAACCAATATTTATCTTTAAAAGCTTCAATAACAGATGCCGGTTCAATTTGAGAAATAAGACATACCTCTTCATTTGTCAGTCTTCTTCTTGTCATAAGTCCCTTGTTCCTATCTCCAATGATTTGATCTTCAAAATGATTTAACCTTGCATACCTTGGTGTCTTCTGAACTTTAGGTTCACTATTCTAATCATCAGTCATAGTTGAATTTTCTGATTGTATTGGTGTAACTGTCTCAGTGTCTTATATCGATTGAGGCATTGTCTATTTAGTTATGATCATTTCCACTGCCGGTTCTCTCTCATATGATATAGATTGATTTCAGTATTGCTCACCCACTTTCACATTTGTGCTCTCCATAATTTTTTGCAATCTTTTGTTATAACATCTATATGCTTTTCTTTGAATTGAATATCCAAGAAATATCCCTTCATCACATATAGGATCAAACTTCCCAATTGAATCATCCCTTCTAATATAACATTTACTTCCAAAAATTATGGAATATTTAATAGTAGGTGTATGTCCAAACCATAATTCATAAGGGGTCTTACCAGTTTCACCTTTGATATGAACTCTATTGAATGTGTAGACTGTTGTACTCACTGCTTCTCTCCACTAGATGTGAGGTAATTTAGTTTCCATCATCGTGGTTCTTGCTGCATCCAAAATGGTTCTATTCTTCCTTTCCACTACTCCATTTTGCTCGGGAGTCTGGGGTGCAGATAATTGTCTCTTAATTCCATTTATCTCACAAAAACTGTTAAATTCATGAGAAGTGAACTCATCGCCTTGATTAGATCTTAGAAATTTGATTTTCAGTCTAGTTTTTGTTTCCACCTTTTCTTTAAAGATGTTTAATTTCTCAAAAGCTTTAGACTTCTCCTTTAGAAAAGTCACCCACATAATTCTATAATAATCATCAATTATCAACATGAAGTATCTATCACCTTGAAAGCTTCTAGTCCTTCCTGGACCACATAAGTCAGTATGAATCAAATCAAGCACATCATTAGATTTATCATGTATGCTCTTAAAAGAAGTTCTAACTTTCTTTACCAATTGACATTCCTTATTATGAGGCTTCATAATCTTAGGTATATCTCTCACTGCCTTTGTTGAACTGATATTAACAATACAATCAAAATTAACATGACACAACCTCTTATGCCACAACCAAATCTCATCAATATGAAAAATCAAACATGTCTTATTACCAATATTCAAGTGAAAGACCTCTAGTCTAAGTACCGGTTGCAATCTCCAAACAAGTTTTGTTAATGATTTTGCATTTTCTATCTTTAAACTGAAGTTGGAATCCCTTGTCCACCAATTGACTAACACTCAAAAGATTATGCTTTAAACCTTCTACATAATAGACATTATCAGTATTATGCTTTCCATCCATAGAAATAATACCTCTACTTTTAATCATACATGATTTGTCATCTCCAAATTTGACTTGGCCGCCATTGTATTCTTGCAAGGACATAAATTTCTTTTATCTCCAGTCATATGATGTGAGCATCCACTATCAATTACCCATTCATCCTTGTCTTCAACTTTTGCTGCCAAGGCCTTTTCTTCATTCTTGATAGCCGGTTCTATTTTATCTTCGTTTAAAGCATAGAACACCCATTCCTTTCCATTGCCGGATCCACTAGCAAAGTCTCCTACCAGTTCATCCTCTGAGTCATCACTTACTCCTTCTTCATCCTCTATGTAGCATAGTTTGTTTTTCTTGAATCTATATCTGTTCTGATTAGGCTTAAAATATTTCTTAACTCTTTCTTCAAATCTTTCATTCCTTTTAGGACATCTAGATGCAAAATGATCAATCATATTAGATGCAAAAAAATTTAAAGGTGCTTTTCCTTCATACTTACTTCCTACCGGTCCTTTAGGTACTCTTCTAGCAAATAAGGATTCAAGTTGCTCAAATTCTTCATCCTCTTTCATCATATCTTCCAATTATTTTGCATATAAGGCTTTCCAGTGACTTTTTCTGGTAGATGATGATGCATGAAAAATAGGTTCAGATTTTGCAGCTCCAGAGGGTCCAAATTCTTCAATCTCAAAAGAAGATAATTTCCCAATCAGAATGTCTTTGTTAACCAAAGTGTTTGCCATTGTTCTCAATTCATTAATTGTAGTAGCCTTCATCTTGTAAGCCAGTGGAAGGGCCCTCAAGACTTTGGAAACTATTTCATCTTCACTCAGAGATCCTCCACAACATTGAATTCCCATGACAATATCATTTACTCTTTCCATAAATGTAGCAATTCTTTCATTATCTTCCATCTTCAAGTTCTCATATCTTACCCAATAACCATCAAGTTTAGCAATTTTTACAGTAGGTTAACCTTCATTCAAAGTTTTCAATTTATCCCACATAACCTTTGTAGATGATTTATCAGTCAATCCCATGATTTGTCTGATCAGTGAGTGCACACAAGAGGGCTTATCTTGCTCTGTAATCATTTTCAATGTTTTTGTCCAAGTCTATAGGAGCAGGGTTGCCAAATGTCGGATCATAAGGTGTATATCCTTTCTCAGTGATCTCCCAAATATCCTTGCCAAGACATCTAAGATGAGTCTCCATTTTGATTTTCCATGTCCCATAGTTTGTTCCATCAAGCTTAGGGATTTCTCTTCTGAAAATAGTTGCCGGTGGATTTGAAGTATTAGTTGCCATAGGATCTAGCTCAAGCGGTTAAGCTTCAACAAAAGAGGACCAGAGTTCTGATACCAATTCTTAGGATAACTAGTGGACAACTAAAAGGGGGGGTGAATTAGTTGTCAATAGATTATATTAATCAAACCACTTTATAACCTTTAACCAGAGCACATAAACATTGAATACTGGAATAGCAGAAACAGATACCGGTAAGCAATAAAAATTAAGAATGAAATAGAGAATTAACACAATTCAACCATACCACATAACACCATGATTTGTACATGGAAAACTTGGTAAAGAGAAAAACCACTATGGGAGCCTACCCACAGTCAGATGATACTTTTGTAGAAAGTATGTGATACAATAAGGGGCATGCACATGCAGGAAGGAGCACTACCTAGAGTGTACTACTCATTACAAAGGAGTCTCACTGACTACAGAGAGGTTATAACCACCTCAAGATAATTTGACAACAATCTAGAAGAATGAACTGCCAATGATAGCATCTACCATGCCTGATTACAGTCGTGGTTAAGCTCAATACCAAAGGCCTTTGACCTCTTACATAAACCCAATTCGATCACCTATGATCGACCAAATATCCTTCGCATATGATATTTCATTCCACGACCATGAACATGATCTACAATGAGATCTTACATCAATTTATACAAACCCTAAGGCCTAAACCAATTAGGTTGGCCACCTAAAAGATATTAAAATAAGATCATTACATACATCCATATTACAATGATATGCCATGTCGGCTTTAGACCAAAACAATATTAACCAATCCATAAAACATCCCGGGGACGTGTATAGAACACATAACATGATACCAATCCATAACCTAGATAGGCACCGGACCTAATTTGGGTTCACCACGCCAAAGCGATGTCTCCAATCATTTGAGGCATGATCAACAATCACCTTCTACATCATGAATTCCATCTAGAAGTCGCACCAACACCACTTATGCATCCTGTCAAAGATTCTCAGTAAAAGCTCTACCGGTAAAACTTAAACCCTTACTGGTAAAACTAGTTCTTTTATCAGTAACCAAAACCTATCTACTGATAACCAATCATAACAACTAGTGTTGTCATCAATGACAAAACATCAATGCAACACATAATCAATTCCTCCATATTGCCAAGAGAATCAACCTTTAAAGAAAGTAATTACAAATTCTTAAATGTAAATAATGGAAATGTATACCTTGTAGATCTACAATTTGTTGATGATAGTTTCTTTGCTTCTTGAATGTAAACACAAGTGTTGCATGAAATGGCATGCAACATGACAAAACCTTAACACACACACATGCTTGCAAAAGAATGTTGTAATGTTTCTCCAATGGATGAATGAAGAAGGCACATGAAGAAGGAGATGTTTGAAGACCTCAACACTTCAATTCTTGATGATGATAATGAAGGCTTGCTCATGAATTTTTCTTATGCAAATGAGATGACTAAATCCCTTTTTATGCTTTCCTAAAAGGATTTATTTTCATCTCACTGAAGGCCAACATAGGGTAGATTAAATCCCAAAGAGAAAAATATGGTAAAGGGTCAGATGGGCCCATTTTGGGGCCACACAGAGTGTTGGCATTTGGCATAACTGATACAAATGTAGGTAATGCAGTTGAAGACTGATGACTAAGCTGGTAAAGGATAGAAGTATATTTATGATGAAGAGATTGAGATTCTATGATTAGATGACATAATCAATTATTTGTGTTGTCATTGATGGAAACTGATGTCAAATGATGTTCCTATTGTTTTGTTTTGTCATCTAAGTGATTTGGTTTACCAGAAGACATGGTTTACTGATAGAGAACTAAACTCTATGAAATAGCACTTTAATCGATAAAGTAGAGATGTTTTGATTGAATCTATCGATCGATGATGTTTGGTAATTTGCAGTTTGGATGGTGAACTTGTATCATGGAAAGGTGTATTTGACTAGAACTAGAACTTGTGATGATTATCGGAAGGCATGTTTCAAATTTCTGATGAACTTTTGCTAAGGTTTTAGTGGGGTTTAAGACTAATGAAGAAATCATCAAACCGGTAATAATTTATGTTATGACGGTGATCAACAAGAAGTCTACATGAAGTTGGTAACACGATACAGCCCACGTGAAATATTTAATTATTGTTTTGGCATGTTTCAATGAAGAATTTCTTCAGAATCATTGAAACTCTTAGTAGAGTGTTTTGAGGGTTTGACTTTGGTACATATCGGATTTTCGTGATGGGTTACGATCAACCAAAAATTGATATTGCATTGTAATTTGTTGTAATAATTTGTATATCGATATGTGATGATTTCTTATGAGTTGAATTGTAAATTCATGATGTAATTAGGGTTTAGTGGCCAACCTAGTTGAGATGGCTATTTAGGATGACACAGTTGATGTTCTGGATGTTGATGGTCTTAGAGAATGTGTCGAGCCATCCAAGTGAAGTGTGAGATCTTCCTGAGAGTTGCAGAGTGTTGAGCATAAGTGGATCTGATCAAGTAAGAAAATAAGTGCAAGTAACAGATCATTTTCTTACTGTTGTTCCCTAACAGTTGCAATAGGTTAAATCCCTTAATCGGGTAGGTCCTAATAGGCCTTAAACATTTAAGTCCCCTAACATGGAAACTCTCAAAAGAGTGTTAAATCCTCTCATGAGGTTGATCCTAATAGATCATCAAGCTCCTAACCGGGCCGCTAGGCAAATTCCTTAACTGGGTGACTCCTAACAGGGTTTTCTCCTAATAGGGCATATTGTAAGCTTCTAATAGGGCTAAGCTCCTAATAGGGCTAAGCTCCTAATAGGGAGTACTTCAAAAGAGTACAAATATTTGTGGGTGCCAAATACCACCATGGTTTTTTCATATTTGGGTTTCTACGTCAAACCTTATGGTGTTCATGTGTGGAATATTTTTCATGTGATGTTCTTGTTTATGTTTCATTTCATGCATTATTTCTGAGATATCGGTTATGATGTTTTATCACAAGTTTATTAGAGGTTACCGATACTGATAAAAATTTATAGAGGAAGTATTTGACCTGATTGATGGGGTTAATGAGTTGGTAAATGATCAAGTTTATGTGATTACTTTGGTGGTGAAAGTATTGGTAAATGATTTGATTAATGTGTTAAGAAAATCTGATAAAGGGGTTGTTAGATCTTATTAATGAAGTTGAGATATTTGTTAAATGGTTTCAGATCTGATATAAATTTGATTTTGAGTTTAAATTTGTAATTGGTCTTAATAGTGATTCACACCCCCGTCTCAATATTAACCATATCCTTATAGAATTAACAATTGGTATCAGAGCATTGGTCCTATGTGTGCAGAAAACCTAACCACTTGAGGAAAATATTTTGAGAAAGTCAAGATGGTGAAGAAAGAGGGTCCTAAGTTCAACAAGGATAGATACAAGATCTAGAAAGATAGGATAAAGATATACAACAAAGCTCTTGGTGCACAATATTGGAAGCAAGTTTAAACATCATATGTTTCCCTTACTTCTACTCCCTTGACATCAAACAAAATCAGAGAGTAGCAAAATAACATGCAAGACCTAGAAGCAATTGTAAGTACTTTATCTGATTCATAATATATTGATGCTCAAGGATTGGAAACTGTAGGCGAGGTTTGTGAAAATTTAGAGACAGTCTATGGAGGAGATGAGCATGTTCAAAGAGCCAAAGAGGAAAGCTTGAGAGGAAAGTTCGATGACATGATAATCCTTGAAGGATAAAATATTGCCTAGTATGGTCAGAGAATCAAAGAAGTTGTTGGTGGCATAAAGAGTGTTGGAGGTAAAATAGAAGATGATGCAATAGTAAGTAAAATGCTTAGAACTCTTCAACCTCAGTATGTTATAAGAGTATCGACAATCCAAGAACTTAGATCTATTTCAAAGGATAAGGTAACTATTGATTAATTGATTGGTAAGCTAACAAGTTTTGAGTTAAATAGTTTTGACAATAGTGTGACAAAATCTACTGAATCTTCCTTTAAAGATTTTGTTACCAGTTCAATTGCTAGAAAAGGAAAAGATATATGTAAAAATCATGAGTGCAGGACAAGTCATGGAAGTAACCGGGGAAATGAAGACAATGAAGATCAAGTGATGGAACTTGAGGCACTGGTAAGTATAAAGGAAAGCTACCTTTGAAGTGTTTCTCTTGTAGTAAAATTGGTCATATTGTTGCTAACTACCCTAACACCGATAAGAAAGAAAAGTTTAGAAGATTCAAAGGAAAGGGAAACAAATATTGTTATGTTGTAGTAGATGAAGGTGTGACTGGTGAGGAGTCTGAAGATGAAGATGACAATGAAGAAATTGTGTTTGTAGCCGTGAAGGAGGAACTATCAGATGAAAAGGCACTAGTATCTCATATGGAAAATAATGATGAATGTATTATAGACAGTGGCTGCTCACACCACGTGACCAAAGATAAAAGTAAGTTCATATCCCTTAATGAATTTGATGGAGGTGTTGTTAGATTTGGAAATAACTCTCCTTGCATGGTGAAAGGTAAAGGATCAATTTCTCTAAATGGGAAGAGTAATGGTGATGATGTGTTTTGGGTTGATGGTCTTAAGCATAATATTTTAAGTGTTGGTCAGCTCAATGATAAAGGTCATTTGCTTGAGTTTAAGAGTGGAGTCTGTTGGGAAAAATGGTGTCTCAACCTTGCATTTATGCGAGGTTACTATTTATAGTAAGTTTTTATTTGAGCACGAAATGGTGCGAAACTCTCCCTGAAGCTTCTGGTTGGCTAGATAAGCATTCCGGTAAAGTTGCGTCGCAAGGTCACAGCTAGTTTTGAAGATATTAAAGTTTTCATCTTGGAGGGGTGCAATAAAATGTTTAAACTTAATTTTGGGGACTTTAGAGGCTCTGAAACGCCCTAAAAAGTTGCCGTAACCGGTGAAGCGATAGAGCACTTCACGAGCTTTCCGGCGCTTCAAACGGTTCGTCAATCGGACACCCGGTTCTCAAGTTATGGCCTCCGGAAGTTTGTACTCCTGAAATAGGAAAAATAATTTGTATCGAATACATAAATGAGCTGTAAAAGGGAGCAAGACGTGTTGATGTGTGCTTTAACATGTCATAGAAGGGAGATAAGGTTGACTACACCTTATTGGGTGGTTTTAGCCCATGGTTTTGTAATACCGTTTGACGGTTTCTTGTATTGTATCTCCTATTTATGAGGTGTGTGAGATAGAGGTTGTGTAAAAGAGTCCTATGGCTATTGAGTTGCCTCTGAATCTCTGATTAGTGATACTCCTGTGAAGAGCTTGCTCTGCAAGTATTTTGTAATCTGTTTTTGATTACTGAATAAAATATTGAGCTGCTTTTGGAGGGTGGGGTTTTTCTCCCGAAAGGGTTTTCCCCACGTAAATCATTGTGTTGTGGTATGAATGCTATTATATCTATTTCCATTTTCTGTAACTGTTGTAATGATCTGAAAAAGTTTTAAATTACCCTCCTCTCAAGGTTAGTGTAGGAAGTTGTTTCCGCTACTTAACTTCCTTACAAGTGGTATCAGAGCCTGATCACCTTTGGTTTCAATTGTGGGCAGTTGGGTTTTTTTTGAACTAATCCAAATTTGAGTGGGAGCTTGTGCAGAAGACACTTTTTGATCTTGTTGCAGGAATATTCAGATGGCGAGTTCGTCAGGGAGAATAGAGGTGGAGAAATTTAATGGAAGTAATTTTGAGATGTGGAAGCTAAAGATGGAAGATCTGCTAAAAGATCGAGATCTTTGGGATGCTGTTGACGCGAATGTCCAAAGGCCCTCAGATCCTACTGCGGCAGCTCAGTATGATGTTATGGACCGAAAAGCCAAGGGTCTAATCAGACTGTGCCTGGCAGACTCTATTCTAATCAATGTCCATGAAGAGAACTCTGCAAAGAAGCTATGGACTAAGCTTGGTGAGATGTATCAAGTGAAATCTTTATTAAATCAAATTTTCTTAAGAAAGAAATTGTATTCCTTGAAGATGGAAGAGGGTGGACGAATTGCAGACCACCTAGAAGCATTCAATATGATTGTGGCTCAATTAGTATCCGTCGGTGTTAAGATGGATGAGGAGGAGAAATGTCAGATCTTGCTTTGTTCTTTGCCTGATTCGTGGGATTCTCTTGTTATGGCTATCGGTAGTACTTCTGTTGTTTTGAAATCTGAAGACGTGGTGGGTGCCCTACTCGGTGAAGAGATGCGAAGGAAGGTATCCATCAGTTCAAAAGAAGCCCTAACCGTTCGTGGAAGACCTAAGGAGAAAGGCAAGAAGAATGAGAAGCACGGCAAGTCCAAATCCAAAGGGAGATCGAAATCTCCTGGAAAGTCCAAAGTCATTTGCTGGAATTGTGGTAAACCGGGTCACATCCGTAAGGACTGCAAAGAAGAAAAGAAGAAGAAAAAGAAAAAGTTCGATTCTGATTCTGAGTCCGACAAGGAAGATGGTGATGCATTTATTGCGGCTTTGGTGACTCATGCAGGTAATGATGCCTGGCTAATTGACTCAGGTGCATCTTTTCATATGACTTCCAATAGAGATTGGTTTTCTGAATATGAAGGATTTAATGGAGGTAAGGTGTACTTGGGTGATGATTCACAACTAGACATTGTTGGTCGAGGTAAAGTTAGAATCAGGTTTTCTGATGGTAGAATAAAAAGGATTAATGGTGTGCTACATATCCCTAGATTAAAATGAAACCTGTTATCTGTGAGCAAACTGATAGATGCAGGTGTGCAGGTAGTCTTTTCTGAAGCAGGATGTAAGATGATTAAGGGTGCTATGGTAGTTGCTAGAGGTGTCAGGTTTGGCACTTTGTATAAGCTTGAAGCATACACTGTTGAGTGTAATAGCACTTCTGTAAAAAGTAAATCTGCAGATACTTCACTGGAAGATTTGAAGGTTTCACCTTCAGCAGATGGAAATGGTTTTTGGGTACCTAAGGGTGCTCTTTCATCTGAAGCAAAGTTACCTGCAGAGAAGACTATGTTATGGCACCAGAGACTTGGCCACATTGGAGAAAAGGGTCTAAGGACCTTGAAAAATAAAAACCTTGTTGAAGGTTTGAATGATTGTAATCTTGACTTTGATTTCTGTGAGCATTGCATTTATGGAAAACAAAACCGCGTTCAGTTTTACTCGAGTTCTCATAAAACTTGTGGTGTTTTGGATCTTATCCATTCTGATGTGTTTGGTCCAGTAGATGTCTCTTCGATTGGAAAATCCACATATTATGTTTCATTTATTGATGATTTTAGTAGAAGGACATGGGTATATTTTCTAAAGAGTAAATCTGAAGTTTTTAGTCGTTTTAAAGAATTTAAAGCAATGGTTGAGTTGCAGACTGGAAAGAAAATAAAATGTTTGAGAACTGATAATGGCGGTGAGTTTTGCTCTAATGATTTTGATAGATTCTGTAAAGAGTGTGGAATTAACAGGCAGAAGACAACTCCGTATTCTCCACAGTAGAATGGAGTTGCAGAAAGAATGAACAGGACATTGATGGAGAAGGCTAGGAGTATGTTGAGTGGTGCTGGTCTCGAACAAAAGTTTTGGGCTGAAGCTGTTGCCACTGCTTGCTACCTGATTAACAGGTCTCCTACATCAGCTCTTGTTGATAAAACGCCTATGGAAGCATGGTCAGGTCACAAGCCTTCATTGAGACATCTTAGAGTTTTTGGTTGCGAGGCATATGCACATGTGCCAAAGGAGAAGCGAACAAAGTTGGAGAACAAGGCTATGAAATGTATCTTCATCGGGTATAGTTATGGTGTGAAAGGATACAAGCTTTGGGACCCTGTTGCACAAAAGGTAATTCACAGTAGAAGTGTTATTTTTAGGGAAATTAAATCTCCTTCTGTTACATTGCAGCCAGAACAGACTAAAAAAGAAGATGTGATTCAACTTCCTTCTACACCTGAAAGAGTTGAATCAAGACCCCTAGATAGGCAAGAATTTGAGGAGAGCTCGTCTAGCTCTGAATCTTCAGAAGAAGAGGAAGAACCTCCAACTCAGCTTGTTCGAAGGTCTACAAGACATAGACAACCACCTGAAAGGTATTCACCTGATGATTGGAGATGTATTTTTTCTCTGAATACTAGTGTGGATGAACCGAAATCTGTAGAAGAGGCATTAGGTATGAATGATGCAGAATCCTGGAAGATTGCTATGGAGGAAGAAATGGCAGCTTTGAAAAAGAATGATACATGGGATCTTGTACCATTGCCTGAAGGACGAAAACCTGTTGGTTGTAAATGGGTGTTCAAGAAAAAGATTGGTTCAGATGGAAGCATTGAAAAGTATAAAGCAAGGTTAGTTGCAAAAGGCTACTCTCAGGTTGAGGGTGTTGATTACGGTGAGATATTTTCTCCTATTGCAAAAATGACGTCCATTAGATTTTTGCTTTCTATTGCTACTGCTTATGATTTAGAGGTTGAGCAAATGGATGTGAAAACTGCTTTCCTTCATGGTGATTTGGAGGAAGATATTTATATGACACAGCCAGAGCACTATGTGGTGAAAGGCAAAAGTAATTTGGTCTGTAAATTGAAGAAATCTTTGTATGGCCTCAAACAAAGTCCTAGGATGTGGTACCAGAAATTTGATACATATGTGTTGAGTTTGGGATTTGAACGTTCTAAATCAGATCACTGTGTTTATTATAAATCTTATGGTGATCATTTCTTATTCATTGCATTGTATGTTGATGATATGTTATTCATTGGCAAAGGGAAAGGTATGATTTCAGAACTGAAGTCTCAGCTCGCTGCTAAATTTGAAATGAAAGATCTTGGTGCAGAAAAGCACATTCTTGGGATGGAAATTAGAAGAGATAGGGCGAACAGAAAGCTATGGCTAGGCCAGAGTAAGTATGTGAATTCAGTGTTACAGAGGTTCAACATGCAGAATTGTAGACCATTGAGTGTTCCTTTTACAGTTGGAACGAAACTATCTATTTCAGATTGTCCTACATCCCCATTGGAGATGGAAGACATGAGCAGAGTGCCTTACCAGAGTACAGTTGGAAGCTTGATGTATGCTATGGTCTGTACTAGACCAGATATTGCCCAAGCAGTGGGAGTACTTTCTAGATATATGTCTAATCCTGGTAGAGTTCATTGGGATGCAGTCAAAAGAGTCTTCAGATATTTGAAGGGTACTTCAGAGTATTCTTTGTGTTATCATGGTAATTCAGTTGGAGAAATGACTTCCCTTGATATCCATGGTTATGTAGATTCAGATTGGGCAGGTGATATTGATAACAGAAGATCCACCAGTGCTTATGTGTTTACTTTGTTTGGTGGTGCAATTAGTTGGATGAGTAAGCGATAGGCTGTGGTTGCTTTATCCACTACTGAAGCAGAGTATATGGCAGCTACTCATGCTTGTAAAGAGGCCATTTGGCTTAAGAGACTGTGTTCGGATATTGGAATTAAAAAAGGTACAGTGACAGTTTACTGTGACAGTCAGAGTGCAATTAGCCTAGCTAAGAACCCGACATTTCATGCCCGGACCAAACATATTGATGTTCAGTATCATTTTGTTAGAGATATGGTCGAAGATGGTAGGGTGAAGCTGGTTAAGGTGGACACTTTGATGAATGTTGCAGATGCTTTAACTAAGGCTGTGAGCACAGAGAAGTTCAGATGGTGTTCAGAGTCTATGGGCCTTATGGCCCCTAGCAATTGATTCATTGTGTTGACATTCTCTTCCGCTCATGCAAGGTGTTCGACAAGTGGGAGATTTGTTAGGAAAAATGGTGTCTCAACCTTGCATTTATGCGAGGTTACTATTTATAGTAAGTTTTTATTTGAGCACGAAATGGTGCGAAACTCTCCCTGAAGCTTCTGGTTGGCTAGATAAGCATTCTGGTAAAGTTGCGTCGCAAGGTCACAGCTAGTTTTGAAGATATTAAAGTTTTCGTCTTGGAGGGGTGCAATAAAATGTTTAAAATTAATTTTGGGGACTTTAGAGGCTCTGAAACGCCCTGAAAAGTTGCTGTAACCGGCGAAGCGATAGAGCACTTCACGAGCTTTCCGGCGCTTCAAACGGTTCGTCAATCGGACACCCGGTTCTCAAGTTATGGCCTCCGAAAGTTTGTACTCCTGAAATAGGAAAAATAATTTGTATCGAATACATAAATGAGCTGTAAAAGGGAGCAACACGTGTTGATGTGTGCTTTAACATGTCATAGAAGGGAGATAAGGTCGACTACACCTTATTGGGTGGTTTTAGCCCATGGTTTTGTAATACCGTTTGACGGTTTCTTGTATTGTATCTCCTATTTATGAGGTGTGTGAGATAGAGGTTGTGTAAAAGAGTCCTATGGCTATTGAGTTGCCTCTGAATCTCTGATTAGTGATACTCCTGCGAAGAGCTTGCTCTGCAAGTATTTTGTAATCTATTTTTGATTACTGAATAAAATATTGAGCTGCTTTTGGAGGGTGGGGTTTTTCTCCCGAAAGGGTTTTCCCCACGTAAATCATTGTGTTGTGGTATGAATGCTATTATATCTATTTCCATTTTCTATAACTGTTGTAATGATCTGAAAAAGTTTTGCATTACCCTCCTCTCAAGGTTAGTGTAGGAAGTTGTTTCCGCTACTTAACTTCCTTACAGAGTCTACAAAATTCTTGGAGGCAATGATGAACTGATTGCTATCGGGAAGCAAACTAGAGGTAACTTATTCCATTTGAATAGTAAGATTAATAATTGTCTGGTTGATAGAATGGAAGACAGTTGGTTATGGCATAAAAGATGTTGTCATGTTAATTTTGATAATTTCGCTAAGATAAGCAAGTCAAGTGTTGTAAGAGGACTACCCCAACTTGTCAAAATGGATAGTGTGATATTCAAATATTGTCAAATAGGTAAGATGACCTCTATTTCTTTCAAGAGCAAGAATTGTATCTTTGAGAATATTTTAGATTTGGTACATATTGATCTCTGTGGCCCTATGAGAACAAAGAGTTATTACGGTGATAGGTATTTCATGATCTTCATTGATGACTACTCTAAAATGATGTGGGTGACATTTTTGAGAGAAAATAAATAAGCATTTAGTAAATTCAAAATTTAAAGCTCTAGTTGAGAAGGAAACCGGTAAGAAATTGAAGTGTTTAAGATCATACCATGGAGGTGAATTCACATCTGATGAATTTGTTAATTATTGTGATGAACAGTGTATAAAGAGATAGATGTCTACTCCGAGGACACCACAACGTAATGACTTAGCACAAAGAATAAACATAACAATAGTTGAAGCTACAGGAACCATGTTATTACAGGGTAATGTATCCAAAATATTTTTGAGAGAAGCGATTAGTATTGTTGTATACATTTTAAACCGGGTACTGGTAAAGAGAGGTAAAAAATAGGATGCCCTATGAGCTATGGTATGTAAAAATCCATTCTGTAAGTTATTTTAAATTTTTTGGAAGTTAATGTTTTATTAAGAGAGATAACTACACTAATAAATTTGATGCAAAATCTGATGAAGGAATTTTTCTTGGTTACTCTTCTAAGAGTAAAACATATAAATGTTACAATAAGAGAACTAAGAAAATTGTTGAAAGTGCTAATGTAAAAGTTGATGATCTATCTGATAAGTCTGAAGGTACAAGCAAATCAAAACCCGAAAAAAATGACAATGAGGAAAAGTTTGTTATCATTGAACCAAAAGCAAAGAATAATGAAGAACCGGTAAATGCAGAACTAGATGCTCAACTGGTAAGCGGTGAAAACGAGGAAGAAGATGAAGAACCTGATGAAGAAGATACAAAACCCACACAGGCAATACCTAGATATGTCAGACTGAATCATTCACAAGAGAAGATAATTGGTGATAAGAATGCAGGTGTGCAAACTAGAAGAAAGATCTGAGAGAACTCATGTTTTATATCTACAACTGAACCCAAGAAAGTTAACGTAGCACTAAAAAATAAAAATTGGGTTAATGCAATGAATGAAGAATTATATCAAATTGAGAAGAATCAGACATGGTCACTTGTTCCTAGATCAAAGGATAATAATGTAATTGGAACAAAGTGGGTATTTAGGAATAAATTGGATGAAGAAGGAAGAATTGTGAGAAATAAGGCAACGTTAGTCTGCAAAGGGTATGCTCAAAAAGAAGGTGAGGATTATGGTGAAACATTTGCACCTGTTGCTAGATTAGAAGGAGTAAGGATTCAAATTTTATCAAATGAATGTCAAATAAACCTTTCTAAATGGGATTCTAGAAGAAGAAGTATACATTGAACAACCAAATGGATTTTCCTTGACTAATGATAAGGACATGGCGTGTAAATTGCATAAAGTACTATATGGTCTAAAGCAGGCACCGAGAGCATGGTATGAGAGATTACATGGACATTTGATCAAAATTGGATTCCAACGTACTAGTGAGGACAACAACATTTATTTGAAGACTGATGGAGACAAGATGTTGATAGCATAAGTGTTTGTAGATATATTTTTTGGTGGAAATGACAATATGTGTATGAAGTTTGCTGATATAGTGAAAAAGGAATTTTAAATGTCTCTAATCAGTGAAATAAAGTTCTTTATTGGCTTACAGGTCCAACAACTGGATGGTGGTATTTTTATTTATCAGACCAAGTATATTAAAGAGGTGTTAAAGACTTTTGGCATGGAACACTGCAAACTGGTAGGAACATCGATGGTGGTAGGCTGCAAGTTGTCAAAGGAAGATGATTCCCCTAATGTTAGTGAAAAAGAGTACAGATCTATGATTGGCAAGCTATACTATGTTGTTCATAGTAGACCGGATATTGCTCATGTTGTTGGATTAGTGGCTAGATTTCAAAAGAGCCTAAAGAGAGTCACATGGTGGCTGTGAAGAGAATTTTTTGGTATCTCAAAGGCACAATAGACTGTGGTTTATGGTATCCCTATAAAGGAGATTTTACTTTGGATGTCTTTACTGATGCTGATTGGGTAGGTAATGTGGATGATCAGTGTTGGCATTATGAGAACTGATATGTGGACATAATGACATTCTATGTTGTTATTGATGTCAATATGTTGAAGAGGTGTGAACCAGCATATGTGAGAACCGATATAACATTGTGAACCGACATTTGTGCCAGAGTGAAGCGGTGTGCTTGTTCAAGGTGAACCGACATATGGTTATGGGAACCAACCCATGGAAGCATTGTATGACTACCGGTTGCTAGTCTCAACTTCAAGGTTTCCGGTTGATGTGCTTCAAGCCTGTATGGCTCAACCAGTGACATTATGTGATGAGTTAGCATTGTAATGAAGAAAAGATCATGTTGCCACATCAGCCTTGTGCAGGTGAAGGATCTTGCATGAAGGAGATTGTTCCTATCTACCTTGGGAATGTGTGAAGTCTATAAAAGAGTGATAACGTGTGATGGGTTATCAACCGCCATGAAATCGGTGAAAATGGATGATGGAGAATGTCTTGAGATTGGATCAAGACTGTTGGAATTAATGGAGTGTTTCCAATGGTCAGGATTGAACTATTTGAATTCCTTAACCTAAAAGGTTTAGGGTTTAGGTTTTATGCTACTGACCTATCTATTTTTCTATAAGGTCGATGTTGTGTCTCTTTCTAAGGTTGTTGGCAAAAGTTGTGTGTGTGTATCCGAGAGAAGGGATACGTAATTCTTGCTAGACCAAAAGGAGAGAAGTGATACCTGTAGAGTGTAAGTGTAGAAGGTGAAGAGGAGCTTAAGTGGATCTACATTGGCAATGAGTGTTGTTACCAGATCATTGTAATACCTGTTGATCTCTAGCCACCTCAACAGCTGGAAAATCCCTTAATAGGGTAGCCTTAATTGGCTTGCTGAAAATCCTTTAATAGGGTAATTCAAAGCTATTGAGTTCAGAATCCTTTAGCTATTAAGTTCTTGAAATCCTCTAACAAGGTAACCTTTAACAAGGTTTAACCCTTAACCGGGTATTGTAGCCATCCCTTAACTGGGTGATCTTTAACAGGATCGGTTCCTAGCAGAACCTTTTGTAATGTCTCTAACCGAACAAGGCTCCTAACAAAGCGGACTTCTAAAGAGTTCAAAAATAGATTGTGGGTATTCATCCCCACTGTGGTTTTTCCCAGTTGGGTTTCCACATGAAAAATATGTGTGTCATGTGTGATGCTTTTATCTTGTGATGCTTTGCTATTGTCTGTCAAGCATATGATGGTTCTATGTTTTATGCCTGTCAATAAAACATGTTGAACTAGTTGTTATTATGATCTGATGATAGAATGCATAAGGGTGAAATGGTAGTGTATTCTCGAGTTGAGTGAAAAGGTAAGTGAGTAACCGGTTAATGCTTGTCTCAGAAATTCTTAGCTTTACCAGTTGCACTTTGTTTCAAACCGGTGTCACTGTCTGCCAATCATTTGAAGTGTCTGCTGTCAAACCGGTTTAGGACTGCATTTTTGTCTCTACTGATTCACCCCCCCTCTCATTACTAGTTTGGTGCTATTCGCTCATCATTGAGTTATCAATTGGTATCAGAGCATCCTCTAGGTCCTTTGTGTTATAAGCTTAACCGCTTGAGATAAAGATCCCAGTCAAATGATGAAGAGGGAAGGTCCAAAGTTTAACAGGGAAAATTTTAGTATATGGAAAGACAAAATGAAGATATTCATCAGAAGCATGGGTGCTCAACACTGGAGCTATGTTGAGACTGCCTATGTTGCTCCTACCGGTACCCTTACCGATGACCAAAAGAGAGAGTTGCAGGAGAATGGGCAAGTCATGGAAACCCTAATCAGTAGTTTATCTAACATTGAGTTTATTGATGTTCAAGATAAGTTAAATCCCAAAGAGGTATGGGATACTCTTGAAAATATCTATGGCGGTGATGAACATGTAAAACAAGCTAAGGAAGAAAGCCTTAGAGGGAAGTTTGAAGATATGCAGATGGTTGAAGGTGAGACCATTCAACAGTATGGAATAAGGATCAAAAGTGTTGTTGGAGATATCAAGAGTGCAGGTGGTAAAATAGAAGATGCCACTGTGGTAAGCAAAGTCCTGAGATCCCTATTGCCAGTCTATGCTATAAGGGTTGCTTCTATTCAGGAGCTGAGATCAATAGACAAGACTAAGGTATCCTTAGACTCCATCACAACAAATTTGATAGCCTATGAGCTAAATAGTTTTGATGGTAGTGTTCAAAAGACTAAATCAGCTTTTAAAGCTTCTGTTGTACCATCCAAAAAAGGAAAAGAAGCTAGCACTAGTGGTGAACCAAGACAGAGCAGAGAGAAATGGATGATGAGGAGATTTTGATGGAATTTGAAGCTCTCCTTTCCAAGAAACTTCCAAAAGGAACCGGCAAATACAAAGGTAAGTTACCTTTGAAATGCTTTTCTTGCAACCTGATAGGACATATTGCTATAAACTATCCTAATGGCGACAACAAGGACAAACTGGAAAGGTTCAAGAAATTCAAAGGAGGAAACCGAAGAAACTATTTTGTGGCACTTGATGAAGGTGTCATAGATGAAGAATCAGAGGATGAAGAAAATGAAGATATTGTGTTTGTTGCTGTCAAGGAAGATGTGTTAGACAAGAAGTCTCTTGTCTCCTGGTTTGATAATTCCAATGAGTGGATCATTGATAGTGGTTGTTCTCACCATATGATTGGTGACCAGAGAAAGTTTCTATCCTTGGAGGAGTATGATGGTGGTGTGGTTTGCTTTGGCAATGATGCATCATGCATGGTCAAAGGAAGAGGGTCCATCTCTCTGAATGGAAAGAGTAGTGCCGACAATGTGTATTGGGTTGATGGTCTTAGACACAACCTTCTGAGTGTTGCCCAGCTGAATGACAATGGCCTCACTCTAGAATTCAAGAATGGAGTTTGCAGAATAAAAGGAAAGAATGGTGAATTGGTGGCCACCAGCATGCAGACCAAAGGTAACCTATTTCATCTGAATGCAAATATAAGTACATGTCTTATGGCAAAATTTGATGATAGCTAGATATGGCATAGGAGACTGCCATGTAAACTTTGATAACATTATGAAAGTTAGCAAGATCAAGGTAGTTAGAGGGTTGCCGGTGCTAAGAAAACTAGATAATACCTTGTGTAGAGAGTGTCAATTGGGGAAAATGTCTTCCTCAAACTTTAAAGGTAAATCTTTCACTGTTGACAACTTGCTTGATCTTGTGCATACTGATTTGTGTGGTCCTATGAAAACTAGAAGTGTGTAGGGTGATAGGTACTTCATGGTTCTCACTGATGACTGCTGAAGAATCATGTGGGTCACATTCTTGAAAGACAAGTCTGAAGCCTTTGTAAAGTTCAAATCTTTCAGAGCTTTAGTGGAGAAGGAAAGTGGTAAAAGGATCAAGTGCTTGAGAATTGAGCAAGGAGGGGAATTCACTTCCGGTGAATTCAACAAGTACTGTGAAGAACATGGCATCAAGAGGCAATTGTCTGCCCCCCAGACTCCATAGCAGAATGGCCTAGCAAAGAGGAATAACCGAACTGTGGTTGAAGCAGCTAGAACCATATTGATTCAAGGAAAGGTAGCTCAGACCTTTTGGAGAGAAGTGGTGAGCACTGTAGTCTACACAATGAACTGGGTACTCATCAAGAAAGGTAAGGATAAAACTCCTTATGAGTATTGGATTGGTAAGACACCAGTAGTTAGCTACTTTAGAGTGTTTGGTATAAAATGTTACATCAAGAGGAGTGAACACCAGAGCAAATTTGATGCGAAATGTGATGAGGGAATATTCCTTGGATATTCCACCAAGAGCAAAGCTCTCAAGTGTTTCAATAATAGAACTCAGAGAATTATGGAAAGCATCAATGTAAGAGTTGATGAAACCTCTGAGAAAACTGAGGAAACCAGCAGTGAGCAAGCGGTAAATGAATCGGTTGCAACCTTCCGGGAACCGGTTGTCAGTCAACCAAGTACCAGTAACAATGTTCCTACACTGACAAATGTAGATGCTGATACTAATGGAAATGAGGATGAAGAAGAAAAGCAAGAGGAATCCATCAAGACCATTCCTCGGTATGTCAAGTTAAATCATGATCCTAATCAGATCATAGGAGATAAGGATGCAAGAATCCTTACAAGAAGAAAGGTCAGATAAAACTCATGTATGATCTCTGAATTTGAGCCTAAATCATTTAAAGAGGCACATAAAGATGAAGACTGGATCAAGGCAATGGAAGAGGAACTTGACTAGATAGAGAAAAATGGTACATGGTCTTTGGTACCCAAACCGGAGTATAAAAATGTCATTGGTACCAAATGGGTCTTCAAAAATAAGCTGAATGAGGATGGCACAGTGATTAGAAACAAAGCCAGATTGGTATGCAAAGGATATGCTCAAGAAGAAGGAGAAGACTATGGAGAAACCTTTGCTCCTGTAGCCAGATTGGAAGGGGTCCGTATGCTTCTTGCATATGCAACTTTTAAAGGTTTCAAAGTATATCAAATAGATGTAAAATCTGCATTCCTAAATGGTGTACTTGAAGAGGAGGTTTATATTGAGCAACCAGATGGGTTTGCCCTATCTAAAGACAGTGACATGGTATGTAGGCTACATAAAGCCCTATATAGACTAAAGTAGGCACCTAGGGCATGGTATGAACGTCTGCATTCTCATCTTGTGAAGATTGGATTTGAAAGAACAAGTGAAGATAATAATATCTACTTGAAGTTTGAAGGAGATCAGATCCTAATCTGTGAGGTATTTGTTGATGACATTATATTTGGTGGAGATGACAAGATGATTCATGAATTTGCAGATGAGATGAAGAAAGAGTTTGAAATGGCACTCATAGGGGAGATTAAGTTCTTCATTGGACTGCAGATCCAATAGATGAAGGATGGAATCTTTATCACTCAGTCCAAATATGTCAAAGAAGTGTTGAAGACTTTTGGCATGGAAGATAGCAAACCAGTTGGTACTCCGATGGTACTCTGATGGTGACTCAGCATTGGTTGATGAATAGGAATATCGATCAATGATTGGTAAATTGTATTATGTAGTGCATAGCAGGCCGTATATTGCACATGCAGGAATTATTGCAAGGTTCCAGAAAAGTCCAAGAGAATCCCACTTGGTTGTAGTCAAGCGGATTCTTAGGTATCTGAAGGGAACTATTGACTATGGATTGTGGTATCCATACAACAAGGATTTCAACTTGAAAGTGTTCATAGATGCTGATTGGGCTAGTAATGTAGATGGTCGGAAGAGCACAACCAGTGGTGCATTCTTCCTCGGTGGTAGACTAGTCTCATGGATGAGTAAGAAGTAGAGTTGTATCTCTCAGTCTACAGCAGAAGTAGAGTATGTTGCCGCTTTCATGAACTGCACTCAAACAATTTGGATGAAGCATGCATTGAATGGCTTCAAAGTTTTTGTATCTGAACTGGTAAGTATATTTTGTGACAATACTAGTGCAATTAATATCTCCAAGAATCCGGTTTTACATTCTAGAACCAAGCACTTTGAGCTTAAGTATCATTTCTTAAGGGAAAAGGTTCAGAACAAAGAGATTGCACTAGAACATGTTTCTAGTAAGGAGCAGTTAGCAGACATATTCAACAAGCCTCTCCCAAAGATTACATTTATGTACTTAAGAGGTGAATTAGGGGTACTGCCCCTTTAGGAGGTGAACTAAAGGCATATGCTCCATATCAGTCATGTATTGCATAGTCAAAATTCTCTTTAGGATTGATGTGTTGAAGGATGCTACTCCTCAGGGGAGTAGCATAATGGAACAGGGACATTTGTGTCTCTACTTTGGCATTGTTGTCAAAGGGGGAGAAGATGTGAAGTGGAGAAGATATATGCAGAAATTGGGGGAGAAGATGTTAAGCCGAGAGATATCTTTGTATATTGCCATCAATGCCAAAGGGGGAGATTGTTGGCATTATGAGAACCGGTATGTGGACATAATGACATTATATGTTGTCATTGATTTCAATATGTTGAAGAGGTATGAACCGACATATGTGAGAATCAATATAACACTATGAACCAACATTTATGCCAAAGTGAAGCGGTGTGCTTGTTCAAGGTGAACCGACATATGGTTATGGGAACCAGCCCATGGAAGCGTTGTATGACTACCGATTGGTAGTCTCAACTTCAGGGTTTCCAGTTGATGTGCTTCAAGCCTGTATGGCTCAACCGTTGACATTGTGTGATGAGTTAGCATTGTAATGAAGAAGAGATCATGTCGCCACATCAGCCTTGTGCGCGTGAAGGATCTTGCATGAAGGAGATTGTTCCTATCTACCTTGGGAATGTGTGAAGTCTGTAAAATGGTTATAACATGTGATGGGTTATCAATTGCCATGAAATCGGTGAAAATGGATGATGGAGAATGTCTTGAGATTGGATCAAGACTATTGCAATTAATGGAGTGTTCTCAACGGTCAGGATTGAACCGTTTGAATTCCTTAACCTAACTGGTCTAGGGTTTAGGGTTTATGCTACTGACCTATCTATTTTCCTATAAGGTCGATGTTGTGTCTCTTCTGAGGTTGTTGGAAAAAGTTGTGTGTGTGTATCCAAGAGAAGGGATATGTAATTCTTGCCAGACCAAAAGGAGAGAAGTGATACCTGCAGAGTGTAAGTGCAAAAGGTGAAGAGGAGCTTAAGTGGATTTGCATTGGCATTGAGTGCTGTTACTAGATCATTGTAATACCTGTTGATCTCTAACCACCTCAACAGTTGGAAAATCCCTTAATAGGGTAGCCTTAACCGGCTTACTGAAAATCCTTTAATAGGGTAATTCAAAGCTACTGAGTTCGGAATCCTTTAGCTATTGAGTTCTTGAAATCCTCTAACAAGGTAACCTTTAACAGGGTTTAACCCTTAACCAGGCATTGTAGCCATCCCTTAACCGGGTGATCTTTAATAGGATTGGTTCCTAGCAGAACCTTTTGTAATATCTCTAACTGGACAAGGCTCCTAACAGAGTGGACTTCTAAAGAGTTCAAAAACAGCTTGTGGGTATTCATCCTCACTGTGGTTTTTTTTAGTTGGGTTTCCACGTGAAAAATATGTGTGTCATGGGTGATGCTTTTATCTTGTGATGCTTTACTATTTTCTGTCAAGCATATGATGGTTCTATGTTTTATGCCTATCAATAAAACATGTTGAACTAGCTGTTATTATGATCTGATGATAGATTACCTATTTATGCATAAGGGTGAAATGGTAGTGTAGTTTTGAGTTGAGTGAAAAGATAAGTGAGTAACTAGTTAATTCTTGTCTTAGACATTCTTATCTTTACCGGTTGCACTCTGTTTCAAACCGGTGTCACTATCTGCCAGTCATTTGAAGTGTCTGCTATGAAACCGGTTTAGGACTGCATTTTTGTCTGTACTGATTCATCCCCCCCCTCTCAATATAGGTTTGGTACTATTCGCTCATCATTGAGTTTTTAATCAGGAAAGCACAACTAGTGGAGATTTTCTACTTGGTGGAAGATTAGTGGCATGGACGAGCAAGAAACAAACTTGTGTTTCTCAATCTACAGCTGAAGCAGAGTATGTCACTATATCCATAAATTGCATGCCGACAATATGGATGAGACATGTGCTAGGAGGATTCACGGTAGATATGTCTAAACTGGTGACTATCTATTGTGATAATACAAGTACAATCAATATTTCTAAGAATCCTTTGCTTCATTCCAAAACCAAGCACATTGAATTGAAGTATCATTTCCTAAGGGAAAGAGTTCAATAAAAAGAGGTGAAGAGTAAAGATCAGTTAGCTGATATCTTTACTAAACCCTTATCGAAGGCTACCTTTGAGTTTCTTAGAGGTAAACTAGGGGTTAGGCCCCTACACCAGAAGAACTAGAATGTTTAAGATCCATCAATCCTATGGATTTCATGTTTATCTTTCACTAAGAATTGATGAAGGTGCAGGCTACTCCTTTGGGGGAGAAAGTCTGATGTAATGTTTTGATTTAATGCTCTGTTATAATTTCTTTGATTTGAGTAGCAGAGATGATGGAAGACGCAACAACATAATTGCCTTTGGCATTGCTATGAAAGGGGGAGAAGAATAGAAATAAGATATGGCAGATATGAGAGGAGAAGATTATATTGAGAGAAGCATTGGTTAAGGGGGAGATGGCAAAATGACGAGAATCGACAGATGATGTGATACTGGCAAGCAAGTTGCAAATGATAATGTTACTCTAATTGTATATCTTATTGGTGTTGCCATAAATTTCAAAGGGGGAGATTGTTGGCATTTGGAATAATTGATAAAGATGCAAATGATGCAGTTGAAGCCTGATGACTGCACTAGTAAAGGATAGAAGTCTATTTGTGATAAAGAGATTGAGATTCTACAATTAGATGACATGATCAATTATTTGTGTTGTCGTTGATGGAAACTGATGTCAAATGATGTTCTAATGTTTTTTTTTTTCATCTAAGTGATTTGGTTTATCGGAATACAGGGTTTACCAGCAGAGAACTAAAGTCTGTGAAATAGGACTTGAACCGATAAAGCAGAGATGTTTTGATTGAAGCGGTCGATCATCGATGTTTGGTAATTTGTGGTTTGGATGGTGAACTTGTATCATGGAAAGGTTTATCTAATCAAAATCAAAACTTGTGATGATTACTAGAAGGCATGTTTCAAATTTCTAATGAAGTTTTGCTAAGGTTTTAGTGGGGTTTAAGACTGGTGAAGAAATCATCAAACCGGTAATGATTTCTGTTATGACGGTGATTGACGATGAGTCTACATAAAGTTGGTAACACAACACAACCCGTGTGAAAGATTTAATTTCTATTTTGGCATGTTTCAAGGAAGAATTTCTTTAGAATCAGTGAAACACTTAATAGAGTGTTTTGAGGGTTTGACTTTGGTATAGATCAGATTTTCATGATGGGTTACGATCAACAAACGATTGATATTGCATTTTAATTTGTTATAATAATTTGTATATTAATCTGTGATGATCTCTTATGATTTGAATTGTAAACTCATGATGTAATTAGGGTTTAGTGGCCAACCTAGTTGAGATGGCTATTTAGGATGACACAATTGATGTTTTTGGTGTTGGTGGTCTTAGAGAATGTGTTCAACCATCCAAGTGAAGTAAGATCTTCTTGAAAGTTATAGAGTGTTGATCATAATTGGATCTGATCAAGAAAGCAGAGAAGTGCAAGTAATAGATCATTTTCTACTATTGTTCCCTAACAGTTGCAACAGGTTAAATCCCTTGATCAGGTAGGTCCTAACAGGCCAGCTCTCAAAAGAGTGTTAAATCCTCTCATGAGGTTGATCCTAACAAATCATCAAGCTCCTAACTAGGCTACTAAGCAAACCCCTTAATTGGATGACTCCTAATAGGGTGTGCTTCTAAAAGCGCATATTGTAAGCTCCTAACAGGGCTAAGCTCCTAATAGGGCATACTTCAAAAGAGTACAAATATTTGTGGGTGCCAACTCCCACTATGGTTTTTGCCTATTTGGGTTTCAACATGAAAAACTTATGGTGTTCATGTGTGGAATGTTTTTCATGTGATTTTCTTGTTTCTGTTTCATTTCATGCACTATTTTTGAGACACTGGTTATTATATTTTATCAAAAGTTTATCAGAGGTTACTAGTACTGATAAAAATTTATATAGGAAGTATTTGATTTGATTGATGGGGTTAATGAGTTGGTAAATGATCAATTTTATATGATTACTTTGGTGATGAAAGTATTGGTAAATGTGGTAAATGATTTTATTAATGTGTTAAGTAAATATGATAAAGAGGTTGTTAGATCTGATTAAAGAAGTTGAGATATTTGTTAAATGGTTTCAGATCTGATATAAGTTTGATTTTGAGTTTAAAGTTGCAATTGTGCTTAATACTGATTCACCCCCCCTCCCAGTATTAACTAGATCCTCATAGGATTAACACAAAGATGGAGGACAAGGGCACTGCACCCTTGTCCTAAGGAGAACCAGGGCACCATGCCTTGGTCCTGCTCATTTTTTGGGCCTAAAATAGGGTCTAAACAAGTTATAAAGTGTGGAAACGAGGCCCAATTCCATGGTGGAGGCATAGATGGGTCCCAATCAAGAGTGGGGGATGATATCGCTAAGGTAAGGGGCCTAAAACATGGTCAAAATTGCAAGGGGTGCAATTTTATGATGCTACATTTAGCCCCCACTTTAGCGGGAGTATGGCTTATGCCAGTACTACCTATAAAGTAGAAGAAAGAAAGAGATGAACATGAGAGATGTAGAGCAATACCACAAGGAGTATAAGACATCACTAATATTGAGGAACAATGCCCCCAATCTCAAGATCTTAACTCACTCAAACATATGCAAGAGCACACAAAACAAAAAGAACAAGAAACAAAATAAAATAAAGCACAAGCAACACACAACAAAAAGCAAAAGACAAGACCACAAATAAACTAGCCGAAGAGACCTCAATACTCAAATGTCTCAAACAACTAAATGAAACACAAATACAAGTACCATCACATAAACACCAATAATTACATAAAAGAGAAAAGACGACATCATCCATGAACCATCAATAGTAAAACTATGTTCATGAGAGGAAGAAGAGAGAGAACATGAATACACACTTTGGTAATCCATGAGAAGAAAGGAAAACAAAAGGAACCATGGACATCTTGCCCTTAGAACTAGGTGATCCATGGAGAAAAAAAAGGACATGGAAAACTAGCTCCTTGATTCTGTCTAGGTGATCCATATAAGGGAGAAGAGTGAGAACACTATTAGTTCCACTCAAGCTCATGCGTTTGTATGCAAGTGAGGTTCGAAACACCTCATAGGATTCTATGCATGATTATGCTACAACTTGTATAAGATGTATAGTAAAAATGTCAAGAAAGTGGCAACATCTCACTCTAGGAGGCTTCCCTCTGGTTCTGAGAATGACCCAATGTATAAGAGAAAAGTGATGACATCTCACTCTAAGAGGTAACCCTCTGGTTTCAAGAATGACCCACTGTATACGAGAAAAGTAGTGACATCTCATTCTGAGAATGACCCATTGTATAAAGGAAAAGTGGTGATATCTCATTTTGAGAATGACCCACTAAATAAGGGAAAAGTGTGGTGACACCTCATTATGATAATGACCCACTATATAAGAGATACAATATGAGAGAAATATAGTACAAAAGGAGCAGTGGGTGCCCCCCCTTAAGATGTCAACATAGGTTAATGTTGATATCTTAAGGAAAGTAGAACAAGGATACCTACCTTCAACACAAAGAAGATATCCATTATGAAAAAATGTCATAAATCCAAGCAAGAGAGGGTATACTATTCAAGAAAGGATAAGATAGTTGAAAAGAGATATCTTGTTATAAGTATAAAGGAGATCCTTGGAGGAGAAGAGATCTTTTCTCAAAAGACATCTACCTCCAAGAGGAGTTATCTTAGGCAAATATAACATCTTCTATAATAAAGAAAAGAAGAGACAAATAATTAATTCCTTCCTCCTATTGCTAAGTGAAAGGGATTCTTGATCAAGGATGACTCACTTTTATCCCAATTGAGATGGGTGAATTTATTATAGATGTACATTACCAAGTGTGAAAGATATTGCATTCAAGGACTTACACCTCTTGTATAAGAGAGAACCCTTGGGAAAATAACAAAAACTTCACACAAGGAATGACATCAAGTTATAAAACTCACACCATCTACAAAATAGGAAAGAGTGGATCCTTAGAGAAAGAGAGAGGAAGAGAGATCAATTCCCCCCAAGTATAGGACAATGAGAATAATTACACAACTTATATAGAGAGATTACTCATAAGAAAAGTATCATTTCAAGCAAGGAATACATCCTAACCAGGGAACAGACATGTGCTCGCATGAAGGATAACCCCATTCAAGAAAGGACATCAAGTTATGAATAACAAAATAAAAGAGGTAATTTTCAAAGAGAGAGAAAGAAGAAGAAGGTTCACAAAAGTTGTCTGAGGAGAGATTGTTCATAATAGACCTTCCATTTCAATCAAGGAGAAGATCCCACTCACAGAACATACATGCGCTCGCATGAAGGAAAACTCTGTGCAAGAAAGGAAATCAAGTTTATGAATAATGTACCCCATAAAGAAAATAGTGAAACCTTAGAAAGAGGAAAAGGAATATTCTTTCCCCCCAAGAATAGAGGCAAGAATAAATAGACTATTACATTGCTCACTAAGTATGATTGCGCCTGAAATTGTACCACCATGAATGACAGAGAGCCCCCAATAGGTAGGCTAACTTTGTCACATAGTGATGAGCAACATAATAGGAACTTGAATGTTATTTTAAATGATCATGATGAATATGTCATTCATTATTAGATATTTTTTTAACATACCTAAATCAGTGTAATGTTGTATTTGTGTTTTCAAAGCTTGACACTCATTAGTAGAATGGCCATCGATTTGATGATATTTAAAAGAAGAAGAATTTTGAGAATGTTGTTTATGTTTTCTTCTTCGTTTAGGACAAAGAGGAGATATTAAGTTGGAATTGAGAATATTGGTCAACACATTTTCTTGTTGTAACTCAAAATTAGAATGAGAAGTTGTGGATTTACAAGACAATGGAGAAGAAAATGTTGACAAAGGAAAGTGTGAGTTCTCATGACTTTGTTTCTCATATTCAAGAATTTGTCCATTGCATCCATGTGTATGTTCAAAAGAGGGCTCACTCTTAGGGGGAATTGGATTGAAGTTTAAAGAGGCCCAATCAATTTCAAGATTTGTATTAAGAGAAAAATTTGGAATATGAAATTTAGGCATCTTAGACTTTCTAGAAAAGGTAGGAGTGAAATCTAAGGACCCCCAATAATCCTCTAAGAGTTCTTCTTAAGGAACTTCTTTAGTAAGAGATGGTGTATTTGAGTGAATTGAAGAGAGGATTGTAGGAACTAAGAAAGAATGTGATGCTTCACTTATGTTATCATCTCATTAGTACATATGTAAGGCACATCATGATAATCAGGAATAATTTTTGGTTTCCTAGGAACATGAATGAAATTGATTTGATTTTTTTTAGGCTCTTGATTTTTGGGAGAGAGAGCATCATGATGAGAAATAATATCATCCTCTTGTTCTAAGGTATCTTTATGTTCAAGACACTCATTAGGAAAAGGACTAACATATGTAATTATTGCTTCATCTTTAGAGGGAAGATCATGAAAAGAAGGTATGGTATCACTAGGATAAGTAGTCATAATATCATCCTCTTGCACCAAATAATCCTTATGAGGGAGGTACTTTTTAGGAGAAGAAGGAACATAATTCTCCAAAGATTCATCTTTAGGAGGGATATCTTTGAAAGAAGTGTCCATATTCCCTTTTTCACCAATGTGCCCTCATTAATGAGATAAATTTTGGGAGAGGGTAAATCATAGGTATGAATGAAAGGGAGAACTAAATTACCATCATATGCATAAAAGGGAACATCATGAACATCTTTGATGTAACTTGAAATTGAATTAGAAAAATAAGATAAGAACTCCATATGAACTTATGATCAAACAAGAAACTCATATGTCATTTAACCATAATAATGTTCACCTCATACATGCATAGAAAATTGAATAAAGGGGGGAAAATGGAATTTGAATTTTAAAATTTGAATTTGAAATTGTGAAATTTGAATTTTCAATTTGAGACTTGCAAAATAATTGAATAATTCAAAATTCTAGGAAAAATGATTATTCAATTAAATGAACAAATTGATTGAAATAATAAAGAGCAATAATGCCACCTCCTAGGAAATTGAAATTTAAAATTAGGATTATGTAAAAAATAACCCCAAAAGAGATTGAATTTTTAAAACTAGGGCCTATGGTATACCACTTAATTTCAAAATTAAAATGGACACAATTAGGGCATATTATAATTAACCACTTAATTTTAAATGTTTTCTTGAAAGTTGCAATGTTGAAATTGGGAAATGTTTTTGATTTTAGAGGGATCAAAATTCAATAAAATCAGCCAATTTTCTCGATTTAAGCAATTAAATACAGTCATAATAGTCTCCCGAAATTTCAAGAAAAAAGGCAGGGACTAGGTTGAAAGTGCACCCGGTCCTCCCAACTTTTTCGAAAAAAATTTCAGGGATCAAAATTTGACAAAATCAACCAATTTTTTGGATTTAAGCAATTAAATACAATCATAACAATCTCCCAAAATTTTGAGAAAAAAGCTAGGGACCAGGTTGAAAGTGCACTCGGTCCTCCCAACTTTTGGGGATTTTTTTAGGGATTTTATGAGGATGGTGTATTTGATTTTACGATCTCTAGATAGGAAAAATTAAGGTTTGAATGTTGAAATAGGACCCTATTAGGGTTTTGAAAAAAACAAGAAATTGAATTGCAATTTTGAAAAAGGTTAAACCTTAATGAATAGGGTCACCTTAAATATTATTTAGAAGACTGAAATTGGTTGAGATTGATTGAAATCTACACAAAATCCAATTAAATTTAAAAATTAGGATTTTAGGACCTAACCACTGAATTTTGAAGTTTTGAATTTTGGGAAAATGATGGAAACTGAAAATTTGAATTTTAGGGAAGAGACAAGTTTGAAAATAGTCACAAATATGAAAATTAAATGTAAATCCAATTTTTGCACAAGTTCAAGTTGATGTTTGAAAATTAGGGTTTTGGCAATTGACACTCATTTGGGTTATAGGTGTTGTCATTGATGGTAGCACACTTCGTGGTAGATCTGGCAATCATGGTAACTGGCATTCACTTCATCAACATTTAGGGAATCAACAGGCATGTAACCGGAAAACTTGGAATCGGTATTCTAAGGCCAACATAGGAGATTGATCCGACAAGAGTGGAAGCGACAATGGTCATATATTTTGTTTGGGCTGACAGGTGTCTTATCTTTTGAAATATGAGTCTAAGATGACATAAGGAATTTGTGTTTATTCATGTAAATGGGTATATAAGTTAGTCCGGGTTAGTTCATTTTAGATATATGAAAAATAAGAGATGTGAAAGGTTATGTGATGTTATGCAAGAAAGATCTTGATCGATAGAATGTGAATATAAAGATCTATAATTAGTCTTGATTATTTGTCTAGAGGTTTGGGAAGCGATCTAAGTTAGCGGTAAGGGAGGTTACAGTATAAATCAGTATAGACAATTATTAAACTGGAACTCATCCAGCATAGCAAATGCACATTCCAAGTTCAATTTTTATTTGTAATCTAGTACTTTGGATGTGTAGTCAGTGAGGCTCCTTTTGTGATGAGTAGTGTGCTCTAGGCAATGTTTCTTCCTGCATGTGCAGTCCCCTCTTGTAATAATTATTCATTTGGCTAGTGGATAGATATTGTGGGTCTCCAATCCCACCTTGTTTTTTCCTCTTTTAGGTTTTCCACATATAAATATTTGTGTTATGGTGTTGATTCACGTGGTTGCATTAATATTACTTACCATTACTTTCTTTTATGCATACCTATTAATAAGTGGATTTGTTAATAAGGCTAAAAAATATTATAACCGACAGAGCACTGATTCACTCCCCCTCTTAGTGTTCTTGGATTCCAACAATTGGTATCAGAGCGTGGTGCCTCAGAATAAGTCTAACAACTTGAGGAAGATCTTGTATCCAGAATCCATGGAGATGAGTCTACAGAAGGAACTTGAAGTAGCACTTGAAGACTATGACGCTGAAAGGTTGAAGAACTTGAAGTTGCAAGATGAGTTGAATTTTGCAAAATAATTCATCCTTACCCTGCAAGAGAGGTTATCATCTGCTCAAGCTAAAAGAAAAGAACTTTTACAAAGTCTAGATGATGAAGAGAATAATACCCTTGAGGAATTATGTCAGAAGGTGAGTCTAGAGAATAATGTCATGAAGAATGAAATGGAAGCCATGACCATGAAGATGTCCAAGGAGATTGAAGACCAGAAGAAGAATGAAGAAAATCTTGCTATATCTCTGAAAGATAGAACTGAGGATTGCATTAGGTTGGTGCATGAGAATGATGTGTTAAGACTTGAATTGGTGTAATCACAAAAAAATGAGCAAGAGTTGGAAAGAATGGTGACAGTCCTAAGAGGAGATCTTGATGCTGCAAATGAATACAAAGAAAAGTTTAGGGTCAATTCTGCAAAGCTTGATGAATTATTGAAGGATCAAAGAGACACTGGAGACACTAGAGGTCTTGGATTTGGACATGGAGAAATCTCTAGTACTGCAAATCAGAAGAATCCACCAGATAACCTGAATCAGAGATCACCGGTAAGGCAACCCAATTCACATAAATTTAATGGTAGATTATTTGTTTGCAATAAGTTTGGTCATAGAGAAAGTCAATGCAAGAATAGAGAAAATTAGAATAATAATGCAATTCCCAGTCAGTGTTCAAATTGTAAAAAGTATGGTCATAGAACAAAAGATTGTAGAATGAATGTGAGATGTCATGCATGTGGAAATTTTGGACATATGGCTAATCAATGTAGGTCAAAGAATGGTCAAGGACACAACAAGGCAATTTAGAAGAACAATGTTACTTGCTATACATGCAAAAAAATAGGACACATTGCTAAATATTGCAGATGCATGAATACACTGGAAGGGAATGACATATCCAATGAGAAGGGAAAGAAAAAGTTGATGAAATCCAATAAGCTCATGCTAAACAGTGGGTTAGGAAGTCTGAAGATCAATCGACAGAGGAAAATTCTCTGGCTACTCAATCAGCAGAGTAGAATGTTCCTGCAGTGACAGGAAACTCATCTGATAACTAAGGCATTATCCTTAGGGGGAGGCAAATTAATGATAGATTCTACATTACTCCTGGTAGTGGTCTGAAAGCTTGTTTCAGATCTTGGTGAAGTCAGACTGAAGAATAACCGATGCTGAGATAATGGATTTTAAATCCGCTATGATATGCCGACATGCATTAATGTCAATAAGAAATTAGGGTTTTAGAGATTAAAAGGGAAAAGTTACTTCATTCTGATCACACAACACTTAGAGTGAAGCAGAGTGAGTTTAATGCAATCGAGGTGATTAAGAGCATTTTCTAGCAATTTCTAGTATTTTCTGAGTGGATTTTCAAAGGTTTTTATCGGCTTAGGTTGAGAGGTATTTTCTTTGTTTTCAAGCTATTTTTTTGAAATCATAATGGCTTTTGGATTTGCTCTCGCTCTGGTAGATGTGGCTACCCCTATTGTGATGGACATTAAGGATCGTCCACATCAAGAATTCAAGCAATGCCCTCAAATTTGAAAGGTTGATGACTCAATCAATGCATTTTCTAGGGTTCCTGACGGAGTTCTCTATGTGGAAGATGTGAGAGAATATATTCCCTATACTCTGGAGGATCTGGGATCATCAAAGATTAAGTCAATGTACTTGTCCACTTTGCTGAATAATGATGGATTGATCAAACTAAAATTTCAAATTATGAAGGATCAGGGTTTCACCGATATTCTGGAGATGCCCGAGTTCGAGGATGAGATGATTCGGTATGTGTTGAGCCAAGTCCATGGCGAATTCATGTGGCTTGACCAACCCTACAAAATCACCAAGGAGGAAATTCATGATATCACTGGTTTACCCCATGTCGGATAGACACTGGGAAAGAGGAAGAGTCCAAACAATGAAATGAGCAAGCTAACTGGTGCCACCTTTGACAATCGGTCGATGCGGATTAGTACCATTAGAGACAAAGATGTTCAATTTGCAAGCATGGTGATCAGATACAAAGTGACTCAATCCAACCGGTTGAACTCTATTTCTAGTTCTTGTATCTTCTATGCACACAAGATGGTAAGGGAAAATGTGAAATATGATCTATGTCAATGGATGTGCGATGAATTGATTTCAAATTTGGGAAAGATTAAGGGAGAAAAGAAAGGTACATTCCAATATGGAAATCTCATTATCTGTTTAATGTTTTTTTTCTAAATGAGATATCAGGATCCGGTAAGAGGCAATGAGCCTTTGATATACCAATGGGAAAATAAATTAAGGATGTCTTGAGAAATTTGGGACCGGACAGAGGCTTCATTATGTGAGGTTATTTCAAAGCATTTTAGAAAGTGATGAAGAAGAGGGAAAGGATACCTAAGCATGTAGTTAACAAATAATCTATTGGCATATGCTTCATGGTCAAAAGGATGAAACTTTAATGGAGGCAGTGCAACCTAGAACTATTTGGGTTACTGAAATGGGCTATGAGGTTGATGCACAAATCTTAGACCTTTATGCCAAGATTCTTATCGATGCCTTGGTTGATGAGAAGGAGAAAAATTTTGGAACTGCAAAGCATAAGGAATCTAAAGTGAAGATAGGTTTCAGCAAGAAGAAAAGGGAAGGACAAATAAAGAAGGTTGGACAGGCTCTCCAGAAGAAGTCCTCTGAGATCAAATAAATCATTGGTTTAGAAAGAAACCAAAGGCATTCATTGCCCCTATTGAATCTAGTTCTGAGATTGAGGATGAACCCTAAAAAATTCCTAAGATCTATATGAGAATTTAGAGGAAGAAGCCCGAGGAAAGGAAGCTGCAAAAAACCAAAGTCACTCCTCTAGCAGCTCAGAAGAATATTTTGAAGGAGAGGAAGACTATTGAGAAAAGAAAATCGGTCAAGGAGTCTTCTCCCACCCCTGGTAAGAAGAAGAAATCAGATCTAGATAAAACTCTTAAATTTGGTTAAAGTGTTAAGGTTATTGGTCCTCTTTCTGTTGCTGAATTAATTGATCAAATTACAAAGGATGGTATTTTTAGTAATATATATAACATTATTATGTTGATATGGATGATAAAGAACAAAAGGAGATAGAAGAAGTAGTCTTCTTATACTTATACATATATAAGAAAGATTTACTTGAGATTGAGAAGAAAATACCAACAGATTTGTATAATAAGTTAGATGCTAGGAGATTGTCTGCTTTTGAGGAAGACAAACATATAAAGGTTTAGGTTTTGTTGACTGTTTGTGGTGCTATAATTGAAGATGAGATGAAGTAGTGTCTAGATTTTTCTAACAAAACAATTTTTTGAAGTAGACACTGACATATTAGTCTTATGGTGGGCAGAGTAAATGAAATTATCAAGGAAACTCATGAGGCTTGGGTTAAGTTCTTTGTTGATAAACCAGGTTTCTTTACATCACCAGATACACCTCCTTAGTCTGACATTATAGACATCTCTATTGATGCCAAGGTTAAAGGTATACTAGGTTGAGATCCAACAGTTTTGGAACAGAAAATAACTGAGGACATTCCACTGGCAATAACACATGTATAGGATGTTGAGATTAATAAACCGGTAGACAATTTACCTCCAGTAATTGATGTTAAAACAATTGAAGTTCATGAGGTAGAGACATCATAAATAATTGCACCAAGTGGCAAAGCCACCAGTACTGAGGAGAAGGTAAAGGATACAATTGAACAAAAGGTAGAGGAGAAAGGTCAGGTTGAACAAACTAAAGTCAGGGTACCAACACCTTCACCAGTCATTGGTCCCTCATTGTTGGCACTTGACTCATCCAGTCAAGAAGATTTTGGTCATTTTGAGAATAAGAATATTGAATAGTTGAGTAGTTTTGAATTGATGTTTGTTGTAGCTCAGAAATTGAGGAAGGAAGGATTAGAGGATAAGAAGGCTATTGAGCAAGCTATTCCAATTTTGTAGTAGCTTGCACCAGAATGCAACATAGATTAGGTTGCAAGTCCATTCAGTAAGTTGAAAGGTTTGACTAAGCACATTGCAAAAGAGTATAAAACTCTTCAACAAGTGTCACACTGACAATTGGTGGAAAGGTATAATGCAACTAGGAAGGTCACTTGTGATAATATGATCACATCCGATAAAGCTAAGATGATAGAAGAGATGACAAGGATTGATGAAGCTCTTCATCAACGTAGTCATATATACCCATCTTGCATTAACACAAAAAAACTAACTACAGACCTGGATAATAAAGTTAAGGTGGATAAGGACAAGTTGGAAGAACTTGTAGTTAGTTTTGATGGTACTGAGTCTTTGACTAGCTCTTTTGATGGTCAAATTTTGCTTTTAGAATCTGAAATTTCAGCCCTGGAGAAAGAAAAGGACAAGTTAATCCAGTGGGCCAGAGAATTGAGAGGTTTGGTAAGTCCCCGACTTGATACTTTGTTACTTCATAAGCGAGAATGTATGGACCAGATGAATATGCCCACATCAGAAACCCTAACAGAAGAATAATTGCACTCTTACATTCTAAATGGGCTTGTATCAATTTTGGGAACTTTAAAATCTGGCTGGGATACTTATTTTGCATTTTTGAAGGGTGCTTATTCGGATATTTTCAAGTACATCTAGATTTGGTATTCATAGTTTTGATTTGTACATAATTTTATTTACTTTTTTCCTTGGCCTTTGGCATTTTTGTCAAAGGGGGAGAGGTGGATGTGACAAATGTTAAGGGACATAAGAAGTAATGTATAACTCAGGGGGAGTAGCCTTCTGAGATCAGTTTTGGGAGATCATATTTTGGACAGGAACCGATACAACACTTCAATGATCTATTTTTCACATGAGTGTTGCCATCAATGCCAAAGAGGCGGATTGTTGGCAATTGACACTTATCTAGGTTATAGGTGTTGTCATTGATGCCAACACACTTCATGGTAGATCTGACAATCATGGTAATTGACATTCACTTCACTGGCATTTAGAGAATCGACATGCATGTAACTAACAAACTTGGAACTAGTATTCTAAGGCCGACATAGGAGATTGATCCAACAAGTATGGAAGCGGAAATGATCATATAGTTTTATGTTTATATTGTGTTTGGGCTGACATGTGTCTTATCTTTTGAAATATGGTTGTAAGATGACATAAGGCATTTGTGTTTATTCATGTAAATGGGTATATAAGTTAGTCCAGGTTAGGTTATTTTAGAGATATGACAAATAAGAGATGCAATATGTTATGTGATGTTATGCAAGCAACATCTTGATCAATAGAATGCAAATGTAAAGATTTGTAATCGGTCTTGATTATTTGTCTAGAGGTTTGAGAAGTTATCTAAGTTACCGATAAAGGAGGTTACAATATAAACCAAAACTCATCCAGCATAGCAGATGCACATTTTGAGTTCAGTTTTTGTTTGTAATCTAGTACTTTGGATCTATAGTTAGGGATGCTCCTTTTGTGATGACCAGTGTGCCTTCCTGCATGTGAATGCCCCTCTTGTAATATTTACATTTGGCCAGTGGATAGATATTGTGGGTCTCCAATCCTACTGTGGTTTTTCCTCTTTGAGGTTTTCCACATATAAATATCTATGTTATGGTGTTGATTCATGTGGTTTCATTAATATTACTTGTCATTACTTTCTTTTATGCATACCGGTTAATAAGTGGATTTGTTAATAAGGCTAAACATATTATAACTAGTAGAACACTGATTCACCCCCCCTCTCAATGTTCTTGGATTCCAACAGTAAGATGTCAGGTTCACCAAAATGTAAAGTGGAAAATTGAACCCTAGCGATTCCCCACCTAGGAGAGAGAAAGGAAATCACTAGGATGATTTTCACTTGGGAGATACTTTACATTCAAAAGAGGGGTTGAATCCACTAGGTACAAATCCAAGGGAAATAAGGATGTCAATGCCAAGTGGATTGCAAGAGTTGGAATGTAATTTACCCTCTTTTGTAAATAGAAGAGTTGTTTTGTTGACTACGCAGAAAATGAAGACAAAATGGGTGAAATAAGGAGCTATTGATTTGGTATTGCATTGTAACTTTAGATCTGAGGTATTTAGACTAATATAGACCTGCCCTACAAATTTGGAGAAAAGTCATCAAGATTGAATTGAAATTGCACCTAGTCCTTCGAAAAATCCGTGCACCGAAAAGGGTTTTTTAATCTTTGAAAATGAAGCTTAAATTTGCAATTACAGTTGCGCACCTGCAACCTACACACATAAAAGAAGGGAAGAAGGGTTCTAGATAGAGGTTTGCCTTAGTCAAACCTCAGTTGAGGAATAGACCTTGAAAAAAAGTAATTACAAATGATTAAATGTAAATAATGGAAATGTATACCTTGTAGATATGCAATTTGTTGATGATGGTTGCTTTTCTTCTTGAATGTAAACATGTGTTGGATGAAATGGCATGTAACATGACAAAACCTTAACACACACACACTTGCTTGCAAATGAATTTTGTAATGTTGCTCCAATGGATGAATGAAGAAGACACATGAAGAAGGAGATAGTTGAAGACTTGAACACTTGAATTCTTGATGATGATAATGAAGGCCTCCTCCTAAATTTCTCTTATGCAAATGAGAGGACTAAATCCCTTTTTATACTTGCCTAAGAGGATTAATTTTCATCTCACTGAAGGCTGACATTGGGGAGATTAAATCCTTAAGAGAAAAATAGGTTCAAGGGTCAGATGGGCCCATTTTGGGGCCACACAAAGAGGGAGGACAAGGGCACTACACCCCTATCCTAAGGAGGACCAAGCCGCCATGCCCTGGTCCTGCCCATTTTTGGGGCCTGAAACAGGGTCTAAACAAGTTATAAAGTGTGGAAATGAGGCCCAGTTCCATGGTGGAGGCATAGATGGGTCCCGATCAAGTGTGGGAGATGATATCGCTAAGGTAAGGGACCTAAAATGCGGTCAAAATTGTAAGGGGTGCAATTTAATGATGCTACAACAAGAAAATAAGGGAATGTGAAGGCCAAATTGCTAGAATATCTCATTCATATGCACCCGAATCAGTCTCGGCGAACAATTTTGAACCGTAAGTTTTGAGCATATTGAATGAGATTAAGAATCTAAATCAAGAGGACATAATTTTGGGTAGAGTAGGAGAAGTGAGGAATCTTATCACTCCCTAGATAGATTCTTTGATGAGTAGTATGCAAGATGCTAAGGATTCTCTAGATAAGACTATTCTGGCTAATAGAAGAGGAGTAGAGATGCATGCTTATCTTTTCAACAGAATGATCAACATTTTGGAGAGCCTGAAGAAAGCATAGGATAACCATTTTTTGTCCCTAAGGACAATTTTGATGATATTTTCAAATTTTTGTGAGCAACTATACATATCCTTGTATATGAGTTTTGGAAGATTCCTATCTTTGGCATTTCTATCAAAGGGGGAGAGAGAAGAGTGAAAAATGGTGCAAATTCTCAAGGGGAGCTTGTAAATTCTTGGAGAGTTTGAAATTTTGAAGTTTTTACAGTCTTGAATGTACAGTTCATTTTTCACAGTGTTTCCATCAATGCCAAAGGGATAGATTGTTGGAAAGAGAAACTATTCTAGTGAACATCGATGCATGATTGATGCTTAGGAGTTACCATTGATGGCAACCCAGTTTGGAAATCACATCCGGTGTACATAGTTTGATTTACTGGAAGTCATATTGTTCATAAGACATAAGTCTGGAAGGTGGAACACAATAATTGATAGAGCATGAGATCATTGTGCATATATTGATATTCACGATGTAGTTTTGGTTGTGGTGATTAAGGTAGATTATCCAAGGTTTGAGGTATATTATTTTATGATCCTAGTATTCAGTGTTAATTCCTAAGAAAGATTAAAGGTGCGGTATCCGATAATTCAGTTAGAACAGAGCTATTTTGGTGTAACATGTGATGCAGAATTGTTGGGTTGATTTTGGTGATTGGTTTCATGTTAGAGGTGATTGGGATGACTCATATTAAGCTTATTATCATTCTATTTAGGTCCGCATATGGAATTGTTGATAGATTGAGTCGACTTGGTAATACATGTTTCAAGTTGCGTGTTATGCAGTTTTTGTGAGGCTGATATGTTTGAGATATTATTAGGTTGTACGGATATATAATGTCAATCTAGATGATTATTTTAGGTATGGTTTATGCGAGTGTGGATGTGTGGTATGCGGATGAGCATCACAATGCAAAACTTGTGCTCTGATAGATGATTGTGCAACTGAACAGGGCAGAAAGACAGAGTAGCATTTGATAGTCATATTGTTCTTAACCAGAACTGATATTTGGCATTTGTAGATGCTATATTCCAGTTTATATATTTTAATTACTCCTGTATCTGATTTGTAGGATAGTGATTTCTTCGGGGTTGTTTCCCTCTTTTGTAATTGAGCAGTGAGCTCTAGGAAATGTGCTTGAATGCAACTGCATTCCCTCTATGTAATATTATCATACTTCTGGCCATAGTATAATAATATTGTGGGTTCAAATCCCACCTTAGTTTTTCCCTTTTCAGGTTTCCATGTAAAAATATTGGTGTTATGGTTATGTGGTTGATTGCTTTATGTTTCGGCACTTTTCTTTCTTTCTTATGCATTCGGTGGTTTAAGAATCATATTAACAAGTTTGAAAATTGTTAAAAACTTATTCACCCCCCCTCTCAATGTTCACTAATTCCAACACTTTGATCAGATGGTTCATGATTTGGAACTTTGCAAGCATATCTTTCAGTTTGTTAGTTGGAGTTCCGGAGCTCCGGTGATGTAATAATGTGATGTAGCCATAATCCGATCGGTCCTTAGAGAGAACATACCAGATCATGCAGCAAGAGTAACACAATGGAAAAAACAACAACACATTTAAAAATAACATAATCAAAAAATTTCACCATCATATATTTATTATAGATCATTTGGTAATCAACCAGTTGTCATGCCCAAACTTTTGGGCAAAAACACAACAACAATTTTTTTTAAAGCACTTAATTACTTGTGACCTACATTTAATTAGATGTGACAACTTATAAAGTTTCACTTAAAAGAAACCTTAATTGACATTAAGAAAGGGTTTCTAAAGTGAGAAATGTATTATAATTTAACTAGAAGACTTGGGTCTTATCTATAACTCCTAAGTGATCAAATTAGATTTTAACTTACGTAATAATTATAATAACTCCCATTATCGAAAGCAAAACAAATTAATTTTATAAGGACAATTTCCTTTTAAATATTAAATAAATTTGCCCAATAGATTGTTAGATGCAATGACAGTCCCAAAGACACTAAGAGGAGGGTGGGGGGGGGGGGGGGGGCGGTGAATCAGTGTCTAACCGGTAAGTGGAATATTTGAACTTATTTATAACTTTGCAACCCAAATCAATGTACCGGAAAACAAGAAATAATGAAGTAAACAAAAATAATAGAGACAACATAAATGCACACCATAACACAAGATATTTTAACAAGGAAACCCGGTGTGGGAAAAACCTTGGTGGGATTTGTGACCCACAATATTTACTCACTGGCCAATATGAATAAATATTACTTACAATAGGGGCTTGCACATGCAGGAAGGCCAACAACCTAAAGCTCACTGCTCAATAGAAGAGTCTCACTGACTACAAAATGGATAATTAAATCCAATACAATGTACTACTCAAAATAGAATCTCAAATGCCTGGTTTAGTACCGGTTTAAGCTCAGTTAGATACCTTAACCAAAAACCTTTTGCTATACAATAATAATAATAATCACCTATCCTTCATTTTTTTTAAAATGATCTATAAGATCTCATACATATATGAGTCTTTATAATATACCAGGTCGGCTTACAAAAGATAATTATATTTACAATATAATTCACATAAACAAAACTTGTCTCATGTCAGCCTGAGTGCCAGTATACTTCTTTGCCGGTGTAATCTGGATGCCGGTGAATATGCCTATCGGTGTCGGTAGATGGTATCGGTGTTGATCCTATTGCTGGTGTGTGTGTAGAGACCTAATACTAGTTGGTTTCCATCAATGACAACATCAACCATTCTCATATGAGTGTAGAATGCCAACAATATCCCCCTTTGGCATTGATGGTAACACTCATGAGAAAAATCCAAAACTATTATCCCAAAACTAAAATCCAAAAAGAAGTGTGTTCCCCCTAAGCAAGTGATCTCCTCTATGCATATATTTTTCTCTTCACTACTCCCCCTTTGACATCAATGACAAAGGATGTCAAAAAGAATAAAATTTATACCTCAAAGTCTATAATCAGTTGATTGCAGTCTAAAAGATATCCACCAAAACTAAGTTCAAACTCTGCATAAACTTGTTACTGTCAGAAAAAAATTTCTCAGTCTGCTGGATCATACAGGTGAGATAGAGCTTCTGTTGCTCCAGTGATCTTTCTCCAGGGATTGTTTCCTTAGTTAATTCAACTTTCTAAGTAATAAGACCTTCCAATCTTGGACCAAGTTTTCTCTTCAGCTCTCGGGCCTTTAGCCTTATTCTTGCCTTTTCTTTCTCCAAGTTCTCCAATTTGTCTTCAAACACTGCCATTTCCTATTCAAAAACTGATGTAAGTTCCGAAGAACCTATCATATTGTCTTCTATGTCATCAATCTCTTTTTGTGTCTTTTTAATCTCCTCATCAATGTCCTATGTCAAATAGTGAGGCTTACAAGATTCTCTATACAACTCCTTATACTCCAAAATTGTAGAATTGAGTACCGATAACAGTGAATCTAAGTGCTCCATATAATTTATAATAGTGCTCTCAAAGAATTCACCCTTCTTTTTACCAACTCTCTCCTTAATTGTTCCTTCATTCACCTTATCTAGAGTTAGAACATTTTCAGCAATGAATTTGGACAAGGTGTCCAATTCACCTAAAGAATTGTCAATGTGATCTATCTTCCATGTTGGTGCAATCATCCTTAAGATAGGTAGTGTGTCATCAATAGCCTTAAATTCTAAGGCATTGCAATCTATTATCCTTTTGATAGAATCCAAAAGAACATATGTCACATTAGTAGGTCTAAATTCACCTGTAGATGTGCTTGATTTAGCAATAGCTTTCCTCTCAACAAATACTTCTCCAATAACCTTAATTATTTCTTCCTTATTACCAACAATTGATTCCTCTTTATTCACATTCTCTGTCAGTTTCTCTGTCTCAATAAGAACCTCTGCCTCAGATTGTTTCTCAGTATTAGTTCCTTTATCTTTTTCTAGTGTCTCAGTATTTTGAGAGTCAGTAGTATTTTCCTGTGTCTCAGAGATCTTTATACTCTCACCATCAGCTGCCTTAACTTCTGCAGTCTCCTTATCTGCAACAATGTTAATATACTATTTATCAACATTCATAGAAAAAAGAATCTTAGAATCTGACTTAGTATTATCAAGAGTAACATCTTCAGTTCCCATATCAGGTGGATTGACTGTATGTACCTGTGGGATATCCTGAGTTGGAGGTGGAAGATTATCTATAATCTTTATTGCAAGAACACCACCAACTTTTCCTTTACCCTTATCCTTATCCTTGTGATATACCTTAAAGGTTTTGTCCATTTCTGATCTGCTCCTTTCTTCTTTCTTTTCCTTTTCAACAAAGAATATATCCTATTTGTCTGCAGTCTCATCAACAATCTCCTTAACTCTCCCAACCATTAGGCTCACTTGTCGGTGTCCATTGACAAAAATTGACTGGTTTGCCTCAAAAATTAATTTATCAATTTCCTCTTTTGAATTCATAGGATGTATCACCAATAATGCTTCAATTTTCAACTTCTTATCAAGTTCCATTACTGTTAATATTTTTGCATCTAATCTCATATATAGATCATTTGGCAAATCATCTATTACTTCAATCAAAACCTTCTTATAGATATCTAAATGCAAAATAATGCTCTCTTCTATTGTTTCCCTGTCAAAATCCTTAAAAGAATGATACAATTTGTTTACATTAATCAGATTTCCTTACTATGTTATCTCATTCAATAGTTCTTCTAGAGTAGGGGTATTCGGTGTTTGTTTCTTCTTCGATGTAAGCTTCTTCTTAGGTTCCCTAACTGCCTGTTGCTTTTTCCTTAGTGTTCTGGTTCTCTTGGGAGAAGGAGAAGATACCAGTGATGGTTTTCTCTTCTTCCTCTCTACTCTCTTGAATTCAATTGCCTTTCCACTATCGGTATCAGAAGAAGTGACAACCGGTGAAACATGTGCTTCCAGTTTCAATCCCTCCAGTTCACTAGTAGATATACCACTTAAGTTCATTACATTTTCTTTAACCTCCTTAGCCATCTTGGATGCATCTCTGATAAATTTCTCTCTTCTTTTTCTCTGCTTTTGCATAGAAACAACACTCTCTATAGTTTCAGCACATCCAAAAATTTCTTCAGATGGTTCTCTAGGTGCATCAAGTCTTGTTTTTGCATATGTTTCAAGAATGGGTAAATCAACTTCATAACCCATTTCAGTAACCCAAATAGTTCTAGGGATAATTGTGTCCATCCATGTCTCATCATGTTTAATAACAAAGAAAATTTGTTTGTCATACTTGTCAACTATACTTTGCGGTAACCTCTCTTGCCTTCATTTTGGCTGAAAAAGTTTTGAAATAATCTGTGATGTTCTTGTCACAGTTAGTGCCCATATCGGTGAAATCTTCTAGAATTTGTTTTCCTACTGGGATGTCACATCCGAAATCCTTACGAAAAATGTTGGGTATCTCTTTGGTGAAGTAAAGCATCAGAAAGACAAGTAGGTTGCTAAAGAGAAAAGTTCCTTTCTTGTCACCTTTAATCTTCTTCAAGTTATCAACCAATTCATCCTTAAGCCATTCACAAACATCAATTTTAGTGTTGTTCTTTACCATCTCATATGCACTATGAATAAAAAGGCTAGAAACTGAATTCAAACTATTTGCATGTGTTACTCTATAGCCAAGTACCATACTCACACATCTCACATTTTCATCTCTAAGGGATCTGCTATCGGATGTAGCTCTGGTTAGGCTCATCACACCCTTGTTAGGTATTTTCATGGTTTTATCAGGCCTACTACTGGTTGAGGGTAAACCAGTGACTATCTTAATTGCTTCCTTGGTTATTTTGCAAACTGACTCTAACCACATAAATTCTCCATGGACTCTGCTCAACACAAGACAGGCTACTTCCTTCGAAAATTTAGGAATGCTTAGAATTTCAACAAAACTTAAGTCTTCTATAATCTTATGTTCAGTTTAAATCAGACCTTGCTCATTAGTAATAACATCATTAAACATTTTCTTCAAGTCCTCAATGTAGTACCCCTCCTCGACCAACCTCTTTTGTATGTTTTGAGTTACTTCGGTAACTATTCTGTGGAACATTATTGTATTTTGATTCAAATATTATACGATGTTATTTCATGCTTTATCTGGATTTATGGTGTATGATTTTAAGCAATATCTCAGTGCTTATGAATAATGCTATTTTATGGATCTTTATCTTGGACTGACACTTTTTCCTTCTATTGCGATGTGTTATTTATATGTTGCATGATTGTAAGTGTATTGGGATGCGAGGGGATGATTTTCCTTCACTCACTCCGGTGAGACATGGAAAACCATGATTCTCCTTCATCAGTGTGCGTGTTGTGTCTGTATATATATATATTGGTCTATGTGCACGTGTGGTTCTTTGGTGCAAGACATTGCAGGTACTAGTACCGCGTAGGTATGGGGTATTGACTCCACATGGTTTCACAGGTCTGAGCATGCCTTATACATATCCGACGGGAGTGGAGGAGATAGTTGTCGTACCCCATCTTGACTATAGTTACACTCATGTGAGTGTTGTCAGTCAGTTGTCTTTCCTGTCTGGCTTGTATGTGAGTCATAGTGCCTTGGTTTGGTCATTTGAGAGTCGTCATTTGATCTGTCTTGGTTTTGCATGTTTCTGTTTATTTAAATGGTTATTTAATTTAAATGGATGATACTATCTCATGTTGGTGTCATTAGTTTATTTTTTTATGCTCTGTGATTATTGATTTATTTAAATTAATGATTACTAGATTAAATGGTTAAATGACTTAATATATTGTGTAATGTTGCATTGATATTTTTGTGAAATAAATAAATTGCCTAGCCATTTAAAAAGGTTAAATGCTTATGTTGAAGAAAGTATTTATGGAAAAAGAAATAAATAAAAGCTTCCATTTTTAGTTTTCCATTTGGCCTTTTTAATTTAATCATTGGAAAGAATTATTATTTTTGGGGAAGAAATAAATCTGATTGCCTTTAAGTTTTAAAATATTTAAATCTGATTGGATGAAATAACTTTAACCTAGAAGCTTAGGTTTAAATATATTTTTGGGCATCCATTATGGGGATTCATGATAGGAGAAGAAGAGAAATTTTGAGAGAAGAAAATATTTCTGGGAAACTTCCTGGAGGAGCTCGAGATTCAAACTGGTTGCAAGATTGGACCTTGTTCATCTCTTTGCTTTATATTTGCTTCAAGGTTGGATGTTCCCTTCTTGTTTTGAATTTGTTTTTGAAATTCTCAGTTTGCTTCATGTATATGGGAATTTATAAAATCTTCCTGTAGATGCTTGTGGAGTGGTTGGAATGGAAGAACTAGTGTTTATTATTGTTGGTTTTGTGAAATCTATATCATATGCTTGTACTTAGGAAGGAAATGGTTCATTTCTCTATCTGCTATGTGTTTGATCTTGAAAATCAACTTCTTGATTTACCTCTTCTTTTGAAAGAAAGAATTTTAGTTTGGGTTTGTTGTGTGCGTCCTTGCTTCTATACTTATAATAATTGGCTAGTTATTCTTTCCAGTGTGTTTATTTCACCATCTAGCTTGTTGGTAAACTTTTCCTTGAAATTTTGGAAATTGGCACTGTATGTGTGTGCTCGTGAAATAATTATGGAAATGGAATGTTATTAGTGGTTATTGATCTAGTGACATTTTGGGTTTTAGAATGCCTTGGAGGCATGTGTTTTTGGTTTGTTCATAGACTTTACCACTTCTGTGATGGGCTTGCCTCATCACATGAGTCAGTAGTGTCTGCTACCCGCAGATAGTAGAACTACTGATCAGCAGCACCACTACATAGTAGCAGTACTACCGGTCAGTAGGACTGCCACCAGTTGGTAGCAGTACTACCGATCAGTAGGACTACTACCAGTTGGTAGCAGTGCTAGAAATTGGTAGTGGCTGCTACCAGTGGTAGTAGCACTACTGGTCGACAGTACCGCTACCGGTTGGTAGCAGTGCTACCGATTGGTAGTTGATGTTACCAGTGGTAGTAGCGCTACCGATTGGTAGGGCTGTTACTAGTGGTAGTTGCGCTATGGGTCGGTAGGGCTGTTACTAGTGGTAGCAACACTACCGACAAGTAGTGTATGTTGCCTTGACAACAGTACTACTGCAGGTCGGCTTTTGCCACCACTTGACCCTGTGCCTTACCGGTGCAAACTAGTGTGTTATAAATTTATTTAAATTTTGTTAAGTGAACATGTTGAAGTGGTTGTTTTATGTTAAGCATAAATGGTGATTTTTTTCATGTGATTTTTATTATGTGGTTAATAAATTTATCAATGGAAATCAAGACATGAATTAGAGATTCAAATTGGTAAATTTGGATATATTCTGGAAATGAATTAAATGCCTATTAGGAATTCATGTTATAACCGGTTGAATGTTTAAATGTGGGTTTCTTTCATGAGGGAACATTGGTTTAGGAATTGAATAATGTGACTGCTGCAAGAGTGTTTTATTTATGATTCAATCAATGATGTTGCAAGTGCTTATGATGCGGAGTTTCTCAAAGACTATCTGAGTGCAACTTGATGTACTTAGCTATCCTTGCAAGTGTTTATTGTGATATTTGGTCTGTGGTTCAATCATCTTGTGCTAGTGTTATTGGTACCTTTGACCAAGAGATATATGTTGGCTCTCTTGTCTTAACTAGGTAGTGTCTTTGCCTTATGGTTAGCCAAGAGTTAGTATGTCCTTGTTTGACCACTTATTTCTGATAGTGGTGTTATGGTTGTCTGCTTTGCCATAGGGTCCTCAGGGAGTGACCATGCTTGTGTAGTGTCCTTTGAGAGAGTGGCTTTCACTTGGGGGTTGCACCCAAAGTGGTAGGCATTACGACCCAGCAAAAGTCAAATAATAACTAGTAATCTAATGAATTGATTAGGTAGGTAGTATCATAACATTAATAAAGATAATTGTACCTCATGCATAGGTGAGCGCTAGTACAGGGCTCATAATGTTGTGAGATGGCCTGGAATGGCAAACCGACCACCTTGTGTTCATGAAAGGCTAGTAAGGTCCACATGAGACTTAGTTGGAACCGGAGGCTCGAGAGAGGTTACCAGGACATTGAGCCGGGACATATGGAGGCTGTAACATGGTATCCATCTTAAGCTATGCAATGACACTCTCTCATTTGGGTCACTTGTGTTTTGAGATGTCAGTTCACTTGTGTTTGTGATATTTGAGTCACTTAGATTCTTGTGGAGTCTTATTGTGTTGTCATGGAGTCGTATTATTTTTTTGACCATGTCATGCTTATGCTTGTTTGAGGGTCTTCAGCTATCTCCTAGCATAGTGGGGTGATTCCATTTGGGAGTTACATGGTCGGGTGGTAGTGCCACTTCCCATCAGATGTGCGGATGTGTACCTTCATGTGAGGATTAGCTTCGCAGGTGTTCTTGTGGTTCGTGACTCATGCTTCATCTCTTGTTTGAAGATTATTGTTATTTGGAGACCCTTGTGGTCATTGTATCATTGTATCATTGTAATATTGATCTTATGTAGCCTTGTACTGGATGAGATCTATCCTTATATGTTTATTGAGAAGCTATGTATTGGATGAGCAATGTAATCCTATGTTGGGATGTTTTTATCAGTGTCCTTGATGATGTTAGTAAATGCTTATTGAAGTGGAAATTATATTGTATCCTTTCAATCTATCTATGATGAATATTTATTTTTTTATGGCTTCTTCTGATCATTGAGTTAATGATGCATATGTGGCTTTATGTTTTGTAGAAATTATTCTTGAATTTATTTCTTCGTTGGTAACCATTAAGGATTTCTAGTGTAAGTCTTATGCTTGTGTTATTGTGCATGTTGTGTAAATGCACTTATGATGTTTATACTTAAAAAAACAAAAATTGTTTCAGCCTTGTTGTGGGTTTTCCTTCAGGGTTCCTGGTGGGGCATTACATTTGGAATCAGAGCCCATGTTTCAACACTGGGTACTCTGGGTTTGTAGTGAGCCCATTTGCCTTGAAATTTTTGTGTAGGTCTTGTGGTGTGACTTCCTTGTGTCTTTCTTTACCTTTGATCTGATCCTTTTTCTCTTGTGTAGTGTTAGGTCATGGCTAGGAAATCTAAGGGAGGTGGCCGTGTTGGTGGCCGCACCAGAGGCAGAGGAGGAGGAAGGGGTCGAGGTTCCGATCACCTTAGTCCTTCACCACCACCCACTCATGGGAGTGTGGATAGGGATCAGTTGGTTCATCAGGAGGAACTGCATTTAGTAAAGCAAGTTCCCGAAAGGGAGGAGTTGCGTTAGATGTTTCTAGAGGTGCTAGTTAGACTAGGCCCCAGACCCGAGGTGCATCAGTTTGAGCACAAGTTCTATGAGCTCAAACAGTATGTCGGGATGGGCAATGATGAGGCTATGCTTGTGCAACACTTCTTGAGGGGTCTTAATGACCGCATCAGTGGAGGAGTGGAAGTTTTTGAGCCTACTTCAATAGAGGTAGCCATGGCGAAAGCCAAGTTAGTAGAGAAGAACCCTAGTCATGCTCATGGCGGCTAGTCTGGAGTTTAGATTGGGAGTGATACTTTTAGTGGGTCTAGAGGTAGAGGGAATCAATCCTAGACTGCTGCACCTTTTAGGGGTCCCAAGGCACTTGCCAAGGGTGGGTAGCAGCAATAGCCACCAAGACCGAAGCTATCTCAGGGCTAGTAGAGTGGCATCTCTCAGTCCCAGAAGTGCAGGAGATGGTAGAAGGGTAGGCAGACCTTTCTAGGGCAGTCTTCTCAGGGACCTTCTTAGGCCCCTAGTGGGGAGAGCTTTCAGCAGTCTAGTGGGCCATCTAGAAGTAGAGGACCTGGCAACAGAGCTTACTTCACTTGTGGTTCGTTTGGCCACAAGGCTACTCTGTGTCCTCAACATTCACATCAGAGCTGATAGTGGGGGATGCAGGTAGATCTCATAGAGTATTTGCAACGGTAGATGACCGCCAGGCTGAGTATCAAAGTACTATGATTGAGACCATAGGTGTGTTGCGTGGTACCCCTATCTCTGTACTTTTTTATTTCAGTGCTTCAGATTCTTTTATTTCCTCATCCATTGTGGAGCGATGTGGACTCATATCTGCTAAGTAGGCAAATAGGTGGCAAGTAGAGTTAGCGATTGGTGTGCGAGTGTTTGTAGATGCCTTCATTCCTAGTTGTGAATTGGACCTAGGACCCTTTGTCACTTTAGTTGACCTTCAATTCATTCCTTTGGGGCCCTATGGAGTTGTGTTGGGGATGGATTGGTTATCATCTCACAACACTCATGTAGACTGTCGTCTGAAGATAGTAGAGTGTGTAGATGACCATGGTAGGAGAGTGGGGATCGTTGGAGTTCAACAATCGATATCCTTACATATGATTTTCCCCATGCAACTTAGGCGGTGCATGCATCAAGGGTGTTAGATTTTTGTAGTTGCTCTTGAGGATGTGGATGAGGGAGAGAGTCAAGAAATTGCTCTTGATGGTCACCCTATTCTTTGAGAGTATGCGGATGTGTTCCCTTTGGATATTCCCGGTATGCCTCCGAAACGAGACATAGACTTTCACATTGACTTGGTTCCTGGTGCGGAATCTATTTCGAGAGCCCCATATCAGAGGACTACTCAAGAGTTGAGGGAGTTGAAGTTGCCAGTTGAGGAGTTGTTGGCCAAGGGATTCATTCATCCTAGTGTTTCTCCTTGGGGTGCGCCGGTTATTTTCGTCAAGAAGAAGGATGGTTCTCTTTGATTATGCATTGATTATCGATAGTTGAATAAGGTAGCCATCTGAAACCGATATCCATTGCCTCGGATTGATGATCTCTTTGATTAGGTGAATGGAGTCAAGGTGTTCTCTAAAATAGACCTGAAGTCTAGGTATCATCAGTTGCGCATTCTTGATGTAGACATTTATAAGATGGCATTTCGTACTCGTTATAGTCACTATGAGTTCACAGTGGTGCCATTTCGGTTGATGAATGCGCCTTCAGTGTTCATGAGTCTTATGAATGGGGTTTTTTGCACCTACCTTGACCATTTTGTTCTTGTGTTCTTAGATGACATATTGATTTATTCTAGATCCACAGAAGAGAATGAGGCTCACTTGTGTCAGGTGTTGTAGTCTTTGAGGGAGAATCAACTTTTTGCAAATTTAGCGAAGTGTGTTTTCTTCCAGTCAAAGGTGAGATATCTTGGTCATATAGTTTTAGGAGAAGGTGTATCTATGGATCCTTCTAAGATCCAAGCCATTGTGGATTGGCCAACGCTGACCAATATTTTTGAAGTTTGAAGTTTCATGGGTTTGGCCAGATATTACCGTCGCTTTGTATATAGCTTTTCTCGGATAGGCCATCCGATTACTTCTCTTCAAAGGAAAGGGAAGATGTTTGTTTGGTCAGAGCAGTGCGAATTAGCTTTTCGTACCTTGAAGGAAATCCTTGTTAGTGCTCCAATTTTAGTAGTTCCTGACCCATCCAAAGATTTCATGGTATGCATAGATGCCTCTTTAGAAGGCATAGGTGTGGTGCTTATGCAGGATGGATGTGTGGTTGCCTATAAGTCTCGCAAACTCAAGGATCACGAGTTGAACTATCCAGTTCATGACTTGGAGTTGGCAACTGTAGTGCATGCGTTGGTTCATTAGAGACATTTCCTATTAGGGCATCGGTTTGAGCTGCATAGTGATCACCATAATTTGTAGTATATTTTCATGCAGTCGAACTTGAATGCTTGACAGTGAAGATGGATGGAATTCCTCTACGAGTATGATTTTGAGGTTCATTATATCTGGGGAAAGAGAATGTTGTGGTAGATTCTTTGAGCCGTAGGAAGCATGAGGTTGCAACTTTGTCCCTTGGTGTGGACTTGAGTGAGATAATTCTTGGAGTTCTTCCTCAAGACACCTGGTATTAGGATGTTAGAGCCGTGGTAGAGTCTAGAAGACCTTTGGAGGGTAGATATTCTGGATATACTTTTGAGTCAAATGGTCTTCTTAGACACCTTGGACGGATCTATGTACCTTCTTTTTAGGGTCTTCACATTTTGATCATGATTGAGGCCCATCGTGCACCTTATTCAGCACACCCTAGTGTCAAGAAGATGCATGCAGATCTTAGATAGATATATCATTGGGCTGGTATGAAATGTGACATTGCTGATTTTGTGTCCAAGTGCTTGGAATGTCAGCAGGTGAAGGCGGAGCATCAACACCCTACAGGGCTTTTACAACCAAATTTGATACCGGATTGGAAATGGGATATCATTTCCATGGATTTCATAGTAGGGTTGCCTGTTTCTTCATGGCGTCATGATGCCATCATGGTCATTGTTGATAGATTGACCAAAGTTGCTCATTTTGTTCCTATTCGATCTTCTTATATTGCTGTAGTGGTGGCATGAGTCTTCTTGGAAGATGTGGTGAGGTTGCATGGGATCCCAAGGAGGATCATTTCTGATAGAGACCTTGTCTTTACATCAGCCTTGTGGACCTCACTTCAGCATGCTTTGGGGACCCAGTTGAACTTCAGTTTAGCTTATCACCCAGAGACCGATGGTCAGATTGAGCATGTGAATCAGGTCTTGGATGACATGCTTCATATGTATGTTATGGATCAGCAGTCATGTTGGGAGGATTATCTTTTCCTTGTGGAGTTTGCTTATAATAACAGATATCACAGCTCTATAGGCATGTCGCCCTTCCAAGAATTGTATGGTTGTCCTTGCCGTACTCCTTTGAGTTGGGATCGGTTGGAGGATAGGGTGTGTTTAGGACTGGACTTGCTTCGTGAGATGGAGTAGCAGGTTGAGTATATTTGTGGGCATTTGGTTGCTGCCTAGGATAGGCAGAAGAAGTATGCCGATGCTCATAGAGTTGATTGCCAGTTTTCTATTGGAGACCATGTGTTCTTGAGAGTGCATCTGCGAAAGAGTTTGATCTATTACGGAAAGGGTTTGAAGTTGGCACCTTGTTTTGTAGGCCCTTTTGAGATCCTTGAGAGGATAGGACTTGTTTCCTACCATCTTGCCTTGCCGCCAAGTCTATCCTGTATACATGATGTCTTTCATGTTTATGTTCTTCATCCTTATCATTATGATGTGACCCATGTTCTTGATTGGAATGCTTTGCAGGTCGAGGATGGGTAGCTTTCCATGGAGCCCATGCACATCCTTCAGCATTAGGATTTGACCCTCAGGGGTCATACCATTGAGTAGGTAAGGGTCCTATGGGACCCCAGTGATGAGTCCTCGGTGACTTGGGAAGATGTAGTGAAGATGAGAGAGCTTTATTCTTATCTATTTTAGGCTTCTAGGAGTAAGCCTAGGCTTGGGGGGGAGGATGTAGTACCCCTCCTCGATCAACCTCTTTTGTATGTTTTGAGTTACTTCAATGATTGTTCTATGGAACATTATTGTATTTTGATTCGAATATTATGCGATGTTATTTCATGCTTTATCTGGATTTATGGTGTATGATTTTAAGTAGTATCTCAGTGCTTATGAATAATGTTATTTTATGGATCTTTATCTTGGACTGACACTTTTCCCTTATATTGTGATGCGTTATTTATATGTTGTGTGTTTACGAGTGTATTGGGATACGAGGGGATGATTTTCCCTCACTCACTCTGATGAGACAGGGAACGTAACGATTCTCCTTCATCGGTGCACGTGTCATGTCTGTATATATATATATACATATATATACATATATATATATAGATACATATACATATATATATATACATATATATATATATGTCTATGTGCACGTGTGGTTCTTTGGTGCAGGACATTGCAGGTACTAGTACTAGGTAGGTATGGGGTATTGACTTCACCTGGTCTCACAGGTCTGAGCATGCCTTATATATATCTGATGGGAGTGGAGGAGATAGTTGTTGTACCCCATCTTGACTGCAGTTACACTCATGTGTGAGTTTTGTCAGTCGGTTGTCTTTCCCGTTTGGCTGGTATGTGAGTCATAGTACCTTGGTTTGGTCATTTGAGAGTCATCATTTGATCTGTCTTAGTTTTGCATGTTTCTATTTATTTAAATGGTTATTTAATTTAAATGGATGATGCTATCTCATGTTGGTGTAATTAGTTGATTTTTTATGCTCTATGATTATTGATTTATTTAAATTAATGATTACTAGATTAAATGGTTAAATGGATTAATATATTGTGTAATGTTGCATTGATATTTTTGTGAAATAAATAAATTTCCTAGCCATTTAAAAAGGTTAAATGCTTATGTTGAAGAAAGTATTTATGGAAAAAGAAATAAATAAAAGCTTCCATTTTTAGTTTTCCATTTGGCCTTTTTAATTTAATCATTGAAAAGAATTATTATTTTTGGGGAAGAAATAAATCTGATTGCCTTTTAGGTTTAAAATATTTAAATATGATTGGATGAAATAAATTTAACCTTGAAGCTTAGGTTACAAGATATTTTTGGGCATCCATTCTGAGGATTCACAATAGGAGAAGAAGAGAAATTTCGAGAGAAGAAAATATTTCTGGAAAACTTCCTGGAGGAGCTAGAGATTCGAACTGGTTGCAAGACTGGACCTTCTTCATCTCTTTGCTTTCTATTTGCTTCAAGGTTGGAGGTTCCCTTCTTGTTTTGAATTTGTTTTTGAAATTTTCAGTTTGCTTCATGTGTATGGGAATTTATACAATCTTCCTGTAGATAGTTGTGGAATGGTTGGAATGGAAGAAATAGTGTTTATTATTGTTGGTTTTGTGAAATCTATATCATATGCTTGTACTTAGGAAGGAAATGGTTCATTTCTCTATCTGTTGTGTGTTTGATCTTGAAAATCAACTTCTTGATTTACCTCTTCTTTTGAAAGAAAGAATTTTAGATTGGGTTTATTGTGTGCATCCATGTTTCTATATTGTCAAGAATTGGCTACTTATTCTTTCCAGTGTGTTTATTTCACCATCTACCTTGTTGGTAAACTTTTCCTTGAAATTTTGGAAATTGGCACTGTATGTGTGTGCCCGTGAAATAATTATGGAAATGGAATGTTATTTGTGGTTATTGATTTGGTGACCTATTGGGTTTTAGAATGCCTTGGAGGCATGCGTTTTTGGTTTGTTCGTAGACTTTACCGCTTCTGTGATGGGCTTGCCTCATCACATGAGTTGGTAGTGTCTACTACCCGCAGGTAGCAGAACTACCGGTCCGCAGCATTGCTACACAATAGTAGTTCTACCGGTCGGTAGGACTGCCACCGGTTGGTAGCAGCACTACCGATCGGTAGGACTGCTACCAGTTGGTAGTAGCACTACCGATCGGTAGGATTGCCATCGGTTGGTAGCAGCACTACTAATCGGTAGGACTACTACAGTTGGTAGTAGCACTACCGATCGATAGGACTGCCACCAGTTGGTAGCAGCACTACCAATCGATAGGACTTCTACCGGTTGGTAGTGGCTTCTACCAACGGTAGTGGCACTATCGGTCGGCAGTACCGCTACCGGTTGGTAGCAGTGCTATTGATCGGTAGTGGTTGTTACCAGTGGTAGTAGTGCTACCGGCCGGTAGAGCTTTTACTAGTGGTAGCAGTACTACCAGTAGGTACTATCTGTTGCCTCGGTAGCAGCACTACTGCAAGTTGACTTTTTCCACCACTTGACTCTGTGCCTTATCGGTGCAAACGAGTATGTTATAAATTAATTTAAATTTTGTTAAGTGGATATGTTTAAGTGGTTGTTTTATGTTAGGCATAAATGGTAATTTTTTTTATGTGATTTTTATTATGTGGTTAATAAATTTATTAATGGAAATCAAGGCATGAATCAGAGATTCAAATTGGTAGATTTGGATATATTCTAGAAATGAATTAAATACCTATTAGGAATTCATGTTATAACTGGTTGAATGTTTAAATGTGGATTTCTTTCCTAAGGGAACATTGATTTGGGAATTGAATAATGTGACTACTGCAAGAGTGTTTTATTTATGATTCAATCAATGATGTTGCAAGTGCTTATGATGCGGATATTCTCAAAGACTGTCTGAGTGCAGGCTTGATGTATTTAGCTGTTCTTGGAAGTGTTTATTCTGATATTTGGTCTTTGGTTCAGTCATCCTGTGGTGGTGTTATTGGTACCTTTGACCAAGAGATATATGTTGGCTCTCTTGTCTTAACCATGTAGTGTCTTTGCCTTATGGTTAGCCAAGAGTTAGTATGTCCTTGTTTGACCACTTGTTTCTGATAGTGATGTTATGGCTGTCTACTTCGCCATAGGGTCCTCGGGGAATGACCATGCTTGTGTAGTGTCCTTTGAGAGAGTGGTTTTTTCTTGGGGGTTGCACACAAAGTGGTAGGCATTACGACCCAATGAAAGTCAGATAATAACCAATAATCTAATGAATTGATTAGGTGGGTAGTATCATAACATTAATAAAGATAATTGTACCTCGTGCATAGGTGAGTGCTAGTACAGGGCTCATAATGTTGCAAGAAGGCCTAGAATGGCAAACCAACCACCTTGTCTTCACAAAAGGCTGGTAGGGTCCACATGAGACTTAGTTGGAACTGGAGGCTCGGGAGAGGTTACCAGGATAGTGAGTTGGGACCTATGGAGGTTGTACCATGGTATCCATCTTAAGCTATGCGATGACACTCTCTCATTCGGGTCACTTGTGTTTTGTGATGTCAGTTCACTTGTGTTTGTGATATTGAGTCACCTGGATTCTTGTGGAGTCTTATTGTGCTGTCATGGAGTCATATTGTTTTGTCGACCATGCCATGCTTATGCTTGTTTGAGGGTCCTCAGCTATCTCCTAGCACAGTGGGGTGATCCATTTGGGAATTACATGGTTGGGTGGTAGTGCTACTTCCCATCAGATGTTCAGATGTGTACCTTCATGGGAGGAGTGGCTTCGCAAGTGTTCCTTTGGTTTGTGACTCATGCTTCATCTCTTTTTTGAAGATTATTGTTATTTTGAGACCCTTGTGGTCATTGTATCGTTGTATCATTATATCATTGTAATATTGATCTTATGTAACCTTATACTTGATGAGATCTATCCTTATATGTTTATTGAGAAGCTATGTATTGGAAGAGCAATGTAATCCTATGTTTGGATGTTTTGATCAGTTTCCTTGATAATGTTAGTGAATGCTTATTGAAGTGGAAATTATATTGTATCCTTTCAATCTGTGTATGATGAATCTTTATTTTCTTATGGCTTCTTGTGATCATTGAGTTAATGATGCATATGTGGATTTATGTTTTGTGGAAATTATTCTTGAAGTTATTTCTTCGTTGGTAACCCTTAAGGAATTCTGATGTAAGTCTTCCGCTTGTGTTATTGTGCATGTTGTGTAAATGCGCTTATGATGTTTATACTTAAAAATAAAAATAAATTGTTTCACCCTTGTTGTGGGTTTTCCTTCGAGGTTCCTGGAGGGGCATTACACTCGGTCCCTAGGTCTTCTATGTTGCAATGGATATAGATTCTCGGGTCTTCGACAAAAGCGACACCCTTCAGAATTTTTAGAAAAGCTCCGATAGAATCATCATGTTTAGCAATTTTAGGGATAATCTTGAATACAGGTCTAGGGCGCTTGATGTTTTCTACCACAGTAGGGTTTGCAATAAACTCAGGTACAAAAGATGAAGATGCCATTTTGAAAGATAAATATCTCTTGACTTGAAATCTTTGAATTCCTGAAAATCACTTCGCTACTTCACCTTTAGATTGCCTTCACTCAATTTCACCCTCTCTAAATGTTTGAATGCTTGGTGAGTCAAAATGAGGGTTTTTCGGTGTTATATAGCCAAAATACTCTTTAACAATCACATTAAATTCTTGCCGATTAAGTGAGAACTTAACATATCTGCCGGTAAAGAAGAAATGTATCTTCTTACCATCAATCAAGGGTAGAATGCATGATTTTCAACTTGCTGCAATACCCCCTAAGGATTATTCCTTAGTCGGATGAAGAATCTCCTACCGATGGAGGATTGCTCTTTTCTATCGGTGCAGAGATAGTTTCATCAACTTTTTTTATCTCCCTTCTTAATCCATTATTTTGAAAATTCTTTTATTTCGTTTACCTTTTCTTTTCCCTTCATACTAGATCTTTTATTGTTCACTGGTACAGTCTTGCTCCTACAAAATTTTGCAATATGCCCAATCTTGTTACATGCATAACAAGTTACATTATTCCTCTGAATAGCTTTTCCATATCCTTGGTTGGTTTGTGTTCTATATTGATTAGATAAATTTCCAAATCTACCACAAGCATAGGATTTCACATTCATTCTGCAATTTTCTGCATTATGACCAACTTTGTTGCATTTGGAACATTGACCAGTGGGTAAGTTTGTATTCTGATTATTTCTAAATCTGCACTGATTTTCTCTATGACCAAACTTATTGCAATTAAAACATTTCCCATTAAATTTATAAGCATTAGGTTGTCTTATCGGTTTACTATGATCTTGATTATTTGCAGTCCCAGAACTTTCTCCATGTTCAAATCCAAGTCCAATTGTATCTCCATTGGGTTTTTGTCTTTTTAGCATGTCATCAAGTCTTTCTAAACTTTTCATGAATTTGTCTTTGTGTTCATTTGCAGTGATCAACTCATTTTCTAGAATGCCAATTTGTCTTCCAAGCTCCTCTTTATTATGTTGCATGTGAATCAGATCTGTCTTTAGCATATCATTCTCATGACAAAGTCTCAAATTTTCATTTGCTCCATCATTAAGTCTCCTAGTCAAGTCTTCTTCATTCTTCTTTCTATCTTCAATATCCTTACATAGCCTCATGGTTAAATCTTGCATTTTATTCCTCATATTAGTGTTCTCTTGCCTCAAATTTTTTGCAATATCACCAAGAGTTTTGTTTTCATCATCATGTTGTTGCATTTTCTCTTGAAGTTCCTTCCTCTTGTTTTGTGCTATAACCAGGTTCTCCTGAAGTCCTTTAATGAATTCCTTAGCAGTCCTCAGATCATCTTCAAGTTTGATATTCTTCAATTTTTCTACATCAAAATCTTCAAGAGCTCCTTCCAACTATTTTCTCAAACTCTCCATCTGTACCAGTTTCAAAATCTTCCTGAAGTTGTTAAGCTTTTGCAAATAGAGGACTAGGCTCTGATACCAATTGTTAGATATAATGACAGTCCCAAAGACACTGAGAGGGGGGGTGAATCAGTGTCTAACTGGTGTGTGGAATAGTTGAACTTATTTATAACTTTGCAACACAAATCAATGTACTGGTAAACAAGAAATAATGCAGTAAATAGAAATAACAGAGACAACATAAATGCACACCATAACACAAGATATTTTAATGAGAAAACCCGGTGTGGGAAAAACCTTGGTGGTATTTGTGACCCACAATATTTACTCACTGGCCAATATGAATAATATTACTTACAATAGGGGCTTGCACATGTAGGAAGGCCAACAACCTAGAGCTCACTACTCAATAGAAGAGTCTCACTGACTACAAAATGGATAATTAAATCCAATACAATGTACTACTCAAAATAGCATCTCAAATACCTAGTTCAGTACCGGTATAAGCTTAGTCAGATACTTTAACCAAAAACCTTTCTCTATACAATAATAATAATCACCTATCGTTCATCTTTTTAAAAATGATCTATAAGATCTCATCAATATATGAGTCTTTACAATATACTAGGTCGGCTTACAAAAGATAATTATATTTACAATACAATTCACATAAACAAAACTTGTCTCATGTCGGTCTGAGTGTCAGTATACTTCTTTGCCGGTGTAATATGGATGCCAGTGAATATGTCTGCTAGTGTCGGTAGATGGTATCGGTGTTGACCCTATTGCCAGTGTGTGTGTAGAGACCTAATATCGGTTGGTTGCCATCAATGACATCATCAACCATTCTCATATGAGTGTAGAATGCCAATATAGATCCTTCAATTTTAATTACATTTTATAATATCTAAATAGTCCAAAATCCACTAAATTAACATTAATACAAATTTCTTGAATTAATATCAATTATTTAACTAAGTAAAGGAATATAAAGTTTCCCCAAATCGTTGTTAATATATTCTCCTTTTTATAACTTAAATAATTCTAGAATACCATTAAATCAATATTAATACAAGTTCATTGTATTAATATTAATTAATTGAGCAAATGAAAATAAAGTGCCAAATGTCTTTATAATAATTAAAACATTAATAAATGACCCCACTTGGATCAAATAGATCCATAAGATCAAAAGTCCATTAACTTATTTTAAAATACATTAACCCACTACAATACCCCCTTACAATTAAATTAATCATTTACATTACCAACAATGAAAATACCCCTCTACTAAAATAACCATCTAATAATCTTCATTAAATTATTCCATCTAATTCATGAAAATAAATACCCTAAGAGATTTAAATGATCCCTAAACTTTATAAATTTAGCTCTTTTAAAATGGGATTTTTTCCCACTCACTTTATTTCAAATTTTAAAAAAAGAACCCCTCTATTATTATTATTTTTTTCTTTTATACCCTATTTAGGGTTTCTTATATTTTGATATGAGATCAGATCATCTCATTTTAATCTCTTTATATTTTAATCATCATATCTAACTTTTTGTTTCTATTCCTTTGAAGCTAACCCTAACCCTAAATCGGGTTAGGATTTTCATATAGAATGAAACCCCTATTTGTTTTTTGTTCTTACTTCCTTATAAACTTGCCCTAACCTTGATCTCAGGTTAGGGTTTTCTTTTCTTTTTGAATGTTATTATTTCTATGAAATCCGTAGGGCGAAGGCCACGATGGTGATGGATTTGTGAAAGGTGGTGGCGGCGAGGTTAGCACCGATGGCAGAGAGAGGGAAGGGGAGGTAGAGGTGGAGCCCCCCCCACAGTAGTTCCGAGCACTATGATGGAGCCACATTGTGTGGTGTCCGCTGCAGTCTTTGGCATCTGCAACCTGTTGTGGCGGTGCCACAGACTGTGGCATCTATCATAGTCAGTGGAAGCACCACTGTAGGTGGCCACCACAACCAACTGCATCTATTAAGGGGGGTGTGGAGGGGGTACCACGCGATATCCCTTATTTTATTTAGCAGTAATATATATATATATATATATATATCAGATAATGTAAATAATGCAAATATAAACTATTTTTTTTTTAGTTACATACACTATTTAATCTATATATATATACGGTAGCTTTATAACATAGGCAAGCATTGATTATATATATATAGTGTGCAGGTTCATTTTTATCTATCAGCAACATACACTCTTTTTTTTTTAATATATATATATATATATTTGTGTGTGTGTTTATTTTGTAAACATCCACTCACTGTGTTTACACAGTGAACCCCCTTTTCTTTTCTTTTAATCTTTCTAGATTACGATATTATAGCAATATGTTAATCTACATGAAATGTGTGAATTTATATAAAGATTTACTATGCAATGTATTTTTTATGTTTACTAAATGTAGAGATTAATAGAATGCTACAATGTATTTTTATTTTCAGATTTAGGATATTACTAGTTAGTTCCATGAGTAATAATTGAACTTAATAACCAGATTTAAATACTAATCTGAATATAAGCAAAATGATTAACTATCTATTATCCTTCCTATGTAATTTATTTTCTTTTATAAAGAAATTATGCAGACTGTAAATACATTTTTATTTCTCTTCACTTCCACTTTTGCAAATGAATATTTATATATTTTTGAATGAATATACTCAATAGTTTAGACAGGTTTATAAATAAGATGCATAAAAAGTTTAAAGCTTTCAAGAATAGTTATTTGACAATATCTTAAATCTGAAACTCAATGACTTAATTCCATTTAAGAAATAAAAACTTTCCAACTTTATTCCTTTCTTTCAAAGAAGATAACAATAGAAACAAAATGCATTTATAATTATTTTCTTGCTTCTAAAACATTAAACTTACCAGAACAACACAACCCTTTACTCATAGTCTATTGAATACTTCCTAATAAAATACAAATATTTCTTTCTTTTCTATACAATGCTCCTCACAAAATATGAGAGTATTTCCTTTATTACACTTTTATTGAAATGACTAAATACAACAAGAAGATTTAGATAGGTAGATAACAAGGGGTGAACTTTCAGCATCCTTAACACCACTTTAGGAGATATAGCTCATTTCCATCATTTAAACCCGAATGTGAACCTGCAAATAAAACTTATATGTTGTGACCATGGAGGCTCACCTCCCAGCCTAGGCTTACAAAAAGCCACCCCTGAGCTAGGATAACCAAAGCTAAATGGGTTACAAACATACTCAACCACACATGCAAGGAAATCTTAAACAAACATAAACTCTCAACCCAAGGATTTACATTGTCACTATGTGACCAACTTTGTGGGGTGAAGGTGGACCAAGTACCTAGAGGAGATCTGCAAGAAAGAGGAACAAATGCCTTCACAAGGTTGCCAAAATACAACCATCTCAAGTCACATACTTGACCCAAACAAACCTTATGTCCCCCATGGCTTACAAGCCCATATCTCCCCTTATGACCCCCTTTTTCCTAAGCATAAAAATAATGCAACAAGGGTCCCATAACCCTTGTGTGTCTCTCTCTTCCAAGAAGAGAGTGTCTACACTCATACAATGTCAAGCAACCCTTCACCCCCAAGGCTGCGCTACCCTCCCAAGGGTGAGTATGTCCTTGAAACACCCATAACACAAATAATCATACAACTCACAAAAAAAAATACAAAGAAGGAGCTTCCACATTAAACTCCACAAAACACATAAACAAAGCTAAATACACAAACAATTTTTCCTTCACATTAACAATGGTATTCAATATGCATGGTAGAACACTACCAACCTTTGATCCTGCAATTGGTATGAAGAATGGTTGAAGGAAAGCTGCCCAATCCACTAATCTCTTTCTTCCGAAAACTAAAAAATGCAACTTCTAAAACCCAAAGTTCTAACAACAACTCTCAGTCTCCAAGATTGGAGAGTGGGTGATCAAAATCCCCAGTTTGAATCCCTTCCCTAAGTAGACTCTTCTCACACTTTCCAACCTCTTGGAAAGGATGTGATATATCATAGGTTGGTCTTCCCAACCTCTTACATGATTTCTAAAAAATGGCAACTGAAAAAGGTAAGAGAAGGTGGGGAAGAGAAACTATCACTCAAATGGAAGGTTGTCTAATCAAGGAGAAATCCTCAAAAGTTGAATTTCGTCCATCTTGAAAAACTCAACTTTTGAGGTGACTTGACAATCACATGTGAGTGGCCACATGGTTAAAATTGCCCTTTACCCATAGGTATAACATATGGGCCTTCAAAAATGCCCTAAACCTAACCTTAGGAGTTAGCTTGACCCTCTAGAAACTCACCTAAAGTTTACCTACGGGTCAAACTTGAGTTGACCATTCTAATGGCTCTCTAACCAAGACTCTATTGGGACCACACTAAGATATTTTGAATAATGCATTGGTTATACAAATTCCCTCCAAGGTACATGTCATTGCCAACACACATCACAACATAAGTGTTAAGTGACACTATAAAAATACACAATACTTTAATATGCATGGAAATGTCCCTTTTTTGAATTAACAAATTTAACAAATACAAATTAAACACACCTTCAAGCACTTACATTTACAAATAAAACACATTACACACGAGGTGTTGTATCTCCAAATAGATAACCCTTGGCTTCATAAACACACATAGGTTTAGCTTGATTCTCCGAATAGTTTCCATGGTCACATGGATTCATTTTCCTGCACATCTCATTTCACACATTAGTAATCTCAAATAATCACATGCAATATTAATATATGGAAATAATACAATCAGACACTTTGCATACAATTTAACTCATAACAATCAAATTATCAACTATCTAATAAAATCCGCATGAAATAATTTACTCAATGGCATCATCATAATCATCATGAAATTCAACCATTCATAAGGCATGCATCCATGTTTTCTAAAATCATGATGAAGTACTGTATATTCAAAGATAATGACATACATCATATCAAGGTTATCCAATCACTAGATCATATAAAATTTAAATCCATAACGCATCAAAATATGCACCGCAAGGTAAAATGATTCCATAACATAGTTCAATTACTTTTCTCACTAATTTATCGATTTAACATACCCCATCCTATTGAATTATAACATCTTTACATAGTGTACCAATCATCCATGCAAACTAGTAATAAGGTCAACCATGTGTTACGTCCTAGGAAGGACAACTGAGAGGGGGGAGTGAATCAATTGTCAACCATTTATCAATAATTGTAATCCAAATGCAAGTTATTCCAATTTAAACTTAATGCCGATAAACCAAACTTAAGTGTCGGTAAAATAGATTAATAGCTATAGTAGTACTGGTTTAACTTAATGCATGAAATAGAAACAGAAACAACATCCACAACACATAACACAAAGATTTTGACGTGGAAACCTGGTAAGGGAAAAACCATAGTGGGAAACCTTACCCACAATCAGATGATACTACTGCAGATAGTATGTATATACAAATTGGGTCTGCACATGCAGAAAGGCCAATTGCCTAGAGCTCAGTGCTCAATCATAAATTAGGAGTCACACTGACTACACAATTGGATGGTTAAATCCAATGATAATGTACTGCTCAAAATAGCATCTCCAATGTTGGATTTAGTACCGGTTAAGCTTTGAACATGAGTGTCAAAACACCTACATAGCCTTCCTTCAACCTTCGAATAATGTCTGTGTGATTCACACAAGGATCTTATTTTCACTCTTCAATATTCGAATACACTCATACCATTACCATAGCTCCTGATCTTCAATAAGATCTTACAATCATTTATACAAAACCTAAGACCAAATGAATAGGTCGGCTCACTAAAGATATTACAATTAAATCAATTACAGATAAGTCTTGATGCAATACAACATGTTGGCTCAATACATTTACCACAATATCCAATCAATAAACAATCTCCATACTATGTCGTGCTGATCTGGAATAGATAATATGTACCAGTCCATAACCTAGACCTATATGTCGGTAAAGGAAAATATGTCAACCCAATTAGACCAATAAGAAAAACACCAAAACCAAACTTCCAATCCATGTCTTTGACATAACCAAATGATCTCCAAGTTATCATCATTGCTGGTGAACAATATAACATGTTGGTGAACACATACCAGTGACTGTGCATAAGCCACAAACCATACCGATGAACATAATGTATACCTCCAAGAAGACAAGTGTTGACATCAATGACAAAACCAATGCAACACATGATAAAGTCATCCATAATACCAACAATTTCCCCCTTTGGCACTGATGGCAACACTAGATGGTAAAACATCTAAGTGCCAAAAACAAAATGCCAAAACTGGTAAACCAATCAATCTCCCAATACAAAGTTTTGTAATAGAAAAAGAAACCAAAATAAAAAATACATATATCCAAAGAGTATATCTCTCCCTCAATGAATAATCTCTCCCCCAAAGAATAATGTTTTTCCATAGATATCTCTCCCCCTTTGACATCAAATGCCAAAGCAGTTAAGAATTCAAAATTTAACATTCTGCAAACTACTCCCCCTGAGAAGTAGCTCTACTCCATCAAAGCCAGAAAAATATTTTTATGTTAGTTCCTACTGGTTTGATGCCAATCTTCAACATCTAAGTCTCTATCGGTGGGGAAATTACCCCAAGCTTCTCTCTGAGATATTCAAATGTTTCCTTAGGCAAAGGATTTGTAAAGATATCTACAATTTTCTCTTTAGTATTCACATAAACCAATTTCACTTTATTTGCTTCAACATTCTCTTTCAGAAAATTATACTTAATAGAAACATGCTTTGTCTTAGAGTGAAAGAGCAGATTCTTTGATATATCAATTGTTGCTGAATTATCACAATAAATGATTATTGGTTCTTTGCATTTTACCTTTATGTCCTTCAACATTTGCTTAATCCACAATACCTAAGTACAATTAGTTGTTGCTGCAACATATTCTGATTTTGGTGTTGATAATGATGTACAAGTTTGTTTCTTGCTTATCCATGAAATCAATCTGCTACCAAGAAAGAATGCACCGCCAGTGGTACTCCTTCTATCTACATCACCTACCCAATTTGCATCAGTGTATGCACATAAATCAAAAATTTTATCTTTAGGATACCATAAACCAAGATTTGTTGTGCCTTGTAGGTACTGGAAAATCCTTTTAACTGTTGATTCATGATTTTCTTTAGGGTTGCTTTGAAATATTGAAACAATACATACTGCATTCATTATATCAAGTCTTGTTTGTGTCAAATACAGTAAACCTCCAATCATAGATTTGTACCTTGTCCGATTAATAGGAGCTGAATCATCCTTCAATGTCAATTTATCAGTTGTAGTCTTAGGAGTACTTACCGGTTTGGGATTCTCCATACCAAATTTATTCAAAAGTTCCTTCAAGTACTTTGTTTGACATATGAATATACCTTTATCTGTTTGTGAAATCTACAAACCTAGAAAAAAAATTATCTCTCCAATCATAGACATTTCAAATTCTTTTGCATTTTATTAGTAAAGTCCTTGCATTTTCCATCTTCACCTCCAGAAATGATATCATCTACAAAGACTTCAATAACCAAAATATCATCATTGGTAACTTTGTAATACAAATTGTTGTCAGTATTATCTTTTGTGTAACCAAGCTTCAAAAGATATTTATCCAATATAGCATACAAAGCTCTGGGAGCTTGCTTCAATCCATATAAAGATTTCCTTAACCTGCAAACCATATCCTTATTATCTATCGAAGAAAATCCATCAGGTTGTTCAATGTAAACTTCCTCCTCAATATCTCCATTCAAAAATGCACATTTTACATCCATTTGATAAACTTTATAGTTCTTATGAACTACAAATGCAAGAAATAGTCTAACTAACTCAATTCTGGCTACCGGTGCAAAGGTTTCATTATAATCAATTCCTTCTTTCTGTGAATAACCTTTACAAACTAATCTTGATTTGTTTTTGATTACTTCTACATCTTCGTTAAGTTTATTCCTAAATACCCATTTAGTTCCAATTACATTTTTGTCTTTAGGTCGGGGAACCAATGTCCAAGTATTGTTCTTTTCAATTTATTGCTTTTATCCAATGTTCATCCTTACATGCTTCAATAACAGATGCTGGTTCAACTTGAGAAATTAAACATACCTCTTCATTTGCTAGTCTTCCTCTAGTCATAACACCTTAATTTTTGTTTCCAATTATCTAATTCTTTGAATGATTCAATCTTACATACCTGGGTTTGTTCTGATTAACATTCACATGTTGTTCTTCAGTCACTATTGAGTTTTCTAATGATGGTGGTGTGACTAAGTCTTCATTTTGTATCAGTGCAATTTGTGTTGGTTGATCTATAATCATTTCAACTGTCGGTTCTATAGATCTTGAATCTCCTCTAAAGTGTTCATCTATCTTCACATTAGTACTCTCAATGATTTTTTGTAACCTTTTATTATAACATCTATATGCCTTTCTTTTAGAGAAATAACCAAGAAATATTCCTTCATCACTTCTAGGATCAAATTTGCCAATATACTCATCTCTTCTAATATAAAATTTTCTTCCAAATATTCTGAAATACTTAAGAGTAGGAATATGACCAAACCATAGTTCATAAGGGGTCTTATTATTGACTTTTTGGCACTTAGTTGTCATCGATGTCAACCGGTGGAGATTGAGAATGATTGTTGGTTGCTTGGTTAATGAGGAAGAGACAGAATGCCAAGATGTGCAATCAGTACATTATGCTATACTAGTTAATAGGAGAAGAACATTGGCAAAGGGTTTTACAGGTATGTGTTTGCTAGACTGATTGAACATTGGAAGGCCCTATCTTGATCAGTGTGATGTCATGTGAACCTAAGGTGGCAAGTAGGGTGTGGCTGGTAAAGTTTCATCTACAAGGTCGATGAAATAGATATTCACCATTAATGAAGAAACAAAAAATCAAGGGATTGCATTAGATTGGTTGTGGCTCAAGGAGGAAGGAATGATAGAGGAAGATCAGGGGAGTAGTTGGCACCTAGATCAAAGCAAGAAGATCAAATTGAAAGAATACCTCGAGAAGGAAACAACAGAGGCATTGATAACAATCTGATAGATGTTAATCTATATAAAGGATCATGTTTCCCTTGTCTATAAAATGTGTCTTAAAAGGCATGGAAATGACGGAGATGAACAGATGGACTTCAAGGTGATCAGATCCTACAAGATCTGATTGGATTTGATTTGTCTTGAGGATGGTGAAGAAACCCTAACCGCCTAGATTTTGAATTACTTTTTGGTGGGAAATCATTTTATAAGAAACTGGAGCAATGAACAAAGTGTGATGATGTTGTAGAGAAGATTGTGGAGAGGAGAGAGAGGAGAGAAGTTAGAAGAAGAAAACTTGAGAAGGGGTGTTGATTAAGTTAAAGAGTGAGTAAGAAGCTAGATCGGTAAGAGGATTCTACCAGTAGTTTTTAAAGGCATGGCAAAGCAAGCAGCATCCTAGTGTGACACAGTGTACTGAGAAACTGTGTATGAAAAGGAGAGAAAAATAATAGAGAGTTAATTGATTCAAGAGCTACAGAATTCATTTGTAGTAAGAAGCCTAAATTGCATTCAAATAGTATTTCAATATACATCTCCAAGTCAGAGCTTGTTGTAGGGGTTGATGCTCCTTGGGTTGGTGCCCTTAAAGTGTAGGGGTTGGTTCTCCTTGGGTTGGTGCCCTAAAATATTTGTAAATCTATGTTTTACCTATGAGGCTGGATTGGAGTAGTAGACTTCAGTAGCTTTTCTCACCGAGGTTTCTCCCATATTGGGTTTTCCTCGTAAATCTAGTGTTGTGAGTTTCTTGTGTATGCATGGTCACTTTGGATTTCTATCTTATATTATCGGTTTGACTGTTTATGTGATTAAGTAAATACTTGATATTCTCAAAGTAGATCAGAAAAAGAAAAGACCTAGGAACCACTGATTCACCCCCCCCCCTCTCAGTGGTACTTTGTGTTCAACAATTGGTATTAGAGAAAGGTTCCTGGTTATCTCTAAACCTTGGGTAGATTTTGGACTTTGAGCACAATGGCAAGAAGTGAGTCTGCTTCCTCAAAAGCTCCCATGTTTGATGGATCTAACTATGCCTTTTGAAGCAGAAGAGTGGAGACATATATTTCATCTCTTGGCTTTGATGTATGGATGTCAATCAAGAATGGGTATGTCATTCCTAATACTCCTCCCACTGATTTGGATGTAGAGTATGAAAATAATGCAAAGGCTAAAAATTCCATCTTGAGTGGATTGTATGATAATGAATTTGTCAAAGTCATGCACTGTGTTTTAGCAAAGGAAACATGGGACAAGTTGCACAGGTTGTTTGAGGGAGATGCAAAGGTCAAGGAGGCCAAACTGCAAACTCTAAGGAGCCAATTTGAAAGCATCAAAATGAAAGATGATGAAAAAATTGTAGATTATCTTCACAGATTTGATGAAACTGTGAATGCTATTAGAGGACTTGGTGAAGAGATCGCAGATGAAATTCTTGTCAAAAAGATACTTAGATCTCTCACTCCCAAATATGATACTAAAGTGTCAACCATAGAAGAAGCCAAGGATCTGAAGACTGTTACTATGGATGAACTATTTGGTTCCCTGATAGCCTATGAGATGTGAACAATCGATGAGACTTCCTCAAGAAAAGAAGTTGCCTTCAATACCACCAAAAAGGGGAAAGAAGTTGTTACTCATAAAGAATCCAGTGAAGACTGATGTTGAAGCAAACTTTGTCAGGAATATCAAAAGAGGATCAGGCTGGTACAAAGGAAAGCTACCACTTAAGTGTTTCAATTATGGGAAGGTAGGACACTTCGTTGCAAGTTGTCCTCACAAAGAAACCGATGGAGATGAGTCAAGAGAGTTCAGAAGATCTATCAGCAAAGACAAAGAAAGGAATGACTACCGACAGGGAAGAAGAGACTACCATAACCAAAATAGCTTATATACCATTAAGGATGACACAACAGATGATGAGGATGCATCAAAAGATCATGACCATGAGAACCACAGATAAGTAAACATTTTCATGGCATTTGACAGACCTGTTATTGAAGATGAGGTAGAAGAGGATGTTGAGGCTGAAGTGGATTTGGAGAGTGAACTTATCAGTGCAGTTGAAGAACTAAGTAAAACAAGAAGAGAACTCAAGAGAGCTAAGCTTGTTGCAGTAGATGAAAAAGATCTCTTGAAGTAGTCTCTAGAAGAATCCGGTCAAATCATATCTGACTTGAAGTTGCAGCTGGAAGAAACTAAGAGGATCGGTGAAGCTACAACCCTTGACTTGACAAAGAAAGAAAAGGAGCATCAAAAGTTGAAAGCAGAAATAATAAAGCTCAGAAAGGATCTTCAAGAAATAAAAGAAGAAATAAAAATAAGAAGCAAGTATGAAGGCAACACTGAAGCTTTGGATAAGATGTTAAGCAAACAAAAGCAATCCAAAGACATAGGTGGCTTGGGATTTGAAGTTGGTCAAGGATCAACCTACAAAGGTAAAACCAACAAAGAGATAGTGTTCACTTCTTCAATTGAAGGAGAAGAAAAGAAGACATTCATTGTAGTCAAGGAAATCGACAAGAAGACATATGCTGATGCTATTGGAAATCGGCATCCAAACCGATATACAAAAATGAACCAGAGGTCACATTTCATGCACAAATTTATAGATCCAAGGAGGAATGCCAGGATTGACCGAGAAGGATTCACCAGATTCAACAACATGAATGGAAGACCCCCAATGAGGTGGTTCCATTTAGGACCAAGACAACATGACTGGTATGTGTCAAATTTTCATGGTTATTGTTACCGATGTAATAAATTTGGGCACAGAATAGTTGACTGTAGGTTAAACAATAAATCTTCTATGAATTTTGAAAGTAGAAATTCATTTAATGCACTCTGAGATATGAATGTTTTTTTCTATCAATGCAATGGATATGGACATAAGAGTTTTGATTGCAGGAAGAACCAACAAATATCCTACAATATTGAAAACATAAAATTCTATAACTATCAAGAATTTGGACATGTAGCCAAATTATCTAGAAACAAGAAGATCAAGAAAGTTGTTGGGTCTCAAATCAACAGATTGGATAGGTTCTAAGTGTAATACCCGCCAAAATGCCCTAGAGAAATATAGCTAAAAACAAGCTAATTTAAATTTTTTTTTAAAACAATACAACACATAAGATCACTTAAGCAATGCAGTGAGCACACAACAACAATTAAGTGTTATGAACATAGAATAATTCACTCAAGATATTCAAACAATTGTGCAAGCGAAATACAATAAATCATTTCTACTACTCCCTAGGGTATCTCAATGCCATTACTTAAGCTACCTACATAAGAAACATTATACACACATAGGTGCAACATAGCAATTTCTTCCAGTTCAATACCTCATAATCTTAATCATTATACACACATAGGTGCAACATAGCAATACCTAACACTCATGATATGCACCCTTCTTAATCTTTCATTTAATATGAGATTTTATCTTTCAATGCACCACTATTTCCTTTTTCACTTAGATTCATTTTAAACACCAAGTCCAAATGTTCCTATTACCATTAACCAACCTTTTACTATAAACATTGCCATACACATACCAAGATTAATCTCTTACATTGCATTAACATGATTTCCATTTACAATTAACTTCTACATAGTCATTTATAATTCTATGCTCATAGCATACTTATTACTTCATCATGATTCCAAAAGCACATAATGCAATACTCACAAAGTCTCCTTAAACATTTAACCCATAGCTCGTTTAGTACTCATAAAATCTCTTACACTATATCAACTAACCAACAATCATCTCATTACAAATTAAGTAACTACACAAATTCATCTCAACACAAATTAAGGTACAATACCCTAATTCCATAACAACTAATAGCATCCACCAAATGTAGATATAATTCTTAAACTATAACACATGATAAATTCTAATCCTTTCCTAAAAGACAAGAACTCATTTAATCGTCTTCCATACACTTACTAGTAATTTCCATTAATAAGATTAGTAATTCATTCATTAAGAACATCCATACAATATTTTCATAAGGAACATTCAACTACATCCCAAGCATTATAAGATTTTCAATCCTATCATTAGATCACTAACTATGAAGTATGATGATATAATTTTAAATTCTTTAATCACAACTCATAAACATGTCCTAAGATATCTTCCAAAATTACTCAAACTCATACATCCTATCAAGACATAACATTTCTTCTACTTAAATTATTAGTTAAATACATCATTTCAAATCTAATACCATTATCATAACATTTACCCAATTTAGTTTTAACATGGTTCATCAAGGATACAAAATACATCATTTAGTTTTGAACAACAATACTTATCCACATCTCATGCATCTATTTCATTTAATATAAATGCGTTACAATACCACTCAAGGTTCATCATTACAATCATCTACCATAATCAAAAGCTATCACTATAACTAGAACAACATAATCATTTCTCATATACATGACTTCTTTTACAACCGTTACATAAGAATTTCATTACATAAATCACATCATCATTTACATTCTTGCTGTAATTATTATCCATGAACAATCTAAAGAAGCATCCTCATCCATGCAAGAAGAATCCAAAGACAGGAACTTCCCAATGGTTTAAAAGCACCAACCACCCAACCATGTGGAGCTAAAGGAACCACCCCCCATACTAGGAGATGACACAAGGTCCCAACACACACTCTACATCTAGGCTGACACTCAAAACCAAAGAGACTAACCAACAAGGACTCTCAAGCAAGAACTCACACAGAGCCACAAGAATAAACTCCCAGAGGTCTAAAACTCATTAGGACATAAATGCATCCAATAAGCATAATCATAAATCATAAAGGGGGAACACATGTAGGAGTGGAGTGTCATCACATGCCATCCTCATAACACAATAACATAATAACACAAGGCACTAGCCTGATGGACATGTGGAGCCATCTCAACCTATGAGAGACCAAGGGAGATTAGCTTACCATCTTCACAGTCTTCTCATGCTTATCCTAAAACATTCTCCCTAGGACATAAGTCATGAGGCTCAAAACTATTCATAAAAAAAACCACAACAACATTAAAAAAATGAGCCTCTTGGCCAACAATAAACATAGGCATATCAAGCCATTAAATTTGTTGTCATTAATGAAAGTAAAACCACAGCAAGGCGAACTCACTTGCTGCCCCAAAAGAGCAACACTTCCAACTCACCAACCATAGCACATCAATATGGATGAAAGCACAATTCTTTCCCCAATAACATAGGAAGGTAAATATGCTTGAAACCAACAAAGTACATCAAATAAAATCAGATATAAAACTATAAATCATCAACACCCTCAACAATGCCTCTGGTACAAGAATTAATCCGGAAAGTACCACAAAATCAAGCAACTAGGAAATTAACCTACACGAAAAACCAGTCCAAGACTTTAAACCAATTTAAATCCAACCACCAGAAATCTCCAAATTAATCTCAGAAATTCATTCACCAAAGATGACAACCCCCGTGAATGCACAGGAAGGCCTATTTATCAAAAATAAAATAAAAATGAAAAACAAAACCAAGCAAAACCATGCTCCAATCAAAATATTTCAAAAATATTATATTCCATACCTACCTTCCCAAAGTTCAAGAAAATAAAATATATTTTCTACCTACCATAAACTTCCAACCAATCAATTCCAAGGGTAGGTAAAATAAATTAAACCATTGACTAGGGGAGAAAATAACTTTTAAATAAAAGAATACAAATTACCCCCTTTTAATTACTTAATGGGTAAAATAATATTACCTAATAAATAAAATTCACTTCAACAATAAATAAATAATAAACACTTGAAGGCCAATAATAAATCAAAACTCCATGCACGACACAGACTCAGAAAGACACAGAAAGCTTTCAGCAAACCCAGAAATATAAATATTTCCCACAAACTATAGAATAAAACCTTACAACAAATTTATGTCTTCATATATTTCCTTCCTCACTATACAAATTTTAGATTCATTTCCCCAAGCTCACACATTCAATCTACGGACATGGAGCATACATGAAAACTGTAAAATAAAATATAAAAAGGTAGAATACATCTCCAACCTACAACCCATGTTATGGAAGAAGATGAAGAAGAGATTCCAAAACCAAGAAGAAAACTTGTTGGAGAAAATTTTCCAGAGAGGAACCAACCCCCGAAAAATTCACGGAAAAGAAAATAAAAAGACAAACATTAACCAAAAACCCTAGCCTCAATCTCAGCCAATCAAAATATTCCAATCTATAATATATTTTACCAACCCCACCATATAATATAATTTTACCTCCCTTTTTAAATTCAACCAATAAGAGAAGAGGGTAGGTAAGGTAAATATAAATCATGCTTTTACAATTTGGTGGGAATGTTTTATCATTTTATTATTTATACAACCCACTTAATATAAAAGTCAAACTAATAAATAAAACATGAGCCACAATTAAATAAATTAAATTAAATAAACCAAAGGCTCATAAATGAATTAATGAACTAGATAAACATTAAAAGCCAAATAAATATTAAACCATAGGCGACTAAATAAATAAATACCAATAAAGGTCAAATCACAAATAAATATAAAACACATCATAAGCTAAACAATAAAATTTAAATAAATATTAAATCATCATTAAAATAAATAAACATTTAAATATCAAATAATCAAATAACCAAAAAGGAAAGAATCCAATAAATTAAATTAAACATTAGATAACCAAACAATCAAATTGCTATTAATCAAAATAATTAAAATAAACATCATTAATTATTTAATCTCGCATCAATAATCAAATAGTCAATCTCAACATAAAAGGAATAATCAGCCAATACTAACATACTCACAACATAGAAGAAACCCAGCTTACTAACTATCATGATGACTTGCGCTAAGACACTGATGACTCACAGTGAACAACTTAGACCTAGAGTATGTGAGGGGAAATTGTGCCAACTCCGAACCACATACCATTGAGATTTAAAGACACGCTTAGACCTGTGGAGCCAGGTGGAGTCGATGTTTGGTACCTGCAAATCCTACATCTACAAAGCAATGATATGACATATGCATATATATATATATATTATAACAGACAAGGGTTAGAGAATCACAACGGCACATCCCGCTCGCAATGAGTGATGTGGAATTGTCTCTATCCCGAAGACAGTCATAGAACAATCAAACACACCATAAGATCAACTCATCATAGATAATCATTAAATATGGTTAGTACATAAAAACATCATCAAGTGCATGATTAGTATAATTCACAATTATAGTAAGGCATGTAAAATCCATCAACAATTATGCTCATCAAATTACATGATCAATATAATCTTTCGATAGTAAATCACATAATAAGCATATAGTGTTTAATAAATCACACGATCATTAATGATAGTATTTGTGTGTGTGAAAAAGTGAACCTGTAGCTGCAAGCACAACACTTCAATTAAGTCATTATATGCATGGTTAGTAATCAATAATCAATAAGAAATAAACCATAGCAAAGCGACTAATTGCCTTCTAAAAGATGCAAGTATAAGATTGCTCTCAAATTTTTATAAGCAATACCAGTGACTAGACTACACCAAGATGAAGGATTTAATCTATATGATATTAAACTATATGGATGCAAGATGGATGAATAATTCAAGCAATAATAACCAATTCAAGCAACAATGGGATGCAAGCAATAATGAATGTAAAATGGATGCAAGTAATCTAAAAAAAGCACAATGATTTCAATGACTCCAGAGTGAAATTAGCGTGATAATAATCTCCAAGCATGTTCTCAAAAATCTCTGGGGTGAATCGGAATGAGAGCTGAAGGCTGAATTTATAGAGAATCACAAAAAGCTCAATTTAGGATTAATTGAAAATAATTGAGAAATCAGGTTGAGTTAACCTTGAGATAGATTCAAATTATAATTTAATTGAAATGCATTCAAATTAGAAGTCCAAGTTGCATTGGAAAATAATAATAAATTAATTCCATGCACATCTGATAAAAATAGATAATTCCATGCACATATTTGATTCATTCAAGAAAAAGATTTTTTTTCAATGCAACTGAACTTCTTTTTTTGTTTTGAAAAGCTTTGAGTTCCAATTTAGAGAATAATTCTATAATTCAATTAAAATGCTTTTCTGATTTCAAGTTCTAAATTTAGAAAAAGAAATAAAATCTCAAGTTTGATTTCTCTTTTAATTCAATTCTTTTTTTTTATTTTTGTTTTGTTTCAATTCAACTATTTGTAATAAATTAATTCATCTTTTGTAATAAATTAATCCTTTTTGCATGATTGAATGGCAAATTTATTAATTTAATTAAATATGCAAGGATATTTAATAAATTAAAATGGGATAATTGATCAAAATGATATTCTTGGAATGATTCAATTAAATAAATAAATATTTAATTAATGTTGAGTAGTTGATTTGCCATATGATTTTTGATAATTAAAGAATTAATAATGTGCTCAAGATTAATTTAATTGCCTTGGTTAGGACCTTGGTGATGTTGTCGAGATTAGGGGCCCATGGTTTAGATGACCAATTTTAGGGTATTATGGTATCAACATCCTATAAATCATCTGAAATAGCCTATGCCCAATAGTGTCTATCACACATGAATTAAATGTCAACTCTAGTCAAACAAGTCAAGTCAGGGGTGGACCCTACACTAAGGAAATGCCAACTCCTATGATCAAACCCTCCAATTGACTTGGCCAACTTATAGAGTGAACCTATTTGGTTACTAACTCTCTCACTTCAGGCTCTACAAAACCTAGCTAGGTATACCTATTCACTAGTGGCTTTCAATGACTAGTACTTTTTATAGAAGATTGAATATCTTGATCTAACTTCCTCCTATCTCAGAATGGTATAAGTTCCTAGGATGGAGATATAGTAGATGAGTTCAAGATTGTTTTTGTGGAAGCTATTCGATCTTTGTGCTTGAAATGTATATGTATACACTATTGCTAACTTATTCTATATTTCCTACTCAGCTACTCCTATTGCTTTAAAGTAAAATGTGATCTGATATGGTGATAAATTATATTTTATAGATGACCAGTGCCTTCTTCGTTGTTTGGGCTATAGAGTCTTTATATTTATTTAGGACTTATTGTGTAAACTTATGAGATAGTTTTAAAACCTACCCCTTTTGGAAAGTCTGTCAGTTATTCTTTATTATGAGCTTTACTTTGATGTTTATATTTTAAACCGCTTGAATGAATTTAACCCTAACTTTAAGAGACCATCCAAGGAAGAGTTACAGAAAACAATTACAATTCACAAGTACATTCTTTTGATCCAAATATACAATATGGAACACAAAACTTCACTGGAAGAACACAAATAACCTTATCTCCTTTAGATAATATCACAACCAACTGGCTACAGAAAATGCAGTAATCCACAACACATACGCAAAAGAAAACAACTGATTGTATTATCTATTCATCAAAATGGTACAATGGTGAGCTCGAGGCTATAATCTATCTCTATCCTTTTAAATATTACAAAAATTCCCTCATTTATATGAGAGTATACAATTTCACCAAGAGGTGTGACTGTTCAGTATGTAACTACTAACTAGTGCTTTTGTTAACAAACTAAAAGATAAACAAATTTAACATCCCCACATGTTCTATGTATTTGTCATTTTTGTACATTATAATATCATTGTTCATTCTCGTCATATTAGTTTCTATCAAGAAATAATTAGAGAGAATGTGATTCATGTAAGGTGATAAATCTTTGTTTCGATCCAATCCTGCTACTGCTCGATCTTTGTCATTAACGAATTCTTGTTTTCACTGCTCTAGTGACACAAATTCACCATCATTGTAACAAGAGGGCACCCTAGGGGTATTCCCATTGTCCAATCTTTGAAGCTCATTTCTTAATCAATCTGCAAACTCATCATGTGACTTCAAGTAAGTCTCGACTTCAATCCTCTCGCCAAGAATCATTAAACTATCATCATTAATCATCTCCTACAACTGTGATCTAATCCTTTCATGTTCCCTCAAATCTTTGGTTGTCCTAGTGTATGTTTTCCAATAATTGTCTGCAACTAGCATCACACTCCTGAACCTATGCTCAATGATTTCATAAACAAATTTATCCATCTTCTGCTGCATCTTTTCTATTTGTCGGGATGATTTTTCTACCTTGCTTCTCCAATATATTGCATCCATCTAGGCATCCATAGCATCTTGGTCAATACCATATGACATTCCTATTTCACTGGTGTCTGTCTCAATCTGTAGTAATCGTGCTTGTAGTCCTTGCCTCTCTTCATCAGCCTTTTCATATAGGTTCTTATATGTAGAGTTTTCTCTCACAGGAAACTCTATCTGATCCTGATTTAGCTTGGCCACATCCAAGTTTAGTTCGGCAATGATTCTAGGATCAATCCTCCCAACTTGTTGTATCATCAAACATCTGAAAACTTATTCTGTGTCAACCAATGTGGGCCTCTTATTTTTAGGATAGATAGCCCATTGTAAAAGAACCTTTTGATCTGGATCATATCCTGATCCCCTGAAGAGTTTATCAATTTCATCTGGCATCATTTTCTTACTTGGATCCTATTTTTTGAGAAAACTATCAAATAACAGGGCAGACTTCATATCCCATCCAGAATACAATAGCAAACCAGCCTCCTTAAGCAACTACCTCCCTTTTTCATGTATCATTTCTTCCATTATAAGATCCATTTCCTCCTGTAGCTTCTGGACCTGCTGCTCTTCATTCCTATCTTTCAAGATGTTTCTGATTTGCAGTCCTTTATGTTGATACAGGAATGTGGTGAAATCTTTGGAGGCAATAAAATCACTATCAACAATGAAATCCTCATGTTCCAGGAATCTAACATCAGTAACCTCTCGGACATTGAACTGTCCTGTTGTCAAATCTATCTGTGTACCCCCTTCAGAACTAGGAGGGTAGTCTTCTCTAGGAGAAAGTGGAATAGCACTAGATGTAGAAGAAAGAGACATATGAGCTAAAGGCTATGTACTTCTAATGGTATCAATATATTCCCCAAAGACATAAGGGGGAACTCCTTCAAGTATTTCCAATTCATGCTCCATAAATTTGTAGGCCAACTCCAAGGGGTCCTCAATATTTTGCAACACATCTTTATTTATTTTACCTCTAAAAATATTCCATCTGTAGGCTTGCATCACCTTCTCATATTTTCCTCTTTTTTCTCTGGCCTCTTCTTTATCAATGTTCTTAATGAGGTCATTTGGCAAATATGACTTATGTTCTCTAGCCTTTAGCCTCTGCGATGACAGGGTTGTCCTTATATATCCCCTAGGATCAAATTTTGGCCTTGGGTCTCCCATTGCCATACCATAATAGTTCAAAAGACTAACAATCTAGGCACAATTGACTATTTCCCATGGTTTGTCAGATGCTATGCACTCACAATTGACAGTTGCCTCACAATTTCCAGGCAAGCCACTCTGTTAGGTATTGTAAGTGGCAATAGATATGGTCTTCCTTCAAACCCGTACACCCTTATTTGTGTGCAATCTGAAAAACAATACCAGTCTCCCAAATTATGGTCAATTGAGGAATTTTCACCATAATCCTTAGGTCTCAAGAATATCTGAATCTTTGGTGTAAGGGCATTGATCATATGGACAACCCAACAATCTATACAATGTTTTAACAAAGAATTCTTCAAAGTACCAATACTGATTATTGGCATAACTTTGGTCCCATGAGGAAACCCCCAATTGAACTGGTTTTCTCACTCTAGCCTTGTCATAGGCTCTGACACATAATTCTTCCAGCCACAATCCTTCATCTTGTCCAACATATAACAACATATGCATAAGAAGGGAATAACACTTAAAGTGCACATTGATCATATCCCCTTTCAGCTTCTCCAACCCATAATTTAGGGCTTCAACAAGGTAAGTAGTAAAATCAAAGAAGCGGGGGTCTCTAGACTAAAAATCAACACAAATGACCATGGCTGCAATATCCATTAAAGGATGGGCTTTTAACCCTAGAACCTGAGCAACACAGTAATAGGTATATTTGAAGTAAGACTGGAAGGAGTTGACATCATAAGGGGCTTTGTCATTCTGACCTAATGGCACTAAAGACCCTGCATTTCTAGGCTTGTGTATGGGGAGTCTCCATCTCTTATAAATGTATTCTAGGTTAAAGTATTCACTCATCAATTTCTTGAGGTCAATTGGTTCCTCAAACCCCCAATCTAACTCAAACATGGTGTCAATAACCTCCCTTTTAATTGAAATAATCGACTCACCCATATAATTATATATGGTTCTTGTTTTAAGGTCATAGTTGCTTGCCAGGGCTTTCATGAGTTCTACATTTACAAAGACATTAGCCACAACTAGTTTGCCTAGGTTTAATCGCCATAAATTATTTATAGGCTAAGGAGCAACTCTTCTAGCATATCCATATACAAATAACTCATATCCCCTTTATTTAGTCCATATGTCTCCAAGATTCTCAAATCTATCCTCCAGACCTTCCTCATTTGCCTTAATCTTTTTAGACCTTAAACTGGATGATGGCCACTAATCAATCAAATCCTGGGCCAAGGAACACCCTTCCTTCTTCTGTCTTTTGGGTTTTTCTTCTATGATAAGAGGTTCCTTTACCTTTCTAGTTTTACTAGCTTTAGATGATGACTCCATTTTAATTTAAGAAGAGGCTTTGTATATGGATAACTTACTTGAAATCTGTGAGCCTTCTCTATGAATTCGTCTGATTTCTACTTCTAGTTCGTCGCCCGTGGATTCTTCAGTATCGTGTCCTTCGTTACCAATTTATCACTTATGGTGAATTGAGTAGTTAGTAATGGCAGTTCAACAATGGTCACTTAGATATACATTTGAATTAAATGGTGATGTGACCTACCTGAGATTTGATTCTAATCTTTGCGATAATTAATAATCACTTCAATGAAAACATGTCTTTTGATCACTAGTTTTTCGGTCCATCGATCCCTTTATTTCTATCAAAAATGTTGTTGCCTCAAATATCATGTCTATGAGGTATTTTCTCCTTTTATCAAAATATTGTATTCAGTGAGAACGTCTACCTTTTCACTGATACATATCCTATATCAATCGACTTCCATGTCGAAGAAACTTCAGGCTTCGATAACTCCCTCTATCTTTCCATCGAAACATATTTCTTATCGGTACCATTGTACCCTTTCGATGAATGAGTATATTGTTTCATCGAAGCCCTTCTTTATTTGATGACCTAATTTTATTAACATCTCTCATCGATGAATTCATTAATGGTTTCTTCCATAAAATTCCCATCGGTGAAACAACATGTATCAGTGACTTGTCTTTTGGTCTCCTCGAAACTCATATCCTATCGATATCTTTATCGATGGAACTTTCTTCTATTTGATCGACATCACTCTTTCGATAAGACTGTTGTTTTTGGTGAGTCTTCTATGTGTTGAGCCGATAGCATTATTTCCTCGAAAGCCTTTTCCCGTTGATGAGACTATTTCAACTTTCTTCGATATTCTTTTGTCGATGGAATCATTGCTTTCGGTGAGTCCTTTTTTAAGTTCATCAGCATTCCTTTTTCTTTGATAGCCCTTTTATATTGATGAGCCATTGTTGGGTCTCATTGATACCGATTGAATTTGAATCTTTCGATAGGGTGCCATCACATTTTTTTGACAACTTATAGGATACTTTACTTTGGTAGGAAAATGATGGTTTTTTCTTCTAAAAATGGAGGATTTTATGATTTAATTTCACAAATCAAGAAATTTTATTTAATTTAGATTTGGTGCTCAACACAAGTAAAGGAAAATCCTGATCAAAGACTAGTATCTGAACCACAGCAGAATACAGGAGCTAACAACAAGAATGAAATAAAACCAGTTTGGGTTGAAAAAGAAAAGGAAAAGGCAAAATCAAGTCTCATAGTGCAATCTACCTTGCATGATGAGAGGAAAAATCTATGGGTGGTAGATAGTCGCTGCTCAAACCACATGACTGGTGACAAAAGAAAATTCATTAATCTTGAAGATTGGAATGGTGGATTGGTAAGGTTTGGAGACAATTCCTCTATCAAAATAAAGGGAAAAGGAACACTAAGCATTGATGGAAAAATGAAGGCACATGATGTATATTATGTGGAAGGCCTCAAACATAATCTTCTAAGTGTAAGTCAGATGTGTGACAAAGGTTACAAATTCACCTTTGACTCAACCAGTTATCAGATAAAGAAAGACAGTACTGATAATGTGGTGGCAGAAGGAAAAAGAATTGATGGAAATGTTTCCAATCTGAAGGAATGTTATGAGTGTCAATGTATGTTAGGACAAGTAGATGAAAGTTGGTTGTGGCACAGAGGATTAGGCCACATAAATTTTGATAACTTGGTTATAGTAAGCAAAAAGGGGTGTGTGAGGAATATTCCACCCATCATCAATCCAGTAAACACATTTTGTGATGAATGTGTAAAAGGAAAGAGAACAAGAGTAAGTTTCAGGACAAAGGAGCACAACACCTCAAAGCCACTTGAAATTGTGCATACGGATCTATGTGGTCCAACTAGAACAAGAGCACTTTCTCGTGAAAGATATTGTTGGCTCCCAAATCAACAGATTGGATAGGTTCTAAGGAAATGCCAACTCCTATGATCAAACCCTCCAATTGACTTGGCCAACTTATAGAGTGAACCTATTTAGTTGCTAACTCTCTCACTTTAGGCTCTGCAGGACCTAGGCGGGTATACCTATTCACCAGTTGTTTTTAATGACCAGTGCTTTTTATAGCAGATTAAGTATCTTGATCTGGTTTCCTCCTATCTCAAAATGGCATAAGTTCCTAGGATGGAGATATAGCAGATGAGTTCAAGATTGTTGTTGTAGAAGCTATTCGATCTATGTTTCCTACTTAGTTACTCCTATTGCTTTAAAATAACATATGATGAATTTGGTGATAAGTGTAATTTGTAAATAGCCAGTGCCTTCTTTGCTGTTTGGGCTACAGAGTCATTATATTTTCTTTAGGACTTACTGTGCGAACTTGTGAGATAGCTTTTAAACCCACCCCTTTATGGATTTGTCGGTTACTATTTCTTATGAGATCAATTGAATGCCTATATCATAAGTTGCTTGAATGAATTTAACCCTACCTTTAAGGCACCATTCAAGTAAGCACTGCAAAGAACAATTACAATTCGCAAGCAGAACTTTTATTTCAACCTTATAACATACAACATAAATTTCATTCAAAGAATATGAATAACCTTATCTCCTTTAGATAATATCACAAGCGACTGCCAATAAAAAAATGAAATAATCCACAACACATACGCAAAGAAAAATGACTAATCATAGTATGTATTCCATCAAAATTTGTATAATAGAAAACTTATAGGCTGTCATACATTGCTGTTTTGTTTCAATGATATCTCTTATCAAAATATTACAAAAACCACTCTCATATATATATGAGAGCAAAATTTATTTATGAAAAGACATGTCTTTTTGAAACACTAATTGTTAATTTTGAACATTCCTAAAAAACTTAAGTAAAAAGAGATTAAGAATTCCTAAATGATGAATATAATCATCCTCTTTAAAAGTCTTGATCTTAATACTCTGTTTCTTCAATTCTTCTCCTTGTGAAAGGTATTCGAATATCATCTGGTTGACGGTAGGGGCCATGTCTTTGCTTTGATCCAACTTTGACAGAGCCCGATCCTTGATGCTTACAAGTTCATTCCGCAAATCTTCCATAGACATTGCTCCTCCTTCTTTATAAATCGAGGGCATTCCAATAGGGCTCCCATCATCCAATTCTTTAAGATCTCCTTTTAGCATATCTTCGAATTTAACATGATCTTCTATATATGAAGTCCCTTCAACCTTCTCCTCTAGCGTCATCACATCAACACTGTTTATCACCTCATGCAATCGTGCTTTTAACCTTTCATGCTCTCTTAATGCCTTTATGGTTCCAGTGTACACCCTCCAATAATGTTCGACATGTATAAGCATGGTGTTGAATCGATGCTCAATGATATCATTAACCAATTTATCCATCTTTTGCTGGATATTATTTACCTGTTTGGTAGCCTTATCTGCTTGATACTTCCAATACAGAACATCAGAAACATCATCCAAGCTTTGTCCTGTGGGATATGAGGCATATTCACTTAAAGGAGTTCCTGTCTCAAGTTGTAATATCTTCACTTGTAACTTCTGATTCTCCTCTTTAGATCTTTCATACAAGCCCTTATAGGTAATATTTTCCCTCACCAAAAACTCTGTCTGATCCAAATTTAATTTGGCTACATCCAGGTTCAATTTTGTAGTGACCCTAGGGTCAGTCTTTCCAACCTGATGAATCATGAGGTGTCCAAAGGTTTCTTCGATATCCATAATAATTGGTCTTTTTCCTTTCGGATATAATGCCCATTGTAGGAGAGCCTTTTGATCAGGATCATATCCAGAGCCTAGGAACAATTTATCTATCTCTTGAGGCAATACCTGTTGATTTAGGTCCTGCTTCTTCAAGAATCCATCAAACAGGAGTGCTGAATTTATGTCCCAACCAGAAAAGATGATAACACCAGCCTCCTTTAATATTTTCCTCCTTTTCTCAGGGGTCATATCTTTCATGAGGGTATCTATCTCATCCTGTAGCCTTTTCATCTGTTCTTCTTCTGGTCTCCCAACCATGCTTCGTTTCACATGAGCCCCTTTGTATTGGTACAAGAATGAAAGGAATTCTCTTGAAGAAGTGAATCCGTCATCAGCAATGAAGTCTTCATGTTCTATCATTCTTATATCAACCACATCTCTAATAGTAAATTCCCCAGTATCCACATCTACCTCTGCTTCAAAACCAGGGGGATAATCTTCTCTAGGGGAGTCAGCAGGGATGCTACTAGCAGCTGATTTTGGTGACATGTGAGCCAATGGTTGACTATCCTTTTCAGTGTTGATAAAATGAAGGAACTGTGGGGGGACTCTGTGCATAATCTCTACCTCATGTTGAAGTAGTTTTTTAGCTATTTCCAAAGGATCTTGGAGGTTTCCAAGTAGGTCTCCATCCACCATCCCCCTTGCTCTTTTCCATTTGAAGGCTTCCCAAGTCATTTCGCTTCTTTCTCTCAAAACCTTGGCCTCTTCCCTTTCAAGGTTCTTGATTAAATCGTCTGGCATTTTAGCCACATGTATTCTGACTTTTAGTTTCTGTGACGCCCTTGTAGCTCTTATATATCCCTCAGGATCAAAGTTCTCTCTAGGATCACCCAGAGTCATGCCATAATAATCTAATTTATTTTGAAGTAAATGATAGCTTTTGGAACTTTTAACAATAAAATCAGAAAACACCAATAACCTTGGCACAATGGATTGTTTACCAAAATCTGTAAGATGTTTGGCACTGACAGCGGATAATTGTCTCACAATCTGTAGGCTAGCCACCCTGTTTGGTACTGTAATTGGAAGCATGTATGGCTTTCCTTCATATCCAAATACCCTAATTTCTGTATGATTAAGGTGGCAATACCAGTCACCCCAGTTGTGATCAATTTGAGACTTTGGAGAGAAGTCTTTTGGCCTGAGGAATCTCTTAATTTTAGGAGACAGAGTATAATCTCTATGTTGTCCAAAGGCCGCACTAAGAGGTTTCACAAAATATTCCTGAAAGTGCCAATATTGGTTATTTATGAATCTTTGATCCCATGCAGAAACCCACAACTGAACCGGTTTCTTCAAACTATTCTTATCATAAGCTCTGATGCTGAAATCGTCTGACCAGAAATTGATTTCTTGTCCACAATAAAGAATGATGTGCATTAATAAGGAATACAACGAGAAATGAATATTTACAAGGTCTCCTTTCAACTTTTCCAACCCATGATTTAGGGCTTCTACAACATAAGTGGTGTAGTCAAATGACCTAGGGTCTTTCGATTGTAGATCAACACACAGAAACACAACCCCAATATCCATGAGAGGATGAGCCTCTAAGCCTAATACTTGGGCTGCAGCATAGTATGTATACTTAAAATACGGATGGAATTGGTTGACATCAAATGGCACCTTGTCATCTTTACTGAATGGAACAAAGGACCCTCCTACTTTTGGCCGGTGAATGGGTAATCTCCATGTCCTGTAGATGTCCTCCAAGTTAAAAAATTCTCGCGACAGTTTCTGCATATCAATTTTCTCTTCTACTTCCCAGTCTAGATCAAATACCATATCAATAGTCTATTTGTTAATCACCACCATGGGATTCCCTTGGTAGTCGCATATGGTTTTGGTTTTTGGATCATAGCAATCTACCATAGCTTTCATTAATTCAACATCCACAAATACATTCGGGACTACCAATTTCCCTAAGTTTTTCTTCCACAGGTTACTTATGGGCTCAGGAGCATCTCTTCTCTTGTAACTAAATAGGAACAACTCATGTCCTCTAATTTCAGTCCATATGTCTCCTAGATGTTCAAATCTATCTTCCAACCCTTCTTCTTCACTCTTGATCTTTTTGGACCTCACACTGGATGTCGGGCACTGGTCTAGCAAATCCTGAGTCAAAGCTCTACCCTCCTTTTTCTGTCGTTTGGGCTTCTCTTCAGGGTTTAATTCTTTCCCTTTCCTACTCTTTTTAGAAGAAGAAGAAGGTTCCATAATTTCAATTAGTATGAGAAATCACACTTACTTGGAGAACTGTCAAGCTCTTCTGATTGTCGCTTACGAACTTCAGCAAACTCCTTGTAATTTTTTCGTCTTTTGGCATCAATCTGGTTCTTATGAAAATTTGATCAATTCAGCTGTAATTGCATGGGCAACTTGTGCACAGTTAATATCTCTACGTTTATAATGGCTATTCAAATGTTTAAACTTAATTGCAGATGTGACATTCTCCACTTGGGCTTTTAACTCCTTCGCGGGAGGTACTGTTCAACTGAAATGATTGTGAATCGAGTTTTCGATGAAACCCTTGTCTTCGGCTGAATACTTTGATCTTTCATCAAAAGTTCACTTTCATCGATGTCACCTTATCGGCGAATGGCCTATGTCGAAAAACCATTTTCTAGTCTCCTCGAAATCATCTTTTCTTCGATGAACTTTCCTTCGATGAGTCATTCATGAGTTTCATTGAAATCATATTTCGATGAGTTCTATTCTTTGGTGAAAGTTCATGCAAGCCCTCCGAAAGCCTTTTTTCTTCGATGTCCTTTTTATCGATAAAACCCCTCTGTTTTTGTTCGATATAATGTTATCGATGAGATTTGCTTTTCGATAATGTTTTTTAAGTTTCTTCGGCAGTTGTATTTCCTCGACTTCACCTTTTGCTTTTTGCTTTTCACTTTTCGATGAAACTGGAGTATCGATGAGTGGCTTCTTTAATTTATCGAAAGAGATATTCTGCCGAAGACATCTTACATAGTGTTTTACATGTCATGTTCCATTTTGATGAAAGAATTCTTTCGGTGAAACTCCTTTCGAGATGCTCGACATGATATTTTGGCCGATGATCTTTTAGTTTTTCACGCCTATGGGAAGATTTTTTTATATTTCAAATATAGTGTTCAACAGTGGCTCTGACTGAGGATGGAGGCATATTGTGTATGTCTTCAAGAATTCAGAATCTCTGGTTAGCGAGGATACATTTTGACAAGTCATGGTATTTACAATTGAAGTGGATCCTAATCTACTGTACATGTAACAGAATATATCAAGAAAAGAAGTTTTTTAAGAATTGTCCATGTGCTGGCAATTCTTGGACTTCCCGTGTTGTATTTTGGAGCAGGTAGGAATCTTCTCCTTTTTTATCCATAATCACATATGGTTTGATCCATAAAGCCTCAAATTTTCCATGCTTGCCTTTGTCTTGACTCCTGGCATTCCACATTAAAACCCAATCACCCACACAAAATTTCTTATCTGTTGTCCTCCTGTCATACAACTTCTTCATCTGATTTTGAATTTTGATATTCTACTTCTGAGCCTCTGCTCTGACTTCATCAAGCTCTACTAACTGCATCATCCTCTCTTGTGAGGGGTCTTCAACATCTATCCCTTCTTGAGTCATGAATCTATGTACAGGCAAGAGATTGTCCAAAGGCAATTTGGCTCTTTTGCCATAAACCAACTCAAATGGAGACTTTCCCATAGATTTCTTCACTGTTATTCTATCTACCCATAATGCAAGACTCAACTTTGAATCCCATGCCTTCTTGTTGTGTCCTAACATCTTTTTAATGATCTTTAGGATGTTCTTGTTGCTTGATTCAGCTTGCCCATTTCCTTGAGGGTGGTAAGGAGAAGAATGAGATATTTTGATGCCATATTTTTCACAAAAAATGTTGAATTCCTCAGACCTAAAGGACATGCCATTGTCTGAGATGATCTTTGCAGGAACACCAAATCTAGTAATAATGTTCTCCATTATGAATTTTATTACCACTTTACTAGTAGCCTGTCTAGTGGGTATTGCCTCTACCCACTTGGTAAAATAGTCTGTAGCGACCAATATCCATCTGTGTCCTCCACTGAATTTTTCTGATATCTCTCCTATGAAATCTATTCCCCATTGCTGAAATGGTTCCTCAGCTAGCATTGGTCTTAATGGAAGTGACCCTTGATATTTTATTTTGCCTGAAAATTTCTGACAAGCTTCACACTTTCTAACATATCTGTAAGAGTCATTGAAAACACATGGCCAAAAGTATCCAGCTCTCAATATCTTATGTGTAGTAGTCTTAGCCGAAAAATGACCACCACAAACTCCATCATGCATCTCTTGGAGAACTTTCTCTGCTTGGTAGTTATCTAGGCATAATAATAATATCCCATCTCTATTTTTCCAATACAAGTCCCCATTGACAATCACATATCTCGCAGATTTCAACTTTAAAGTTCTTCTCTGATTATTAGTCATACCATCTGGGCATTTCAAGTGCTTAAGGTAGTATATGATATCAGTGTACCATGTTGTATTCTCAATGCTAAAGTTGGCTTCTTCTAACCCTACTTGATTTACACAAGAGTCCTCAATTTTAGTTCCTGTCATGAGTTTGGCCAACCCTTGTCCTTTGATAACTTGTGAAATTTTGAGCTCAATGTTGAACTCTTGTATTTGGTTGATCCATTTACATCTTTTGCCCGTGACCTCAGTTTGTCTGAAGATATCTTTCACTGCTGCATTAGGAACATATGCTATAACTTCAACCCCTACTAAGTATGGTCTAAACTGTTTTACTGATTTGACCAAGGTATAAGCTTGCTTTTCATTCAACTCATATTTTATTTCTGAAGGGCTCAAAGACTTGCTAAAATATGCAATGGGTTGCTCATACCCTTCTGGATTCTTCTGCAGCAATACTGCTGCTATTGTGTGACAAGAGGCGAATGAGAATATTATAAAAGGCTTGCTAAAATCTAGAGAGATTAGTACTGGTGCTTCAGAAATTGCTCTTTTGATCGCTACAAAGGAATCAATTTCTTCCTCAGTCCAATCTATTTGGACTCCTTTCTTTAACATCTTTACTATAGGTTTTATTATGTCTGCAAAATTTAGAATAAACCTTCTTACAAAATTTATTTGTCCCAAGAATGATTGAATGGCCTTGATAGTTTGGGGAATGGGAACTTCATTGATAGCTGCCACCCTTTCAGGGTCAATTCTTACTCCTTCCTTGGATACTATGTGTCCAAGTAACTTTCCTTCTTCGACACCAAAGTGGCATTTTTTAGGATTCAAGGAAATCCCATACTCTAAGGCTTTCTTGAATATCTTCTCAAGGTGCTCACAGTGATCATCAGCTTTCTTTGAGTATGTAGTTAAGTCATCTTGGTATACTACCATGATTACATCAATCAGCTCTGCAAAAGCCACATCCATTGCCCTCTGAAAGGTAGCACCAACATTAGTCAATCCAAATGGCATTCATGCATATACATAACTGCCCCATGGAGTTGTAAAGGCTGTCTTATATTTTTCAGTTTTTTTAACTTTCACCTAGTTATAACCTGAAAACCCATCCATCATAGACAATTACTCACACCCTGTCACCTTTTGCAGCATGTTGTCCATATTTAGCAATGGGTAATTGTCCTTTAGAGATGATATGTTTAAGTTTCTAAAGTCCACACACAATCTAATATCCCCATTCTTCTTTCTGACCGACACCAAGTTAGAGACCCATGTGGAATATCTGCAGGGTTCAATAATTCCTGCGTCTTTCATTTTTATGATCTCTTCTCTCATTTTTGGTAACAGTGTTGGATTAATAGGTCTCTGCTTTTGTCTGAATGGTTTAGCTTCTGGCTTAAGTGGTATCTCATGCTGAAAAAGATCTTCTTTATAGGCTTTGAGATCTTCATAAGACCATGCAAACACATGTTTATATCTTCTTAGCAATGTCATCAGTTGTTGCCTCATGGTAGGGGTTAGCCTTTTCCCAATGAAAACATTTCTAGGAGTTTCTTCACTTCCTAAATTGACTTGTTCCACATCACTTTCTTTAACAACTGGTCCTTTAGTCTCAATCACATCCTGAGCATTGAAAGCCCTTTCCAATGCTACTAAGCCTCTTGGTAATTTATTTGACTTCAGTTGTATGATTTCATGTCCAAATAAGGTTTCCTTACCTTTAGTCTCTTCCATGAAGTCATTGAAATTTATCGCCTAAGTCTGATAGCGATCAGCACACTGTAAGAATTTTAGTAGGTCCGCATCATCTTGAAATACTTGCCAATTATGTATGTTGTCAGGAACAGATGGTCTTACTTTCATCTCTATTTCAGATATCCCAGTTAGTGTTATATCATTATCCTTTAATGCAATACTGGCCAAAAAGTCTACCATGATGTTCTTTGACCTGTCTATCTAGTTTATTTGAAAAGCATCAAAAAGTTCTATAGTATCCCAGACAACATTTCTATACTATTTCAATCTTAAGTGTTTTGAAGAATACTTCTCCTTTACTTGTGAGATTATTAACTCCGAGTCACCAAACACACTGAGTAATCTAATTCCATGTTTAACTACTATATTAAGACCAGTGAGTAAGGCTTCATACTCTGCAAAGTTATTTGTGCACTCAAATAACAATTTGAAAGAATATTTGTATGTTTCCCCTGTGGGTGAAATAAATAGGATTCCAGCCCCACTCCCTTCCTTGCTACAAGACCCATCAAAGAACATTTTCCACACTTGATCATCCTTCCCAACTAGACCTGATTCAATGGGGATCCACTTGTCAACCTTAGGTTTTGTCAACTACACTTGGAAATTGTCCATATCAATTTGCAGAAAACATATTTGATTTGCTGACTCTTCCATGTCTTCTATGATATATGTGGACTGGGGTTCCCTATCAATTTTTACCTCCTTCCCATTGATTGGAATTGTAACATATGACAAATCTAACTGCACATACCCTCCAATCATGTTCGACCATTGCCTAGATAGCAACATCCCATAGTTTGGAGGAACATCCACCACTGTAATATCTATTTTGTACGATGCTTCTAGACAAGCTACCAATTTGAATTCTACATCCTTCATGATGCCAACCACTGGGACCGACCTATTGTCCATGGCATAACATTTCCCAAAGGTAGTATCCACTTCCAATCCAAGCTCTTTCATCACTCCAACAGGCATAACATTTATGGCTACTCCTGAGTCGATCATACAATTCTTTACTTTCTTATTGTTTACCACCAAAGTGAGATAAAATTGGTCTACCTGTGTTGGGTTTTTGGTTATGGTGGACCCTAAATATATAACTGGGGCCATTTGTTCATTATTGTTACTTTTTGGAACCTCTTGTTTCTGTTTGTTCACCTTTTCCTTTTGGACACCTAAAATTATCTCAAGAGTCTTTTCTCTGTATTCAGGAAACTTCATTATTTCCATTAAGGGTACAGAAACTTTTAATTGCGTTAATGCATTTGAAATATCAAATGAAGTGGAGTGTTGTGCCAAAGGAAATTTTGTTATATCTTCCTTTTGAACATCAGGACCCCTTGTATTATTCTTTGGTACATCTTCCTTAGTTTTAACTGCTTTATTTGTTTGCTTGGGTGTTTCATCAGTTTCTTTTATAAAAAGACTAGTAATTTTTCCTTGCTTTGGATTCACCACTCTATTCCTCAAATCATAAGTTCTTTTTGCTTGTGCAATGGCATAAGCTGTAATTCTTCTCTTTTCTTCTTCAGTGGGGATTCTGAGCTTGACACCTTCACCTATGTTGGTGGTTACGGGTAACACAGAGCATTGATCAATGTTCATGGAATCTGATCCTCCTTCATCTGCAGAGGATATCATGTTAATAGTTGGGTCACCCATATGCTCTTCATAACCATTCTCTTCCTCCTGTAATCCTTTTGCTACAGCGCACAAAGAGGGAGCATGTGGCATATTGCAAGCATAACACCACATGTCATCATCTTGAGTATAGTTCACTGTTCTTTTCAAGGGATCTGGAATTTGTTGGTTATCTCTGTGGTTCCTGTCTACTAGTTTTCCATCTTTCCAGGTAGTGTTATAGGGCATGTCATGCAATCTGGGCCTCTCAGGACAATAATATTATTGCTTCTCTATTATGTTTACCCTCACAGATAGATCTTTTAGAGCATTCAAAACTTTGTCAAGCTTATCCTCATCTTTATTAGCCTTGGGTGCTTTAGGATTGTACAACCTTGCATCTTCTCTTTTTCCCACTTTACTAGCAACCTTCCTGTTATTTTCTAAAACAATGGCATCTTTCATAACATCCCAGAGGTCTCTAGGATTTCTAGTTCTCAACTCATAGTTTGTTTTACTATCATAAGCATTGATGTAATATAGAATGCTTACCTCAGGTACTGGTTTCATCCTATTGGGGATTTTGTTTAGAACCCTGTTAAATCTTTTGATAAAATCTACCACTGATTCATTTTGCTCCTTTTTGATGCTAATGATCTCATGCAAAGCAAATTCAGGGCTGTTATGGTCTCCATACTGCTCAAGGAATAAGCTTTTGAATTCTGCAAGATTTCTAATGGATGCATTAGGCAATGTCCTAAACCAATTTCTTGCATCTTCTGTTAATGACTACATAAACAACCTGATCTTAACATCTTCATGTGGTAAACCAAAATCTTCAATTACTGCATCAAAGGCCTTACAATTGTTGAAAGTGTGCATGTAAGAGTTGATGAGGATATGCACAAAGGATTTCAACCACACATGAACCAGTATAATGACTCCGATGATGAAAATATTGATGTTCAGTCTGACACTGAACTTGAGGCAGCACCTCAGAAGGTTCCCAACCGGTATGTACAGTTGAATCATCCGGAAGAGCAAATTTTGGGAAATAAGAGTGATGGTGTGCAAACTAGAAGAAGACTTGCCTGAAATGATGAGCAAGTCAACCTATGCCTCATGACTGAAGTTGAACCCAAAAATTTTATTGAGGCTAGCAAGAGATAAGAATGGATGGATGCCATGGAAGAAGAAATGCACTAGATTGAGAAGAACAAGACTTGGGAATTAGTCCCCAGACCAGAAGATAAGAACATCATTGGCACAAAGTGGCTCTATGGGGATTGACTTTGAAGAGACATTTGCACCGGTGGCTAGATTAGAAGCAATTAGGATGTTTCTACCTTATTGTGCCTACAAGGGCTACAAAGTGTACCAAATGGATGTAAAATCTTCTTTTTTAAATGGAAATTTAGAAGAAGAAGTATACATGGAGCAACCAGAAGGATTTTTGCTGCATGATGATGAAACATTTGTATGTTAGTTAAAGAAAGCTCTGTATGGTTTAAAGCAAGCCCCCAGAGCATGGTACTCAAGATTGGATCTGTATCTAAAGGGGCAGGGATTCAAAAAGGGAAGTGCTGATAGCAATTTCTACATAAGGAAAGATGGGAATCGCATGATTATTGTGGTTGTGTATGTCGATGACATCATCTTTGGTGGCAACAAGGATACTCTCTGCAAAGAGTTTGTTGATCAGATGCACTCAGAATTTGAGATGTCAATGCTTGGAGAATTGACTTGGCTTGCAGATACTATAGAAAGATAAAGGAATCTTTATCTCACAAGTCAAGTATGCAAAGGAGATGTTGAAGAAATTCCAACTGGAAAATTGCAAACCAATAAGTACTCCCATGGTGACTGGCAGCAAATTAAGTAAGAAGGATGAATCACCGGTAGTGGATCAGATTCTATACAGATCCATGATAGGTAGTCTACTATACCTAACTACTTCAAGACCAGATATTGTTTAGGTAGTATGCATGGTGGCTAGATTTCAAGTACCAAAGCAGTCACACATGAATGTTGTTAGCAAAATTTTTAGGTATCTACAAGGAATGCTCAGCTATGGTTTGTGGTATCCTAAACAGGGAAATTTTATTTTGGAAGCATACACTGATGTCAATTGGGAAGGATGCATTGATGATAGAAAGAGCACAAGCAGTGGTGCATTCTTTTTGGGTGACCACTTGGTCTCATGGAATAGCAAGAAGCAGGACTCAGTCTCTTTATCTACTGCTGAAGCTGAATACATTGTTGCTACTACATGTTTCTCTTAGGTGCTTTTGATGAAGCAGACTCTCAATGATATCCAAGTGGACATCACTAATCCCATCCTCATCTGTTGTGACAATTCGAGTGCAATCAACATAGAAAAGAATCCAGTCATGCATTCTAGAACAAAACACATTGCAATCAAATATCATTTCCTCAGAGAGAAGGTTGAAGAACAAGAGGTAAGAATGGACTATGTTCCTACTAGTGAACAAGTGGAAAACATTTTCACCAAACCACTATTGGTAAGCACGTTTGAGTACCTCTGACACAAGTTGGGAGTTGTATCATTTACCTCAAAAGGTTTGTGTGGCTCAGGAGGAGAATTGTGTGGACCAAAGGGGGAGTGCACAAGCACCCTTTGTCATTATGTCAAAGGGGGAGAAATGTACCGGTATAGGTGGACTATGAGAAGTTGACATCAATGCCAAAGGAGGAGATTGTTGACTTTTTGGCACTTAGTTGTCATTGATGTCAACTAGTGGAGATTGAGCATGATTGTTGGTTGCTTGGTTAATGAGGAAGAGGTAGAATGTCAAGATGTGCAACCGGTACAAGATGATATACCGATTAAGAGGAGAAGAACATTGACAAAGGATTTTACCGGTATGTGTTTGCCGGACTGACTGAACATTGGAAGGTCATGTCTTGATCAGTGTGATGTCGTGTGAAGATGAGGTGGCAAGTAGGGTGTGGTTGGTAAAGTTTCATCTACAAGGTCAATGAAATAAATATTCGCCATTAATGAAGGAACCGTAAATCAAGGGATTGCATCAGATTGGTTGTGACTCGAGGAGGAAGGAATGAAAGGAAGATCAAGGGAGTAGTTGGCACCTAGATCAAAGCAAGAAGATTAGATTGAAAGAATACCTCAAGAAGGAAACAACAGAGGCATTAATAGCAATTTGATAGATGTAAATCTATATAAAGGATCATGTTTCCCTTGTTTGTAAAATGTGTCTTAAAAGGCGTGAAAATGACAGAGATGAATAGACGGACTTCAAGGTGATCAAATCTTGCAAGATCTGATTGGTTTTGATTTGTCTTGAGGATGGTGAAGAAACCCTAACCACCTGGATTTCGAATTACTTTTTGGCGGGAAATCATTTTATAAGAAACTAGAGCAATGAATAGAGTGTGATGATGTTGCGGAGAAGATTGTGGAGAGGAGAGAGAGGAGAGAAGTTAGAAGAAGAAAACTTGAGAAGGGGTGTCAATTGAGTTAAAGAGTGAGTAAGCAGCTAGACCAGTAAGAGGATTCTACCGGTAGTTTTTAAAGGCATGGCAGAGCAAGCAGCATCCTAGTGTGACATAGTGTACTGAGAAACTGTGTATGAAAATGAGAGAAAAATAACAGAGAGTTAATTGATTCAAGAGCTACAGAATTCATTTGTAGTAAGAAGCCTAAATTGCATTCAAATAGCATTTCAATATACATCTCCAAGTCAGATCTTGGTGTAGGGGTTGATGCTCCTTGGGTTGGTGCCCTAAAAGTGCAGGGGTTGGTACTCCTTGGGTTGGTGCCCTAAAATCTTTGTAAATCTGTGTTTTACTTGTAAGGTTGGATTGGAGCAGTAGACTTCAACATATTTTCTCACTGAGGTTATTCCCATATTGGGCTTTCCTCATAAATCTAGTGTTGTGAGTTGCTTGTGTATGCATGGTCACTTTGGCTTTCTATCTTATATTACCGCTTTGACTGTTTATGTGATTAAGTACATACTTGATATTCTCAAAGTAGATCATAAAAAGAAAAGACCTAGGAACCAATGATAAACCCCCCCTCTTAGTGGTACTTTGTGCTCAACACTTATCGGTTTCAATTTTGATGTGAACTCTGTTGAAAGTATAAACCATTTTATTCACTACTTCTCTCCAGTACACATGAGGTAGATTTGCTTCCATTAACATTGTTCTTGCTGCATCCAGAATAGTTTTGTTCTTCCTTTCCATAACTCCATTCTGCTAGGGTGTTTGGGGTGCTGATAGTTGTCTTTTGATTCCATTGACTTCATAGAATGCATTAAATCCCCTAGATGTAAATTCTCCTCCTTGATCTGGTCTAAAATATTTGATTTTATTGCTGGTTTAATTCTCGACCATTGCCTTGAATATCTTTAATCTTCCAAAAGCTTCTGATTTCTCTTTGAGAAAAGTAACCCAACACATTCTAGAATAATCATCAATTATTAGCATAAAGTATCTATCTCCTTGTAGACTTCTTGTTCTTGTTGGACCACATAAATCAGTATGAATTAAATAAAGAATATTATTGGACTTCTCAGTAATGCTCTTAAATGTTGTTCTAACTTGCTTTCCCATTTGACATTCCTTACATACCAGATTTTGAGGTTTCACACTCTTAGGTAAATCCCTTACTGCCTTAGTTGAACTGATCTTTACAATGCAATCAAAATTCACATGACAGAGTCTTTTATGCCATAACCAACTTTCATCAATGTGTGCAATCAAACATGTTTTATCATTGGTATTCAAGTGAAAGATATTACCTTTAGTCTTATTACCGGTTGCAATCTCCAATCCAGTTCTGTTTATGATTTTGCATTTCCCATTCTTGAATTGTAATTGAAATCCTTTTTCCACTAACTGACCAACACTCAAAAGATTATGCTTTAAACCTTCTACAAAATAAACATTGTCAGTATTGTGCTTACCATCCAAAGATATAATACCTTTTCCTTTGATTAAACAAGCTTTATCATCTCCAAACCTTACTAGATCTCCATGAATTTTTTGAAAAGATAAGAATTTGCTTTTATCACCAGTCATATGATGCAAGCATCCATAATCTATAATCCATTCATCTTTTTCTTCAATTTTTACTACCAGTGCCTGCTCTACCGGTTTGACAATAGGTGTCAATTGATCTTCCTTTATTGCAACAAAAGCCCATCCGTTCTCTGCTAGATCTTCATCTGATTCATCTGTAACACCTTCATCTGCATATTAACATGACTTATCTTTGTTTTTCTTAAATCTATATCTTTGATATTCAGGATTAGACCTATATGATATTTTTGCTTCCTCCCTTAATCTTGCATGTCTATTAGGACATCTAGATGCCATATGACCAACTTTATTGCAATTAAAACATTTGAAAGGTGCTTTACCTTCGTACTTACTTCCTGCTGGACCTCTAGGCACTTTCCTTACAAATAGTGCTTCAGTTCTTCAAGTTCTTCATTTTCTCTCGTCATATCTTCAAGTTCTTCTATATAAAGTGCTTTCCAATTAGTTTTTTCTGATGATGATGATGATGCTTTGAAATCTAAATCAATCTTTACAGTAGCAACATGACCAAATTCCTCAAGCTCAAATGCTAAAAGTTTTCCAACCAAAGTATCTCTAGAAACTGAAGCATTAGGCATTGTTCTCATTTCATTAATAGCAGTTACTTTCATTTTGTAAGCCGGTGGTAATGCTCTTATAACTTTAGACACAATTTCATCTTCACTTAAGGATCCTCCACAACATTGTATTCCTAAAATAATTTCATTAACTCTTTCCATAAATGCAGAAATTCTTTCATCTTCTTCCATTTTCAATTTTTCATACCTTACTCGGTAACATTCTAATTTTGAAATTTTGACAGTGGTATCTCCTTCATTTAGTGTCTCCAACTTATCCCAAATAGATTTATCAGTAGATCGGTCTGATAATCCCATGATTTTTTGATATGATAATGCACTTAGAAGTGCTTCTCTTGCTTTGCAATCATTGTCCTTGTCCTTAGCCAATGTTGGTGGATGAGGTTGATTCAGAATAGGAGAAACATATCCATTCTTAGTAACATCCCATATATCTCTTCCAATGCAGTTCAGATGTGTTTCCATTCTAATCTCCCATATTCCATAGTTAGTTCCATCAAGCTTTCAACTGTCCTTCCTAAAAATATTTGTTGCCATAGGATATCCTCAAGTTGTTGGGATTCTACAAAAAGAGGACTTATCTCTAATACCAATTGTTAGGTCTCGGGAAGGAAAACTGAGAGGGGGGGGTGAATCAGTTGTCGACTAGTTATCAATAAATTGTAATCCAAATGCAAGTTATTCCAATTTAAACTTAATGTCGATAAACCAAACTTAAGTGTCGTTAAAACAAATTTAACAGATATAGCAATATCGGTTTAACTTAATGCATGAAACAGAAACAACATCCACAACAGATAACACAAAGATTTTGACGTGGAAACCCGGTAAGGGAAAAAACATGGTGGGAAACCTTCCCCATAATCAGATGATACTACTACAGACAGTATGTGTATACAAATGGGGTCTGCACATGCAGAGAGACCAACTACCTAGAGCTCACTACTCAATCACAAATTAGGAGTCGCACTGACTACACAATTGGATGGTTAAATCCAATGATAATGTACTACTCAAAATAGCATCTCCAATGTTGGATTCAATACCAGTTATGCTCTGAACATGAGTATCCAAACACCTTCATAACCTTCCTTCAACCTTTGAATAATGTCTGCATGATTCACACAAGGATCTGCTTATTTTTTCTCTTCAATATTCGAATACACTCATACCATAACCATATCTCCCAATCTTCAATAAGATCTTACAATCATTTATACAAAACCTAAGACCAAATGAATAGGTCGGCTCACTAAAGATATTACAATTAAATCAATTACAAATAAGTCTTGATGCAATACAGCATGTTGGCTCAATACATTTAACACAATATCCAATCAATAAACAATCTCTATAACGTGTCGTGCTGATCTAGAATAGATAATATGTACCGGTCCATAACCTAGACCTATCTATCGGTAAAAGAAAATCTGTCAACCCGATTAGACCAATAAGCAAAACACCAAAACCAAACTTCCAATCCATGTCTTCGACATAACCAAATGATCTCCAAGTTATCATCATTGTCGGTGAACAATATAGCCTACTGGTGAACACATACTGGTGCCTGTGTATAAGCCAGTATTCATACCGATGAACATAATGTAAACCTCCAAGAAGACAAGTGTTAACATCAAGGACAAAACCAATGCAACATATGACAAAGTCATCCATAATACTAACACCATGGTCAAACTAGGTTAATCATAGCTTGATCGGGGAGGGGCTCTACACCGATTACATGTAGGATAACAAGCCAGAATACAATCCATCTGGATCTCTAAGAGACCTTTGAATTATCAATCCTGTAACTAGGAACTCATAAACCTCTAACTTCCTACTAAGGATATCATATAACACTATTTATACCCTCCAAAACATATCTTGCTCGGCCATAAAAGATTACATCTACTAAGATAGGAAAATGAAACATGTAAATAGGTCGGGCCCAAGAATGAAAGGAAATTCCTTTGGAAAAGAACAACCAAGGAGCATGGATTAATAGGAAGGCTGGCCTGCTCTAGGAACTAGAACAGTCAAACCGAAAGCATGTCTCACTGAAAAAGAATCCAAATGGTCTAAGAATCTAGAATTAAGCATAAGAACACGTCTGGAAACTAAAAATTTGATCGACAATGAAAAGCAACTAGCTACCAGAAGAACACAAAAACTTAAACACTGAACTTGAACAGAACAAAACTAAAAGGAAATATTTTTGGTTGATGCAAGATTGCTCATTGATCGGGGATGCTCCTGCATCAGAGACCCTAGGTAGAAAGAGATGTTCTATGAGAGGCAACTCATGAACATCGAAAAGGACTCTAGATATAGACTCCATGCTCATTTTGGATCCAAACATCTTCTTTATCTGCAAACCTATTTCTTAGCTCCTCTGGAACCTCAACCAGATTCTCTAACTCTCGACTCTCTTTATTTCATTTTCCCTACTTCAGACCTGCACACTATGTCTGACTGATGCTCCCTTTCTTCTGCAACTCTGTTTTATTTCTTCCATAAGAATTCATCTATTTTTCCACCATAACCTTACTGCCATCCAGTTTCTTCTTACTATCAGACTTATCTATCAGACCCTTCTACAATTTCATGCCACCCTCGGGTATAACCTCAGCAACCGATTTCTCCTTACTGCAACTCTTTTCAAGACTTAGATTCCTCACTTCCTTCTCTTTTTCCTTCAAAGAAGCCAATGTGAACTTCTGCCCATCCTTCTCAATAGTGATCAGGTTTCTTCTACAGTCATACATAGCCCCTCTATCAAACTACCAAGGTCTTCCCAACAAGACATGACAAGAACTCATAGATAAAACATCACACAAGACCTCATCCCTAAAAGGTCCAATATTAAAACTCACCAAACACTGCTCTTTTACATCTAACTTTTGATCAACTTGTAACCAACTTACCTTGTAAGGAAAAGGGTGCTTAAGCCTCTTCAATCCAAGCTTCACTACCATCTCCTCAGATACCAAATTATCAATACTTCCACTATTCACAATAACCTTGCAACACTTACCACCTGATTTGCACACAGTCCAGAAAAGACTCATTCTTTGAGTAGGTCTAGTATCTTCACTGCTCTGCTTCGTCATGACTCTTTTGAACATAAAGGATTCTCCTTGCTCTGGTGCACATTTAGTTCAGGTAACTCAAATCTATGATCCGCAGATCATCTGCTCAATAATTCGGCCTCTAGTAACATTCTGCACTATTCTGCACTGATCTGGACCTCAGTCCCTCTGGACTTCATTCCCCCCCAAACCATAATCTCTCTAGAAACTACATCTTCTCTAGATCTCCTCTTCCTCTGACCTCTATCCCACTAAATTAATCTCCAAACTTCCTCTTTATACCATCCACAAGAAATAACAACTAAATCAAGTCAGTCAAAGATCAATCGGTTCATGATGAAATGTGCAAACAATAATATGTTGGCCCAAATCACCAAGAAAACCTCCAATAATGCTTATAACTTCATGTGGACCACCAAGAACATCAATCAAACCCAAAAAAACATCTCCCAATGATTTGCAAGTTACAAAAACCATATGCAACCCAATTCAGCTTCTCTTTACTCAGTGCAAGACCAACCAGTAAGAACACACCAATACCTGAATCAATATCTCATTGAAATCAAACCCAAATGCCATGAATCTCAAATATGTTTAAAACAACGATCTCAAGGTGATAAATCCAAATCCATAACTTAGAATCTAAAAACATGAAGAAATGCAACAATCTCCAAGCAACTCCACTGTTAACGGCTCCGACCGTATGAGCTACTCTAGTGCTCCTACATCAACTGGATGAACTACTCTGATGCTCCTACATCAGACTCTCGGGGTTAATTGAAAAGTGAGTCCCATCACTTGATCTGGTTCGATAATTTGTTGGTAGGTACTTGCAACTGCCTTAGGGGATCGACGGTCTAACTACAACTTTTGATTGCCTCTCCTTGGCTAATCTACTGGACCACCCTAAAGCCTGCTTCGGTTCAATGATCTGTTGAACTCTCCACCTACCAATTGCCTCAAGCTCAAGCTCCTAGGTTTGGTAGTTTTCTTGCAAGCCTTGTACTACCTCAATGCTTGGTGATCTGAACAAGTCTTCAAGCTGCCTCAATTTATTTTCAACCAATGGTTTGCAACCAGCTCTTCCTCCATCAACAGGTTCATAACTAGCTCTTCCTCCATCAATAGGTTCATAACTTCCTCTAATACCACTTGATGCAGCCATAAATGGATGGGTCCTCAAAGAGAACAAACCAGATCATGTAGCAAGAGTAACATAACAAAAGAAACAACAACACATTAAAAAATAACATAATCATATTTCCGCACATCATATATTCATCATAGATCATTCAGTAATCAACCGGTTACATGCAGGCTAACAAGCCAAAATACAATCCATCTGGATCTCTAAGAGACCTCTAAATTATCAATCCCATAACTAGAAACTCATAAACCTCTAACTGCCTACTAAGGATCTCATATAACACTATTTATACCCTCTAGAACATGTTGGTTCAGCCATAAAAGATTACATCTACCAAGACAGGAAAATGAAACGTGTAAATAGGTCGACCCCAAGAATGAAAAGAAATTCCTCTGAAAAAGAACAACCAAGGAGCGCGGATCAACATGAAGGTCAGCCAAGGACTCAGGATCATCGAGAAAGACCCCAAATAGACACATGCCAAGAGATTTCTCCGCACAAGAAGAAATCAACAATTAGCCATTAAGCTTAAAAACTACTCCGGGAACCAGAACAGTTAAACCAGAAGCAACGTCTCACCGGAAAAGAATCCAAATGGATTTGGAATCTAGAATTAAGCATAAGAACACGCCTGGAAATCAAAAAAATTGATCCCCAATGAAAAGAAACTGGAGCTACCGAAAGAACACAGAGACTATAACACTGAACTTGAACAAAACAAAACTAAAAGGAAATATTTTTGGTAATAATGCAAGATTTCTCATTGACCGGGGATGCTCCTACATCATAATGATAATTCTTGTTATCCAAGATTTTGTGGTGATTGTGGTGGAATTCACGTTTCTTGTTGATGTTCTATGATCATTTCCTATGCATTCTGGTGGTCCGCGTTGATCGTGGTGCGCGCTATTGAAGATTTTATTAGTCCGATGGTATTCTTCATGTTATGTGACATATTCGGTGGTGTAGCATGTTGTAGATGATCTTGGAAAATTATTTGATCGTGTTGCATGTTCAAGGATTTGATTTGGATCAATGCTATTTCCTTGATGACATTGTATTGGTCCGGTTATAAATTTATGTATCGTGTGATGTAATTTTGTAATTAGGTCTTATGTGTTGAGCCAACCTTATGGTTAAAGTTGATTTGTATAAATAGGAGTTGTAATCATTTAATTTGTTTGTTCGCGAGTGTCTAAGGTTTTTGTAAGTGCGAATAAGAGAATCTATCATTCAGAAGTGTGGAAGAGAAAAGAAGAGGTGTTTTGCAGATAGTGTGCTTAATTGGAACTATTATTAGGCATTTGGAGATACTATTCTTTCAGTTCATGTAATCTAAATTATTGTCTGATCTTTGTAAGGAAGTGAACCTTCCCAGAGTTGTAGCCCTTTATTATTTTGAGCAGTGATATCTAGGTAGTGTGCTTGAATGCATGTGCATTTCCCATTGTAATATGTACACATACTACTGCAAAGTATCATCTTATTGTGGGTAGGTTCCTACCATGGTTTTCCCTTAATTGGGTTTTCCACGTCAAAAATCTGTGTTATTTGTGTTGTTGATGTGGTGATTATTTCTTTTATTGTTGTTTATGATTAGATCTGAGATAAAGATCAACTTGGTTAAGTTTGGTGAAAACTGATTCAGCCCCCCAATCTCATTTTTCTTGTTTCTTTGCTACCAACATGATCTACTTCACCTTCAAGTATATATCCATACACTTAAAATTAGGAGAGTACTGATAGATTGTGGAGTTGGTCTTAATATTTGTATATTAAAACTAGTTAAGGTACTAGGGTACTCCAAGTATAGTGTTAATGCCTCTAGAAAGATCAAAATAAAGGCCTATGATGATGTGGAGTGCCCATCCCATCTAAGGGAATACTCAAATTACCAATAAGATAAGAGACACAAAATTTTAAGTTCTAGATCTTGAGTTGGGTTATAATATACTCCTTGGATCCATGCTATGCAAGTGGTTACAATTACCTATCATCAATGTGTCAAATGTTTACATAATGGCATTGAAGTTACTATAATGGTAAAATCCTAATTCATTCCAATACTGTAATAAATTAAGGGCAAACATTGATAATAAAGTTCCAATCAATCATGAGGCTCCCCTCACATCACACCTTGAGTCTCTGTCACTTATCGATACATCAGCTCCTTCCACTTCCCACCCTGATATTAAGCTTTGTATAAGCAAGAAGAGATGCAAAGAATACTCATACATAGAGGCCTTTTGCATTGGAAAGCTACCCATATCACCAAAATCCTTTAGGTGACCACAAGAAAACCATAATGATTAGTGTAAAGGCAAATCTATAGTTCAGTAACCACCTTCCTCCTCCTTTATCAGGTTGGGTGAATTGAATGATGAATATTTTGAAGAGGATATTTGTAAATGACTATATCAAGATGAGGAAGATACACCTTCAGTTTATATCTCCCTAGAGAAGTATGGGAAAGGGTTTACAATGCTGCAAAAATATGGGTATGACAACACCACTGGTCCTAATGCATAACAAAAAGAAGTAATAGAACCAATATTTCCTACAAAAAATCTAAGAAATCAAGGATTTGAATATGGGAAAATGGAGGAAGGCTCTACAAGCTGAAGAAATATACCACTAGTAGTGGGAACCGCAAATTTACCCCATTGCCTCCTTCTGAAGGAGTTGGTGCAACTACCGATGAAGGATCTAAAGAGGAGAGTGACATCAAGATTAATTCCCACAATTATGAATGAGATTCCCTATCTAGTGCTAGAACCTATATTTTTGATAAACCCTATTGTTGTCAATAAATAAGAAATGATGCTATTAGCTACAAATAAAAAGAACTAGACCCTAACTCTGTAAGACAAAATTTTGATATCTATGTATGTAGGTGTTGGTATGTTTTTTGTGCATGTGCAACTCAGAATAAAATACCTAGAGATATTATTCTCTCTTGGTCAAAATCTTCTGGTACTAAATAGATGGACTGTGTGATCACAAAGATGACTCCAAGGTTCCATATTCATGTATATAGTCTCAATTGGTTCATTGTGATATATGGTAATCTCAACAAGGACTTACACAATTGTTCGAGGAGTGAATCAATCAAAGGATAATGTTGATTGCCGACACTTGTAACTTTCTCTTTTTTTGAAATAATTTTGCAATTTATTTTCAATCCTACTTCTACTAAGAGCTGGAAAAAAGGGCAAAAGGGAGGGTTTAGGAAGATAATTATAATCCTAGCCTAATCCTATGAACTTTGGAGACAAAAATTGCAAAAGTGGAATTCAAAAACCAATTCTTGTTTCACCAAATTCAACAACTACACAAGAATGGTGCTATCTTCTAAGAAATTCAAAAGATTTTCACATCACTAATATTCACCAAATTTTTGAACAATGAATATAGCAATAGAAGTTAAGTTATCATTTACTAGTTCAGGCTAATTTTGCACAATAATTGAAGATCATCCAATTATCAAAAGTATGAACACATTCATTCCACATTAAGCAATTCTAGAAAATTCTTCATTCAATCTATTAAATTGAAAATGAAATCTATTCTAGTGAGAGCCAAGAAACCATGCTAACTTGAAAAAGTAGACAAAAATGCACCAACAATTGAACAATGAATAATGTCTTAGCACTTAAGAATTATCACTACAACAATTTCTCATAAATATATCTCTTTATAAATGAGAGGAGGAGGGTTTATATAGACACCCCTTTACAAAGCAATGACCCAAATTGATCCAAGATCAATGGACAAGATTATAACATTAAAGCCATAATTAGGGTTTTGTTACAATAGTCATCCCAAATAGACCAATGAGAAATAAATAAGTATTAAATCCATCTTTCTTCTAGAAGTGTATATCCCCTATCCTTTTATTTGGCAGCAAATTTAATGAACCAAGTAACTATGGGGTTGACTTGTCAATCCTGTATTCCATCAGGTTGATCTCATCTTGACATGTGGCAAGATTGGCTATCCAATTAATTTCCAGTCTTTGAAAACTATCTTCAATGGACAAAAATGAGGATGCCTTGCCAAAGTGTTGCTTTTGGGTTAAATTTGTGGAAGTGAAGAAGTTTCTTTGAACTTTGGCCTTCATGTTCTCTACATCCATATCCCTGTCTTGGACTACTTGAATTGTTTTTTTTCTTTTCTTCCTCTTTCCTTAGTATTTCCTTGATGTCTTGGACTTCCTGTTTAGGAGTGATGTCCTCTTTTCATTCTTCTTTTCTTGAAATCTTCAAGGTCCACATGGCCAAGGTTGGTATCTTCAACCTTCTTCCACTTTGTCATGATCTTGGACTTCAAATTCCGTCCTTTGTTATTGAGCCTCATTTACACATTTTTTTTAGATCCTTCCTTGAGTTGACATCTACCACCTGAAAATCATGAAAATTTTCTAATGTAAAAAACAATAAGGTGGTTTGATGTTAATTTCCAACCCAGAGTGCAAAGTTTAAAGAAACTTTCAAAGGATAATTCTTAGACTTGGTAAAACTTTGGAAATAGAAACATTTTCCCCTAAAAAGAATTAAAAAAAAAATGATTTGAAATGAAAGTTGTCCTGCAAGTCTGGAATCATAGGTGTTTTCATGCTTAAAATTTGTTAGGTTATACATAGCTAAGTAGACCTAAAGGATGAATCACACAATGCTTAAATAATTTAGAAACCTTAAACACAAATCAATGAAATAAATGCATAAACAAGAGATTTAAACAATTAAACTAATTGAAAACTCCCTTAGTTGCATCATGGATTCCATTGCTCTTCTCTGAATGGTGGATGTAGGATGGCTCTCAGGTGTTGCACTGAAATTCCTACATAGATTAGATAATTGCTTTGAAGAGTGTGATTCTAGATTGATTTGAGAAATGAGGTTGAATTTATAGATTTTCAAGACAGATTGGGGCGAGAATTTGAACTGAAGTGTTGATTGATAGATAATTGATTTTGATTGATCAGTGAACTAGTCTTGATTGATTTGTTAACTCATTAGATTTAATAGCTAACTAAATTGATTGAGTAGTCAACTAAATAGATTGGATAGTGGACTGAATAGATTGGAGAGATGACTAAATTGACTGATTAGTCAGAAAAGGTGATTTGGAGTGAAAAGGGGAGATTGGAGAGTTAACTGATTTGATCAATCAACTAAGATTTTCAACATGTGTTGTAGGAGCTTGAATTGAAATTCAATTTTATTTTGATTTGAATTTGAATTTTGATTTTCAAATACTGAAATGGACATGAGATTTACCAAAATTCATTGAAATTTATATTTGGTGAAATATAAATTTGAGAAAATGAAATTAGATGAGATTAGCTGAAATTTGAATTCGGAGAATTGGATGAATGAATGAATTAATTAAATAATTTAAATGAAATTATTTAATCATTAAAAATGGGATTAATGAAATAATAAAGATTATTTAATTAAGGGAATTAATCGTAATTAATTAAATAATTAAAGTTTAATTAATATTTGAGAAAGGGGTTTGATGATGAATTTATTAAAGAATGGAAATTTGATAATTAGAAATGTTGAATGTGATGATTGAGTTAGTTTAGAAGAATAATTAGCTTAATTAAATAATTAAAGAATTACTTAATTAATTAGGATGAATAATTATGGTGCGATTAATGAGACATTTTTAAGTGTCTACATTTGCCCCTATTTGTCACAATGTCGAGACAATGTTGTTTCAAAGAAAACAAAATTTTCTATCCCAGTATGCCTCGGTGACACTTATAGTGAAAATATGCCCCCTCAAAAAAAGTGGTTGAATTTTTTTGGAATTGAGACCATTTTTTCGATATCATGCTAGTGAGCAATCGTGTGAAGTTTCACGCGATTTTGAGTTCGTTTGACTAGTCTAGAAGTGCTTTGAAGTTCAGGGGGACCATGATTGTTGGAGTGGTAAAAACCCTAATATTGAGCTATAAATAGTGATTTGGTCCTTTCATTTACTCATTTGCATTCTTGTGAGTTCTTGGAGATCATTGTTAGTTTCGAGCCTTCCTGTGACTTTGTGAGCATCATGGCCAGCTTCCAAGCATGATTGCATCAATCTGATTGAGTCTGATCATACCAGAGACCACCTAGGGCTGGAGGCATGGTACGTATTTTTAGAAATTTGTTCCTTCATACATGTTTTTGCTATTGTTTCAATTTTTTTCTAGAGCAATTTTTTTTGAATTGATGCGCATTCGCATTTTGATTTGTGATGCAGAGGATCTTGTAAAACCAATCACAACTCTAGGATCATGCTGATCCATCTATATTTTTACCATTATAAAAATTCATTAGAGGCATATTCCATCATACTTCAACAATCAATCAATCAAGAAAACACAAACTTGATCCAGGTATCAAATTTGCAAACTTTTTGTCCCTTTGGATAGACCTGTACACAGAGGTATATAAATATCTAACCAGATATAAAAAACTCAATCCCTTTGGTCAGAACCTGAAAAGATTTCTTAGAAACAACATATCCCAAATTTAGCCAAATCCAACAGTTAGATTAAAAGTTATGGTCTTTTCACCAAGACCCATTTATGCTGTCCCCAAATAAGACATGTGCATGCCCAGTCCGTCTAGGGCATCAAATATCTTTCACAAAACAAAACCAAATTATTCCAAAGTAATATAAAATTAAATATTTATGGATCTAGTTTCATAATATGTAAGCAATTAAATTTTCAAATGGTTAAATCATTAGATAATCACAAACCCTTGTCTGCAACTCCATTGAAGATAGTTTAAAAACACTTTTCACTAAAATCTTCATAACTTACACAAATGTGTATAAAAATGACTCAGACCAAAATGAAATGAAATTTGATTTATATATCTTTCCAATTAATCTATTTTGAGGTCATAATTCTTCCCAATGAGTCTGTACCAAATGCTGCAACATGACTATTCTCAGGAAATCTCAAATCTGCAAACAACCACTTTCACCAAAACTTTCATAACTTATTCATTTATTCATTAAACTACACCAAACCAAAATAATGAGAAAGAGGATTCATTCCACTACCTAACCATTATAAATATATAGGGTTTCTAGGCCATACATGGTCGTACAAGACCTGGAAACAACAACTTAACACAAAAACACCAATCAAAATGCAAGTTTCAAACACACCAATTTGTTCCAAAAATTTATCATCCTTCTCTATTCTTCCAATAATGATTTGGTTCGACCAATACAACATATTTATAGACTCTTTGGTAGTTATAAACCATCCAACTACCTTTATGACCCTTCATCTTCCCTTTTACAACTTTATGTGCAATTTTTGCACTTTTACATTTTTGTAAATGTTGCACTTTTGCAATTTTCTTGCAACTTTAACACTTTTTCCTAATTACTCCCCAAATTGTAAAAAATCTTATAGACTATTTGAGATATTTTATGTTGATTTTACCCTTCCATGGGTTATTTCAACAATCTTGACCTTATAGATCAAACTGGGACCTAAAGAACAACTTTTAACAACTTTATGCAAATAATTACAATAATTGATCTTGTCTTTACAAATGGATTCATCATGAATCAATACATCAGAAAAATGATCAAAATTACTTAAAACATCACTTTTTTCCTTGTGACCTCATGTTCTTGGGTGCTCCTGCACCATACTACCGACCTTGAAAGTTTTCAAAGTCTCTTGGAAATGTGAATGCAACAACCTCTTTGTCTTCTTATCATGCCTCTACATCCTTCTCTTGCCTTCAATCAAGACTCCCATCTATGGAGTTCATACTGACTGCTCCTCAAGGTTCTACTCCAAACATAAGTCCACCCTCAATGCTGCACCAAACTCACCAACTATCTTGCCTCACCCAAGAGTCATTTCCTTGCCTCTCTCCCTGGGACTTTTGGCAACCCACTGGACCTCCTTCTCAGGCCCCTTGGACCATCTCCTATGGCCCAATGACAGACCTTCATGTCTGCCTACTTGCAGCTAGTGGACAATCACCTGCAACCATAAAATATTAGCAAAAGCCAAATAACAAATCTTCTTGGGCTAGGTCCTGGTGTGGATTGCCTCCTTCATCGATCTATCCACACACTCAGGCTCTTCTAGCTCTGATACCAATTTGATGCAGAGGATCTTGTAAAACCAATCATAGCTCTATGATCATGCTGATCCATCTATATTTTTACCATTATAAAAATTCATTAGAGGCATATTCCATCATACTTCAACAATCAATCAATCAAGAAAACACAAACTTGATCCAGATATCAAATTTGCCAACTTGTTGTCCCTTTGGATAGACCTGTACACAAAGGTATATAAATATCTAACCAGATATAAACAACTCAATCCCTTCGGTCATAACCTGAACAAATTTCTTAGAAGCAACATATCCCAAATTTAGCCAAATCCAACGGTTAGATTAAAAGTTATGGTCTTTTCACCGAGACCGATTTATGCTGTCCCCAAATAAGGCATGTGCATGCCCAGTTCGTCTAGGGCATCAAATATCTTTCACAAAACAAAACCAAATGATTCAAAACTAATATAAAATTAAATATTTATGGATCTAGTTTCATAATATGTAAGCCATTAAATTTTCAAATGGTTAAATCATTAGATAATCACAAACCCTTGTCTGCAACTCCATTGAAGATAGTTTAAAAACAATTTTCACCAAAATATTCATAACTTACACAAATGTGCATAAAAATGACTCAGACCAAAATGAAATGAAAGGTGATTCATATATATTTCCAATGAATCTATTTTGAGGTCATAATTCTTCCCAATGAGTTCGTACCAAATGCTGCAACATGACCGTTCTCAGGAAATCTCAAATCTGCAAACAACCACTTTCACCAAAACTTTCATAACTTATTCATGTATTCATTAAACTGCACCAAACCAAAAGAATGAGAAAGAGGATTCATTCCACTACTTAACCATTATAAATATACAGGGTTTCCAGGCCATACATGGTCATACAAGACCTGGAAACAACAACTTAACACAAAAACACCAATCAAAATGCAAGTTTCAAACACACCAATTTGTTCCAAAACTTTATCCTCCTTCTCTATTCTTCCAATAATAATTTGGTTCGAATAATACAACATATTTATAGACTCTTTGGTAGTTATAAACCATCCAACTACCTTTATGACCCTTCATCTTCCCTTTTACAACTTTATGTGCAATTTTTGCACTTTTACATTTTTGTAAATGTTGCACTTTTGCAATTTTCTTGCAACTTTGACACTTTTTCCTAATTACTCCCCAAATTGTAAAAACTCTTATAGACTATTTGAGATATTTTATGTTGATTTTACCCTTCCGTGGGTTATTTCAACAATCTTGACCATATAGACCAAACTGGGACCTAAAGAGCAACTTTGTAAGGATCGACATAATTTTAAAATAATGGAATTCACAAAATACACATAATCAAGAATAAATCATTGCCACGTGTTCAAATACACAAGGTTAGAGACAAGAAATTACATTTCAACATATAAAGTTAAATAACATAAGCTGACAAGAAGATAAACATAAGGAAACATATACCTTTACACTAAACCACAAGGTTAAATACAATGAATACATAATGTACAAATATGAAGACCACCCTAAGAGGAACTCCCAACACATCTCTCCATCGAGCACATCATGGGTGAGAACATTGTCGGAGCGCATTTCCACCCTACCATGAAGTAGTTACACTTCCTCGGAATCTTTTGTGACATGAAAGATACCCAGCCCAGCATGAGGAAGACTAACAATGTGATACTGAAAAGAGTAATGGAATTTGTGCAACACTAATGCAACAACATCATGGGTGCATAACATGTATGCAACATACATAGTAGACAAGGCATCCATCCATGTATTTCCTATTTAATATTTACTCACAAAAAAAATAGCCAATTATGTACACAAACATATATTTACACATTGAAATTCTATGATGTATACAAAGATTGCAAAAGAATACATGCGCTTACAAGACACATAAGTGTAGACATAATCAAATAGGAGCAAGCATATTTGAATATCTAATTGAAGAAAAGGCATACTTTAATCAAACAATGAACCACAAGCTTTCACATTTGTATGAAGATAGGAGAAACAATCTTTGCTTAGCTATCTAAGATCATAACAAGTTCTCAATTCATCCCAAATCACATTCAACATCAATGGAATACAGGATAACATACTATTAATTCAAATTCTTTTGCATAGTACTTGGTAACAAGATAGTATGAGAATACCTAAATAAGCCCACATCCTAAAGAAAGAGGATGGTAGATGAGATGCGCAATGATTCACTTATAGAGTTTCTTATAAGCGGTAGAAGTTGTCATAAGGGTACAAGTTATGATAGCTTGGATTGTAAGGAAAATGACGACCAATTATTCAAAATACTAATATTCATGAATTCAAAGATTATGAAGACACGAGATGAAGGAAAAACTCATCATATTGTGCAAGTATCTTAAAAAGAAAGTAATTCTTCCTAGTTGTCATAATGACTCAACTTGGAAAAGATACTTAGAAATATTTATTACCAGATTTACAAGTATCAAAGGAAGAAGAAGTATGGTTGAATACAAAGGATGTCAGATGGTAATGAGGTGCAAAATACTATCTATAGAGTACACTATTTCCCTTACTCATTATGTGGCAGAGGAAGAATCTAAGCAAGAAAACTACAGATAAAGAGCTTTAGGAAACCAATTAAATGGATGAATTCTCTGAAATATGCATCAGGAGGAGATCTCAAGTTACATATTAAGAAAGAGACAAGGTCCCTCAATCCTCAAGATGTGCATTCAGCCAAAGATTCGCTATGTAACGAAACAAGATTTTCAATATTAGAAAAAGGTTTACTTACTTGTAGCTGTGAAATCTATGAGCGCTAAATTGTATTGGTAAAACTAATAAATAAGCAGAGATCATACATATTTATTATTAAGTATTGATACACCATATTTGGATGCAATGAAGAATAGATCCTTACCTCTCTTCCTACTATGTTGTTGAGACATAGGCCACGTTCTCTTTGGGAATCTTGGTTAAGCAAGGGTCGATACCTCAACATGGGTGACTCTGATGCTATTTGTGTTATGCAATTTTCTTGGTGGTGTAGCATGTTTGATCTTGGCATGATTTCTGGTGGTGTTATTTGTATCCTACATCTTCAATAGTTTTCAGGAATTGAGCTCTTTCTCTTATTGCTCAGTGTTCCCAAAAGTAGCTTCCTTCTAAGCATATCCTCTAGAGTGGTTTTGGTCTCATAAAAAACACCCAGGGCTACCAATGCAATTAAACAAGGCTATTCATGTGTGTCTCATAAAAGAAAGATCGATGCATATTATAGAGGTGTCGACCAAAAAAAAATGGGCTCCTTCTAAGTTAAGAATCAATGCTAATTCAATTGCATGGCCTTCTGAATACGTGGATTTGGCGTTAATTAATTTTTTTACCCTCACCTTCCATTCTTCTCGCATGCTTCCTCATGAAATAAGGTATATATGTCGGTTCCCATTCATGCAAGAAATGAATAAATTTAAAACTAGTTTCCACTCATCGACCATAGCTATATTTAGCTCTCCATGGCATTTAGTAAATAAGTGACTTTTCCCAAAAGTCATTCAGTTCCTTAATTCTCAAATTTTTATATTATAAAATAAAATAAAAATGTTCACTTCACTTTACCTTTAAAAAGGTGTGCTTACCCAAGAAAAAAATAAAAATCTACGTGCCCTTTAACCCTTCCCTTTTCTTTAAGAAGAACCACTTTTAGTTCTATTTAAATTATTTTCTTTTTTTCTTTATAGCATGCTGCTTTATTTATAAAAAAAACCATGCATCATTTATCTAATAAAAATATCTCATTTATTTAAAAAAATAAATTAAAATAAATCTTCTTTACTAATAAGAAAATGAAATATTATCTTATAATAAATAAAGTAAACTTAAATTCATAATTTTTTTAAAGTTTTGAATATATATATATATATATATATATATATATATTAATAAATAATTAATTAAACTCTTTATAATAACAAGAATATATATTTGATTTAAATATAATTTTTAATTATTGTTTTTAGAATTTAATAAAATAAATCTATAAATGGCATAAGCATAAATTATTTGTAATTAACGAAAGAGGGTCGTGACATACTTTTAACAACTTTATGTAAATAATTACAATAATTGATCTTGTCTTTACAAATGGATTCATCATGAATCAATACATCATAAAAATGATCAAAATGACTTAAAACATCACTTTTCTCTTGGTGACCTCATGTTCTTCGGTGCTCCTTCACCAATTTGTGTGCAATTGTTGTTATTTATTCGCATTCGATATATTGATTCACATTCGATTAAATGATTCACATTAGTGTACTGTTATTCGCATCTAGTTTTAGTGTTACGCATATGACTTGTCAAATTCGCATTCACTCATAATGTTGTGCAAAAGATCTTATTAATTTGCATTAGGCATAATTGATTCGCATCCATTGTAAACTTTGATTTTTAATATGTATAAAATGAATTTTGTCATGTGAATAGTTTTTTTGACATAATTGTCATGGTTTCACTTATAGGTGAACTTTAATGTGCTCATATGTAGACAGATGAGGCCTGATGGTCTTGATAGGAAAGATGAGTTGCTTGTTGAAGAAGTATCATTGGTCAGACATTTGGGATTATATCATATCTTGCATCTTTCAGAGGTTACGACCAATAGGGCCATGATCATTGCTTTAGTCGAGCGGTGGCATTATGAGACGTGTTCCTTCCATTTGCCTACTAGAGAGGTATCCATTACCTTAGAGGATGTCTGGTGGATTTTGCACATTCTTATCCATGGTGTGAGAGTTGTATATGATCGTAGAGATAGTATACATGGTTTATGTGATCTCTTTGAGTGTAGTGAGCAGGACTTGCAGATGAGAGGTCAATATGAGATCCTATGGGAGTAGATGGACTATAGTGACCTCATTGTAGTCTTGTGTAGTATAGTAATAGGTTCGTTGATACCAAATAGGAGTTCGCATGAATTTCCAGTTGGATAGGGTCATGTGAACCATATGATTGTACACAAATGTGTGTTTTCTTGGGGTCCATGTCTTCTTGCGACTTTATATTATCAGATGCATGACATAGTATATCTACTGCAGAAATATATTGGATGTGGTGTTACATTGCTCTAGGTTTGAGCTTGGGAGCATATATCTATCTCTTGGTTGGTTGTTCATGTTTCTCTCGAGGGTGAGCATCCTTATGCATACAGGTACACTCCAAGTCTTAGACATAGGGGTTCGGGGAACACCTTGTACTGGAGACATCAGATAGATATTTTATAGTACTTCACATGGTGACCATATTTATATTGCCTTGGTTGGGTAGATGATTCTCAACATTTACCATTCTTTCATAAGAAGCAATATCTTATTGGTCGGGCTTGTTGGCAACAATAATTAGGGAAAACTAAGAGGGGGGGTAAATCAATTTTCATCGGATCTACAAACTTAACAACAAATACAGATCTTATAAACTATAGTAATAACAAAGATAAGAAAATTGATAGCACAAAACACAACACCAAGTTTTTTATGTGGAATACCTAGACAAGGGAAAAACCACGGTGGCAACCCACCCACAATAAGATGATACTCTGTAGTAGTATGTATAAATATTACAATGGGGAATGCACATGCATCCAAGCACACTGCCTAGATATCACTGCTCAAAATATAATGAACCAGAGGGCTACAACCCTAAGGGAATTCTCACTCACTTACAATAAGATTCAGACTACAATCCGGAATGAATGAACTGCAATAATAGCATCTCTAAATGCTTGATGACAGTTTTGGTTAACAACAATTGTCTACTCTGCAACACCAATCTCTACTCAATCATATTGCCAAAGGATGAATCACTTTTTCACACATACACCACTCTCTGATAATGTAGACACAACCTCGATACCAAAATTACATGACAATACCACCTATTTATACAATTCATCAACCTTGACAACAAGGTCGGCTAAACCCTCAACTCACAATTACAAAATTACATCACACAAAACAAATATTGACCACCAGACCAATAAAATTAAATATATGACATAGCATGGACCTAAATCAAATCTCCAAATATGGAACACCACCAGAAATCACGTCAAGATCAACCGCAACATGCTACACCACCAAGAAAATTGCATAACACAAATAACATCACCAGTTCATCAAAATCACCAAAAACTCCCACAACAATCAATGCGGATCACCATAACAAATAGGACATAATTAGGAAACACCAAAAAAAATGTTAGATTCATCAAAAATAGTTGCGCCAACACCACTTATCAAATCTTCATATGTTAATGTTTGAGACTCAAGAATACTCAACATCAGCAACTGCCACGGAGAAAGATAACTTGCGGAGCACAAAATTATGAACCATCTGAAATGAAGATACACAAGACCATCCTAAATAGTCTCCCAAAGATTCAACTCAAGATCTGATCACATTGGAATATACCAGAGGAAATACTGAACTTTGCAAAGCACTGATCAGAAAAACAAACTACAAAAATGGATCATCTGATATGATCAATTAAGCTTCCTGGATCACCAAAACTAATACAAAAGAATATAGTGATACTATAAATACTCCATACACGAAACCATAGTCCCAATAAACCAATCAGCAATCACCAGAGCTCGAATATGTTGACATGAATGACAACAACATATCCTAGCAGCAACAATGTCCAACAATCTCCCCCTTTGGCATTGATGACAACATATGAATGTGAAAAATAATCAATGCAAAGAAATAAAATATCTCCAACAAACTCCCCTAAGATCAAGCAGATAAAACAGTTTTTCACATGCTTCTCTCCCCCTTTAACAACAATGCCAAAGATCTCAAAACAAAACCAAACTCTCCCTTATGATATAAAACATGAATCTCTCCAACATAAAACGCATAACCAGACTACTCCACCAGAGGAGCAACACCAACTCATCAATCTAGATAAAGAAATAAGACTGTGAAGTCCAGTAGATTGATGCAACTCAATGCATCTAGTTCTCATCAGGAGGGGTGGATACCCCTAACTTGTCTCTCTAATAGATAAATGTATCTACAGGCAAAGGATTAGTGAAAATATCAAAAATCTGTTCCTTTGTAAACATATATTTCAGCTTCACTTCCTCTTCACTAACTTTTTCTCCCAGGTAATGATATTTGATTGACACATGCTTAGTTTTTGAATATTGCACCAGATTCTTTGACATATTAATAGCACTAAAATTATCACAGTATATGATAGTAGGCTCATCATAGATAACTCTGATATCCTTGAACATTTGCTTCATCCAAACCACTTGAGTGCATCTACCAGCAGCAACAATGTACTCAACTTCAGTAGTAGATAAGGACACTAAATCTTGCTTCTTACTAGCCCATGAAACCAATTTCTTACCTAAAAAGAAAGCACAATCAGAGGTACTCTTCCAGTCATCAACATCACCAATCCAATCAACATCAATGTAAGCACACAACATGAAATAATCATTCCTTGGATACCACAAGCCATAATCCATAGTTCCCTTCAAGTATCTGAATATCCTCTTTACAATAGTGACATGACTCTCTTTCAGATCAGCTTGCTATCTAGCAACCATGCACACAACATGCATAATGTCTGGCCTAGTCTAAGTAAGATATAGTAGCCCACCAACCATAGATCTGTACAAGCTCTGATTAGCTTTCAGAGACTCATCATTCTTAGACAATTTGTAGTCAGTCACCCTAGGAGTTCCAACCAGTTTGGAGTCATCTAACCCAAACTTCTTCAGCAATTCCTTCACATATTTAGTTTGAGATATAAAAATACCTTTTCTAGTCTGTGAAATTTGCAAACCTAAGAATAATTTCATCTCTCCTATCATAGACATCTCAAATTCTTCTTGCATATCACCAACAAAATTCATGCTCAAGTTATCACCTCCTCCAAAGATGATATCATCAACACAGACTTCAACAATCAAAATGTTATCATTCTCAATCTTAAAATACAGATTACTATCAATAGTCCCTTTATTAAATCCCAATTTCAGCAAGTACTTATCCAATCTAGCATACTAGGCTCTAGGGGCTTGTTTCAATCTATAAAGAGATTTATTCAATTTACATACCATATCTCCATCATCAGATAATGAAAATCCATCAGGTTGCTCAATGTAGACTTCCCCCTCAAGATCACCATTTAAAAAGGCATATTCGACATCCATTTAATATACCTTGAAATCTTTATAGGAAGCATATGCAAGCAACAATCTAACAACTTCAAGTCTGCCTACCAGAGAAAAAGTCTCCTCATAATCAATCCCTTATTTTTGTGAATATCCTTTGCATACTAGTCTTGCTTTATTTATGACAGCTTTACCACTTCATTCAATTTATTCCCAAATACCCATTTAGTACCAATAACATTATCATCTTTAGGTCTAGGCACAAGATCCCATGTGTTATTATTTTCAATCTGATCTAATTCTTCTTCCTATCTCTCATCCAATTTTCGTCTTTGCAAGACTCAACAACATCTTTAGGTTCAACTTTAGAAATCAAAAATACCTCTTCAATAGCTACCCTTCTTCTAGTCATCACACCTTTATTTTTATCACCAATAATATGAATTTTTGAATGATTCAATCTTACACCAATAATATGAATTTTTGAATGATTCAATCTTACATACTTTGGAGTCTTTTGATTGTTCTAATTTTTAGGTTCTTGCACCTCTCCACCAAGAGCAGCAACATCCAGATTAACTATCTCTACCAGATCATTTTGCTTTGATTCTTCAGTCTGAAGAGGATTTAGAACAATATGTTGACCATCATCATATCCACAAGCTCTGATTTGTTTTCCAAGCTTCTCATCTACCTTCACATTTGCACTTTCCACTATCTTTCTCTGTCTCTTGTTATATCACCGATAGGCTTTACTCTTTGTTGAATATCCCAAGAAAATTCCATCATCATTTCTTGTATCAGACTTTCCCATTTCATCATCTCTCTTGATATAACATTTGCTACCATAAAATACTATGAAATATCTCACAGTAGGAACATGACCAAACTATAGCTCATAAGGGGTCTTATCGGTATTACCTTTAATATGAACTCGATTGAATGTGTAAACAACAATTCTAATATCTTCTCTCCAATAGATCTTTGGAACATTTCCTTCAATCAACATAGTCCTTGCAGCATCCAAGACAATCTTGTTCTTTCTTTCAATAATCTCATTCTGCCGAGGGGTTCTAGGAGCATTTAATTATCTTTTAATCCCATGCTTATCACATAATGAATCAAACTCATTGAAACAAAATTCACCACCTCTGTTAGATCTCACACATTTCACCTTCAATCCTGATTCAGTCTCAACCTTCACTTTGAATATCTTGAGCCTGTCTAATGCTTAAGATTTCTTCTTCAAAAAGACAACCCACATCATCCTTGAATAATCATCAATTAGAAACATAAAATATTTGTCTCCTTGCACACTTCTAACATTTGTAGGTCCACATAGGTCAGTATGCACAAGATCTAGCAATCCATCAGATGATACTATTTTCTCTTGAAAGAAATTCTTGTTTGCTTACCCAATTGACATTCCTTTCATATTAGATTAGCAGGCTTAACAATCTTAGGCAGATCTCTAATAGCTTGTGCAGAACTCATCTTAATAATTGAATCAAAGGTTTCCTATGCCACAACCAACTTTCATCAATCTGGGCAATCAAGCAACTTTTCTCACTAGCATTCAAATGAAAAATATTACCTTATTCTTAGTTCCAAATGCGATCTCTACACCAGAGGTATTTAGGATCTTGCATTTACCATTCTTGAATTGTAAATCATAACCTTTGTCAACCATCTATCCAACACTCAAAAGATTATGCCTTAAACCTTCAACATACATAACATCATCAGTATTATGCTTACTATCAAAGGATATAGAACCTCTACCACAGATCACACGGGCTTTGTCATCTTAAAATCTCACTATTCCACCATCATACCTTTCCATACTCACAAATTTTCTTTTATCACCAGTCATATAATGTGAACAACCGCTGTCAATCATCTATTCATCCTTTTATTTAACTTTAGAAGATAAAGTTTTCTCCTCAATAGTGCAACTAGTGGAATCAACATGTGCCGATCCATCTTCTTTAATAGCAAGAAACACAAATTCATCTCCTTCTGATTCTTCATCTGTAACACCTTCATCAACAACATAATAGCAATTATTTTGATGCTTATACTTCTAATTAGACTTGTAAGGCTTATCATACTTCTTATGCTTCTCATATCTATCATTTCTATCATGCTTATCAAATTTATCATTCCTACCATACTTAGTCTCCAACCGCCTAGAAGAAAAATGTCCTACCTTATTGCAAGAGAAACATTTCGAGGGCAATTTTACATCATACTTACCGACTCCTTTAGGAAATCTCCAAGCAATCAATGCTTCAAGCTCATCAAGTTCTCTTTTTTTCTCTTCCATCTTTCCCCTTCCTTTTTCATATCTGGATATTCTACATTCTTCAAGATCATACTTCTACTTTTTGGATATAGATGCACTAACTATTGTCTTAGATTCTCCATTTGATTCACCAAATTTTATTAGCTCAAATGCAACAATCTTTCCAACTAACATATCTCTTGTTACTGGAAGGGGCTCTAGGACAGCAAGCGGCTAGCGGTTCAGAGAACATGGTGGAAGGTAAAGTATCTTCTAGATGGGACCTCGAGAATCCAATGATCCTAGAAGATCTTAAGGGGGGACCCAGTTTGAATGGATATATTGGCAAGTGGTCCTCTTTGTTTGGGGTCAAACCCAAAGGTAAGTCTTCACTGCCACTGGTCAAAAATACCTCGAATGTGTCTCAGGGCAAGTTTTCCATCTCTGTTCTAGACCAAATCATAGACCATAATATTGCTAGAATGGAAAATACTTTGATTGGTAATTTTTTTGGGATGAGACCGAATATAGAGATCGTCCGCAGATTTGTTAAAAGAAAGTGGAACTTGAAATGCCAGGTAGATGTGGTTGTAATGAACAAAGGTTGTCTGTCCTTCTCTTTCTCTTGTGAGGAGGATAGAAGAAACATTCTCTGTAGTGGATTTTGGGCAATAGGAAAATATATCATGTACATCCAGAAGTGGTACCCTAATGCGGGAAGAGAAAAAAAAATTGGTTCAATTTCTAGTCTGGATTAAACTCCCTCAGCTCCCAATGGAATACTGGGAGGAAGATGTGCTTGCAGGAATAGCCACTACCTTCGGGGAGCTTATTGCTATTGATCAGGTCACGGCATCCAGAAGAAGGCTTATTTATGCCAAGATTTGTGTAGGAGTTGGAATTGATACGAACATGCCAGAGGAGATAGAGATAGAATCTAAACTTGGGAAGTGGAGGCAGAATATTGTTTATGAATCAATCCCTTTTGCTTGCTTTCATTGTAAAAAAACATGACACTGGGCTAAAAAAAGCCCAAATAATGAGGTCAAATCTCATCCCCAAGCTAAGGTTTGGAAAAAAGTAGACAACTCTTTGAAAGCTTTAGATTCTAATAATCTAGATTAGGAAAAATAGTCTCAGGTTGGAAGGACAGAGGTAGAACTCATCAGTGAAATGGGAAATGAATCAAAGAAAGGAGATAGTGAAAAAATAGATCATCACGAGATGGAGCAGAGTAGCAAGGATCCAGGGCATGGAGAAAGAATATCTAAAGATAATAAACAAAATGAGGAATCAGAAGAGGATAAGATAGAGTTAATCTCAGATATGTATGAGAGTAATGGAGATAAAAAATCCAAAGGCAACAAAGAGGAAGGAGATAATTTTAACCTAGTATCTAATTCTCTTGAATTAGATAAAGAAATAGACTAGATTCAGGATGCCCAACCTGATAACATTCTAGATCAAGGGTTGTCAGATATCTCATTAGCCTCCCCAGTAAAGGTAAAGCTGACCTTTCTGGAGGAAAAGGAACCAAAATGGGGAGATGAGGAAGACATTAAAAAGGCACTGGGGAAGAGTGAATCAAAGCAGGAGGAAGAAGAAGTAGCAGAGGACAAAAGAAAGAACAAGCAAAAAAAAGGAATAACAATAACATTAATAATAGTACATTGACTAGAAACACCAGAAGCAGGCTTGGGGATGTGGGGGTGCAACATACTTCTCCAGGAAGACATTCAAATGCTAAAAAGAGGTCAATGGAAACAAGCAAGAATATTGCAGATGGGACTAAAAGAACCATATTTGAGGCAGGTATTTCTAAGAAACCATGAAGATCATCTCTTGGAATATTCGAGGATTGAACAATCCTCACAAACATGATTTAGTTAAAAGTATGATTAGAGACACAACCCCTGATATTTTTTTGATTCAAGAAACCAAGATGGAAAAAGATAAAGTAGAAAGTTTGAAGGTGTTCAAAAATGGAGGAGTTAGTGGAGGGAGTTTAGAAGGTGCCTCGGGAGGTATTGTTACTTTCTGGAACAAAAACAATGTAGAAGGAGAGTTGCTGATTCACGACAACAACTTGGCTTGTATCAAATTTAAGCATCTTAAAAATTGCACTTCATGGGTCCTAACTAATCTGTATGCTCCTAACACTAAGACTCACAGAAGTGATTTGTGGAGAAATCTTACTTTGATAAGAAGCAGGTTTGCTGATGATTGCTAGGTTATTATGGGAGATTTCAACACTCCTTTGAAGGAAAATAAGAAAAAGGGAGGGAGTCAAGCTAATCTGGACAGTAGATTGGACTTGATGGACTTTATTAACAATAATTCTATCCATGACCTAGAGTTGCAAGGAGTTAAATTTACCTAGACTAATAGAAGGAGTGTGAGGATTTAATTCAGGTTAGACTTGATAGAGCTCTTCTATCCCTAGATTGGTTTAACCTTCATGTCTGCTCTTTATCTTCTCACATAAGGGCAGGATCAAATCAATACCCAATTACCTTTATGGTGGAGGCAAAGAATAGAAGGAGGCATTTCCCTTACAGATTTGAAAGAATATGGACTAAACACCTAGATATGGAAAGCAAGATTAAGGATTGGTGGTAGGTCAGTACTGAAGGAAATGCCATGTACAGAGTGGTTAAAAAGCTGAAGATTGTAAAAGAAAATGTTAATAAGTGGAATAAGGAGTGCTTTGGGAATATCTTTGCCTCGAAAGCCACAATCCTCTCAGAGCTAAAGGATATTCAAGATGAGATACAGAATAATGGCTATACTAATACTTCAAGAGATGTTGAAGATGTTATCCTTATGAGATATCATGACATAATAGCCAAAGAAGAAACCTACTGGAAACAAAGATCAAGAAATGATTGGTTGAAGGAAGGGGACAGGATTACTAAATACTTCCACATGTCTACCCTAAGACATAAGGCCATTAATAGAATATCTCAAATTAAAGTGAATGGTAGAAGTGTTGAAGAAGAAGAACCCATGAGCAGGGTTGCTGTGGATTTTTTAATCTACTTGCTAAGGATCAGAATTTGGATATGCAAGCCCAAAAGAATCTTTTGGAATGCATTCCTACAATCTTAGGGGATGATCAAAATTCTCACCTGATTTCTATCCCATCCCATGATGAGATCTTGAAAGCTGTCAACTCCTTTGAAGGCAACAAGGCTCCAAGCCTGAATGGTTTTCCCATGTTCTTTTTTCAAATGTATTGGCATATTATTGGAGATGATGTGTCCAGAGCTGTGAAAGAGTTTTTTGGTGCTAGAAATTTTTTGAAAGAGGTAAATGGCACTTTTATTTCTCTTATCCCCAAAAAGATGGGGGTTGATTCTATGGATCTCTTCAGACCTATAAGTCTATACAACTCTCTTTATAAGATAATTTCCAAGGTTCTAACATATAGAATCCTAAAGTTGCTTCCCTCTATCATATCTCCTCAACAAAGTGGTTTTGTCTTGGGTAGACAAATCATGGACTTGATCATCTCAGTCCATGAAAATATTCATTCTTTGTCTAACTCTAAAAAAGAAGGTTTTTTCCTGAAGCTTGACCTATCTAAAGCCTATGACATAGTGGATTGGGATTTTATGATGGATGTGCTCTCTGCTTTTGGCTTCATCTCTAGAAGTATTAATCTTATCAGACAATTAGTTTCCTCGGCTTCTTTCTTTGTTTTAATGAATGGATTTCCTTCCCCTTTATTTAAAGCTTCTAGAGGACTTAGGAAGGGAGATCCCCTCTCCCCGGTTATCTTTATTATAATGGTGGAGTGTATGGGGAGATGTTTTGGGAAGTTGGTTGAGAAAGGGGAGTTTTGTGGATTGAATCCATCTTTAGCGGATCAAATCTGTTCCCATCAGTAGTTTGTTGATGATTCTATAATAATGGGGAAAGCTACGGTGCAAAACTCTAGAAGTTTAAAGAATTCTCTGGATAGTTATGGTTCATCTATTGGACAACTTATTAATTGGTCTAAAAGTTTTGTTTATTTTATCAACACCCCAGAGAGAAGGAGGATTAAAATAAGTAATATCCTGGGTTGTCAATTAGGGAGTCTTCCTGCTTCCTACTTGGGGCTCCCCTTATGCCATGAACCACCTGACACTTTTTGGGGAGCTCTGGTGGATAAATTCCACAAGAAGCTAACTGGCTGGAAGGGTGCTCTTCTTAGGCAAGATGGTAAGTATCCCTCTTTATGCCATTAGTCTCTTTAGAATTCCTACCAAGTATGCGGAGGCTATTGAAAAGATTTAGAGAACTTTTTTATGGACAAGGGTTGAGGAGAAGAAGAGAATAAATTTGATTGCATGGGATAAGGTATGTGAACCAATAAGAAAGGGAGGACTGGGTCTTAGAAGAATAACAGACATAAATGAGTTCCTTATGGCCAAGCAGATTTGGAGAGGGTATAAAAATCAGGGAGAATGGAAACTGATATAGGACAACAAGTATAAAAGATGATGTCCAACTCTTCAAAGCTTCCTTAAAGCAAAAAATATTCCAATTGGCTCCAACATTTGGAAAAATGTTTCTAGAACAAGAGACTTAATTGCCAGAGGTGCAAAATGGAAAATGGGGAAAGGGAATCTTATCCAATTCTGGGATGATTCTTGGTTGTTGGAGTCCCCTTTGACTCAAAATCCTGAGTGGGGTAGATTTCAGAACCAGTGCAAGGAAATATTTGGATCTATGGTGGGTGATTACTGGGAAGATGGACAATGGAAGGATTTATCTCAGGTGGATCAGTCCTTGGGAAGTCTGAACAAAGTTATGAACTCTATGGTAAGGGTTGAAGAGGAAGACCAATTAATTTGGAAACTCATAGCAAGTGGTACATTCACTGTGGCTTCTCTTTATTATCATCATTACTCTAACATGGAAAGCCCATGTTGGGCTAAGGCATGGGTGAAAGGCCTCACCCCTAAGATTAACATTTTTTTCTGGACATCTCTTCAAGATAAAATTCTAACAATTGAGAATATTAGAAAAAGAGGTATGAGAATGCCTAGTGTTTTTACTCTATGTAAGGAGAATGAGGAGACCATTAATCATATGCTCTTTCATTTCCCTTTCTTTGCTGATGTTTGGGAAAGATGTCTGGACCACTTCAAAATCAGTTGGGGCTTCCCAGAGTCGATTCAGGAGGTTTTCAACTCTTGGCATCATCCTTCAAGGAATAAGTCTACTACTTTATTGTGGAAACTTGCCTTACCTCATATGTGTTGGGGTATATGGAAAGAGAGAAATGACAGAGTTTTCAGAGAGAAGGTTTCTAATGCTAAAATTGTGTTTGAGAAAATTAAAAGAAATATAGTGGAAAATATGAATATCATAGGAGGCATTGATAATCCTCAATACAAGGATGATCAATTTATCTACAATAAGTGGAGATTTAAGGGTCGAGAGAACTTTCAAATCAATCCTAGAGAGGGTGTGATATGGGTCAGCCCGGCCAATGGGTGGATGAAAATTAACTTTGATGGTGCTTCAAAGGGTAATCCGGGTGTTGCAGGATGTGGAGTGGTCCTTAGGGACGAATGGGGAACATGTAAAATCATAAAAAGCATCCCATAGGAAATCAGACAAACCATGTAGCTAAAGTTATGGTGGCTTACCATGGGATGATCCTTGCTAAGGAAGCCAAGTGCACTAGAGTTTGGTGTGAAGGAGATTCATTGAACATAATCAACTATTTAAATATGAAATTCCCACCTTCTTGGTCAATTAGAAATGCTATTAAAGTGACTAAGAAAATTAGTGAGGAATTTGAAATGTGTGTTTTTACACGTGTATAGGGAAGCCAATTCCTGCGCTGATTGGGCTACCAACCTAGCATGCCAATCGGAAGACATCATTACTAGTTATGGTGAGAGTAAGATTGCAAGTGAAATGAAATCCCTACTTAATTTGGACCGCAACCAGGCTAGGCAACGTGGTACTTTTAATCATAGTTTCTAATGCCTCTTCCACTTTTATTGATGCAAGGTTATTTCAGAGGTAATGAGCATTTATATAGGTGTCTTCTCATAATTGTCTGGCATGGATTCTGGGTGTTTTTACAGGGCATCCATAGAAACCAAAGAAGAGGAAGCCGAGAGAAGGAATTTTAAGGAAAGTGAAGAAAAAATGGGAGGTAACAAGAAAAGATTCAAACCCACCTCTTTCTCAGAATGGAGAAAGAACAATGAAGTGTGGGACATCCTTCAGTAAGGGGGTCTGAATGTGTTCATGGAGAGGCTAAGTGGGAAAGATCCCACAATTACCAACTATTTCATCAAGAACTGGAAAAATGGCAAAATCCTGGTTGGGTCCCAGATGATGAATGTTGATGAGGAGGTCATTGCTAAGGCTACGAGGATGATTACTGAGGGCATGCAATTTTATAGGGACTGCAACAAATCAAATAAAGTAGCGGACAAGTTCCCAGTCACGGATGATGAGAGGAGAAAGATGGTGAAAATCGACAATTCCTACCATTCCCCAAAGAGGATATGTAGGCCATGGAGGTTTGTTTTATTTGCTTCTATTGCTTACATTAATTTGGATGGTAGGTTTACTAGAGCCTATGGTCATCACTTTGTCCTACTCAACCATTTTCGCCATGGGGAAAAGGTGAGCTTGCCTTATTACCTAGCCTATTCTCTGGACCATACTATCAAGGAGGTTCAGAAAGATCCCAAAGGTGACCATGCCCTCCACTAGGGGCTAATGGTTTTGGTTTATAAAATGCTAAAGGGGAAATGCATTGAAAAACCTACTTAAGGCAAAAAAGCAAGAGATGAGACTACGGAGAGTGAAGCCAGCAGATTCAACTTTGATTCAGAGACTGAGGGAGATTTGGAAGAGACTAGTAAAAAAGGGAGGAATAAGGCTAAGAGGAAAAGGATTGTGGTGGATTTAGACATTTCAGAGTCTAAAACTGAATCCTTTGAGAAAAAAATTATTAATAAAAAGAAAGGGAAAGCAACTAGAAAGAAGATTCAGAGGAAGAACACTAAAAAGGGAAATAATAAAGACATTAGCCATGTTCTGGTTGATTCTGAGGGGGATGTTGAGGAGAACAAGAAGGATGAGGGTCAAGATAAAGAGGGGGAGGAAAAACCGGTGATGGGCAACATTGAGGGTTTGAACACCATAAGTCTGCAAAAGGAGGATAAAGAGGATAAAAGTGGTATTGGTGATTATCATACTATAAAAGTTTTCTGTGATACCATCAAAACCATGGTGAGGATATTAACAATTTGAAGACTAATATGATGGCTATTACAAGAGTAACAATTGGTGATAAACCCTTGGTAGAACATGTTAAGGAACTGGTTGCTGTACTTCACAATGCGGAAGCAACTGAATGTATGGTGGGTAAAATCATAGAAATGGAAAAAAAGGTCAATGAGATTGAAGATAACAAGGAGATTAAAGGAATGGAAAATAAAATGAACAATCTAGGTAGCAGAATCGATAGACTAGAACTCAATGTTTAGAAGATTGCAGAACAAAATTTTCAGATCCTCAAAGCTTCGGTGGATAACATGAACATCCCGATCAATAGATTTTAGAACAATGTAGAGAAGGATGGTGACAAGGATCAACCAAACAAGAAGGGTCATGAAAAGAGGACCAGAGCCAATACAAGAACCAAGGGTGACATCAAAGGTCGTGACCTGGAGGAATTAACGACCTCAGCGAACAACATGAAACAAATGGTTATCCATGCTGAGGATATCATGAAAAGTATTTAGGTCTCTATCTCTGTTTCTGTAGGGGTTCTAGGTCCTGTCTTTTTATTGTTGTTGTGTTGTCCTTTGTTTCTAGTTTTTTATGTTATGTATGTTGATCCCCTTTTTGTTTGGGTGGGATCTTTTTGTTTTTTGAAGTGATCAGGCACATTTCTTTCATGTGCTTCTGATCTCCTGGCTTGTACAAGGTTTGGGTACCTTTCAAATACTTGCTTTTACTTAATCAAAACATATCTCTTGCTACTATAGTCACACTTCAGATCTCATCAATAGTAGCTACCTTGTGTTTATAAGAAGGAGGCAAATATCTCAACACCTTAGCAACAATTTAATCTTCTTCAAGGGTTCCACTAACACATCTGATACCTAGGACAAGATCAATCACCTTAGCCATAAAGTTATTTATGTTCTCATCTTCTCCCATCTTCAACATCTCATATTTCTCTTTCAAACTCTGCAACTTAGCAACTTTTACTTGTTTATCTCCTTCATACAGGGTTTCAATCTTCTTCTAGATCTCATGTGTGGTCTGAAGTCCCATCACATTTGTCATCTCTGAATTAGTCAGGGAACTCAACAATGCTTCCTTCACTATAATATTATATTCAACTTCCTTGATCTTAGCAGCAGTAATCGGTTCATTCAGAGGAGCAGAATAGCCATTCTTTGTGGTCTTCCAGTAATCTTCTCCAAGACATCTCAAGTGCACTTCCATCTAATTCTTCTATATAGCATAGTTACTTCTATCAAATCTTAGACTCTCCTTCTTAAAGATAACACCTCCAGTTCTAGTTGCCATCGTGGATCTCCTCAAGTGGTTAAAATTCTTCTAGAGGATCTAGCTCTAATAGCAATTGTTGGCAACAACAATGAGGGAAAACTGAGAGGGGGGGTGAATCACTTTTCACCGAATCTACAAACTTAACCACAAATACAAATATGATAAACTATAGTAATAACAAAGATAAGAAAATTGATAGCACAACAAAAAACACCAAGATTTTGACATGGAAAACCTATAAAACATAAAAACCACGATGGGACCCTACCCACAATAAGATGAAACCCTATAGTAGTATGTGTAAATATTACAATGGGGAATGCACATGCATCTAGGCACACTTCCTAGATCTCACTCCTTAAAAGATAATGACCCAGAAGGCTACAACCCTCAGGGAAGTCTCATTGACTTACAATAAGATTCAGACTACACTCTAGAAGGAATGAACTTTAATAATATCATCTCCCAATGCTTGATGACATTTCTGGTTAAGCACAATTATCTGCTCTACAACACCAATATCTTCTCAATCATAATGCTGAAGGATGAATCACTTGTTTTCACATACACCACTCTCTGATAATGCAAACAAAACTTTGATACCAAAACTACATGACAATACCACCTATTTATACAATTCATCAACCTTGACAACAAGGTCGGCTAAACCCTCAACTCACAATTACAAAATTACATCGCATGATACAAAGATTGATCACCAGACCAATATAATAACATAAATAACATAGCATGGATCTAAATAAAATCTCCAAATATGCAACACTACCGGAAATCATGCCAGAATGAACCACAACATGCTACACCACCAAGAAAACTACATAACATGAAGAAAATCACCGGCTCAACAAAATCACAAAAAAAATTGCACAACAATCAATGCAGATCGCCAAAATAAATAGGACATAATTAGGAAACACTAGCAAAACTTCTAGATTCATCAGAAATAGTTGTGCCAACACCACTTATCAAATCTTCATCTATCAAAATCTAAGACTCAAGAACACTCAACATCAGAAGCTATCACAAAGAAAGATAACTTCCAGAGCACCAAATCATGAAACATCTAAAATGAAGATACACAATAACATTCCAGACAGTCTCCTAGAGAATCAACTTAAGATTTGATCACACCAGAATATACTGGAGGAAATACTGAACTCTGCAAAGCACTGATCAGAAAAACAAACTGCAAAACTGGATAATATGATATGATCAATTAAGCTTCCCAGATAACCAAAACCAATACAAAAGAATATAGTGATATCATAAATACTCCATACACCAAGCCATAGTCCCAATAAACCAATCTACAATCACCAGAGAAGGAATATGTTGACATCAATGACAACAACATATTCTAGCAGCAACAATGTCCAAAGGGCTTTGGATACTCATTGGAGTATTGACATGCATCTTCCAGGATGGGTACTCTGATAGTTCAGAGAGATACGGGGTATTCCTGATATGGATGCATAATTTTCTCATGTTACTCATGAGATCAGTGATTGGGGGGCTTGTATTTAGCCTCATGTTGTTTTTCGTGAGTTTAATTCTTTACATCCTATGTATTGGGGTTGGGGGGTTGGTCCAGTGGATCTGGGGACAACAAACCAATATGATGGGTGGTGATTGGCATATAAACCCTATCTACCCCAACTATAATGACAATAATACCTCTAATTGAAATCTCAATCCAAATTTTGGACATTTATATGGTAGAGTTTACTATTCTTCATGGCTGGTGTTCATTTAGTTGTCAATCCAGGAACGTAAAACTTGAAATGGGTCTGCAATATATATGCACTAAGCTCCTTAAATGATTATTTTTAATTACTTTAAGAAAGGTAGGAATGGAAATCATAAAGACTAAATGAAAGCTTTTCAAAACTCTGCTGAAATGAACTAATGGAAATAACAAAAATCACACCATTCTGCCTTGGCTGCAGGAATAGTCAAAGAATCTATTTTCAGTGGCTGCAGGAACAACCCAGTCATGAACTTCTACTACAACTAAGTAAAAACTAACTTCAATAATCATAAACATGGGATCACTCACCAAGTGGGACCCCTTGGATGAGTGATATCAAACTCTCAGCAAAGAACTCTTAATAGATCAGAATAAGATATTTTTATTCATTTCTTCCTAAAGGACGATTACATATTCAAAAAGAGAAAATTTAGAATACTTGACAAAAAACTCTGCTCAATCCCTTTCCATTCTGTCTAACTCTCAGAAAAGAAGGAAGAGCTTATTATAAAGAAAAGACAAACTACAATGGATAACTCCAATTACACCTAGAAGAAAAGGCAGATCGTTGTTAGATGAAGGGGATAACAGAGAGCTTGGCTGCAGGAACTGTGGGTCTGAAACCGAACCACAGTCTTTGCACGCTAAAGAGATATTTTGCAGATAAAACATGCACCGAAGTTAAAATCCCATGGTGAAGTACAACTACTCTGATTATGCCATGGATTGCACTCGCTTGAATCTCCTTCAATTTGACCTCCAACTATCTGACGTGATTCTCCAGTCCTTAGACGCCAAAGAGAATTATCCACCGCAGCATCAATTATTATCTACACTAAAATAGAAACAATATACAAGGACATGCATATGTATCTTACTTAACTAATACATTCATTAATTCACATATGAAATCATCCTAAATAATCCACATATCACAGGGACAAACCATTTGGCTACAGGAATAAATTGGCATGGCTGCAGGAATTAACAGACAAGGTTCAAACATGATTTCTTAAGTTCAATTTTAAAACATGGAGTACATATAGTCAATTCACAATATTTTACTATCACAATACAACCCAAAAGATACCAAAAACCTAAGAGTCCTAATAAAAAACATGTCAATACATTGACTTATCATGCCCCCCAACTTTAAGGGTTTGCTGCTCCTGCAGCAAAAGGAAAATTTATGATTTTTGCTAAAACTCTGAAATCACCAACAGTGTTCTATCCGGTTCCCTTGGAAGGAAAATTCCAATAAAATCCCTTCCTTCCTTGTAGCTAAGTTCAAGGCTCTATAATCAACACATACTCTCCATTTGCCTCCCTTCTTAGGAACTATCACCAAGGGTGATACCCATTGACTATCAGAAATAGGATAGATAAATCCAGCTTTCAACATTTTCTACAATTCTTCTTTAACTATCTCCTTTAGGGCAGGATTGACTCTTCTTTGAGGTTGTCTAAGGGGACAACACTCATCCTTTATGTAAATGTGATGAGTACAAACTACTAGATCAATTCCATTCATATCCTTGTAATCCCATGCAAAGGCATTTCTATGGAGTTTTAGCAAGTCTACCAAGCTATCCTTCTGAGTATCTACTATATTCTTGTTGATATTCAAATATTTATTCAATGCAACCTCTATCTTGATAGTAAGATCAATCTAATTTATATCAAAAACTTGAGAATATGACAATTCCTATGGCAATGAGGTATGTAAGATATCAGTGGCTGCAGGAAAATCCAATCCTGCAATACTCAGAAGCAATTCCTGCAATTCTCAGTCTTCTGTTAATTCATTTGTCAGAACCTTATAAAGGATTGATTCTTCATCATATAACTGCATGAGTGGAACTTGATTAATTATCATAGATGATGATAGAGTCAATTTCTTCAGATTCCTCTCCTAAAATAGGCCGAACAACCTATTGCTGCTCAAGCTGAGGTTGTGCAGGGGAATACAAGGCCAATGTTTTTGTGGAACTACCATCTGAAATTGTCATGTCTCCTGATCTACACCCAATATATGCATTTTTTGTGGCAAGCCATGGTCTTCCCAAAATGATTGGATATCCCCCCAATGTTGCTTTTGGGGATAAAATCATAAAGTCTGCAGGGTATTCCCAAGAATCTAGTATGACCACTATATCTTCTATCATACCATCAGGTCTTACTGTAGAGCCATTAGCAAGTTGAAGAACTATGGGTGTAGACCTTAAACTATCTATCTCTAGATGTTTCATTACTTCCTTTGTCATTACATTAATGGCTGCCCCTAGATGAACTTAAACATTCTTTATTTGACTGCCATTAATGACTATACTCACAACAGGACTGCCTGGATCAGAATACTTTGGAATAACAATTTTTCCTAACATAATATCAGCTAACTGACCCTTAACATGAACTATTTGTGGATCCTTTTTCTTTCTACTAGGTTTCTTTAGGCATGCCTCCCTCAATACCTTACCATATATTGGAACATCCTTTATTTCTTGCAGCAATGGAATTATAACACAAATGTGCTTCAGTTGATCAAGAATATCAAAGCTTTGTTGTTGATCAGTTGAAACTTCTTTGTCTTTCAATCTTTGGGGAAATGGTGGTAATATTTTATTCTGAGGTATTACATCATTAGAATTAGAGATTGGCTGCTCTTCTTGTACCTCAGTAATAACTGGCTAAGAGGGATTAGGTAGTGTTGTTCTAGATTGGAGGTGAATATCATCTAGTGATAAAGAATAGGCCAGGTATTGATTAACATCAACTGAATAAGCTTGTTGTTGTTGCTGGGATTTGATATTTGGATTAGGCAATGGTTGAGTAGGTAGTTGTGTTGGCTTGGGAGGTGGTGTTGTGGCTATAGGAGGTGGCATTAAAGCAGGAGGTTGTGGCTATTGAGCAGGAGGCTGATATCCAGAAGATTGGGATGACCATGATGGGTTTCCCCTCCATTGAGAGGTAGGTTGCCAATTCCCTTGAAACTGGTTCCCTGCACCGTGAGGTGGATACCAGTTTCCCTATGGCTGCTGCCACTGGGGTATTTGATTAGCAAATTGTTGTCCTTGGCCTTGTGATCCATACCAATGTGGATAATTACCAAAATTTTGAGAATACTGTGGTTGCCATTGGTTATTTGGTGCATAAGAATTACCACTATAACTAGAAAAGGAAAGTGGATCAGGTGGCATACCTTGTCTTAGAAAGTTTGGTCTTCTCTGAGCAACATAGAAGACTTGTTCATCCTCCCCTTGAATTGGTTTGAAATTAGGTACTTCAACATTTGCAACCATCTTACATCTGCAATCTTTCTTTCGCTGCTTACAATGAGGACAAAATTCTGCAAGAAATGCATCAGCTTCCTCATGCTTCTTCTTAGCTGCCAATGTATCCAACTGAGTAGCCATATTGTTTATAATGTCCTCCTTGTAATATTTTAACAAATGACTAAGTTCCAACCTAGAAACTCAATTTCTAGATGATGATGATGGTGGTCCTGGCTTAAATCTCCTATTCTTCTTAGAAGTAGATCTGGAATACTTCTTGTAAATTTGTTCTATTTCAGCCCAAGTAGATTGTGTAATGTCACCCCCCCCATTAGATCTAAGGAATTGGTGCATTCATCACTAATACCTCTCAAGAATATCATTTTGGGGTAATCTTCATTCAAAGTACTAGGCTTGGACTTCTTGACACTAAACAAAAACCTTTCCAGATAATCCTCAAGACTCTCATCTTCAGTATGTGTCATTCTAAAGATATCATCCCCATGCTGATCAGTGCCTCTACAATAATCTTTATATTTTGCAAGAAACAACCATTTCATCTCATCCCATGTATTGATTGTGCTACTACCCAAGCTCATGAACTGTCTCAAAGATGACTCCTTCAAAGTGGCTGGAAATTTTTTGAGTCTATGGGCATCTGTAGTATAGTCAAAACTCCTACAGAGAACATCAAACTCAAATAGAAATGTATCCAGATCCTTTGTGACCAACCCATAGAACTTAGGAAGTGAAGATGCTGGAATGTTCTTGAGGTTAGCATTATCATGTTGGTTAGAGATGGGAAACTCAAATGTTGGACCAGGCGGTGTTGGTGGTGGATTATTTCCACCAGGAGGTGGGTTCCCTTGCATTGGATTTATGGGGGTTATTACAATAGGCAACTCTTCTTCTTGTGGACCAAAAAGGAGCTGAAGACTACCTTCTGGAAATTCAGACTCAGGGTAATTCAAATTTTGTGGGACTTGATACAACTCAGAAAAAGGGTTTATATCTGAAGAACTATCTTCTGCTTGAGTAGTATGAGTGGGCAAAAATCTACCTCTAGCATCTCTTCTTCTATTATGCATTCAGATTCATGAAATTCAAACAATTAACTAGAAACTAAAATAATCATAAAAGGCTCTTAGCTTGACACCATCCCCAGCAATGGTGCCAAAAATGTCTACCCCAACTATAATGACAATAATACCTCTAATTGAAATCTCAATCCGAAGTTTGGACATTCATATGGTAGAGTTTACTATTCTTCACGGCTGGTGTTCATTTAGTTGTCAATCCAGGAACATAAAACTTGAAATGGGTCTGCAATATATATGCACTAAGCTCCTTAAATGATTATTTTTAATTACTATAAGAAAGGTAGGAATGGAAATCATGAATAATAAATGAAAGCTTTTCAAAACTTTGCTGAAATGAACTAATGGAAATAACAGAAATCACACCGTTCTGCCTTGGCTGCAGGAACAGTCAAAGGATCTATTTCCGGTGGCTGTAGGAACAACCCAGTCATGAAATTCTACTGCAACTAAGTAAAAACTAACTTCAATAATCATAAACATGGGATCACTCACCAAGTGGGCCCCCTTGGATGAGTGATATCAAACTCTCAGCAAAGAACTCTTAATAGATCAGAATAAGATATTTTTATTCATTTCTTCCTAAAGGATGATTACATATTCAAAAAGAGAAAATTCATAATACTTGACAAAAAACTCTGCTCAATCCCTTTCCATTCTATCTAGTTCTTAGAAAAGAAGGAAGAGCTTATTATAAAGAAAAGACAAACTACAATGGATAACTCCAATTACGCCCAGAAGAAAAGGTGGATCGCTGTCAGATGAAGGGGATAACAGAGAGCTTGGCTGCAAGAACTGTGGATTTGAAGCTGAACCATAGTCTTTGCACGCCAAAGAGATATTTTGAAGATTAAACATGCACTGGAGTTAAACTCCCATGGTGAAGAACAAATACTCTAATTATGCCATGGATTGCGCTCACTTGAATTTCCTTCAATTTGACCTCTAGCTATCTGAGGTGATTCTCTAGTCCTTAGGCGCGAAAGAGAATTCTCCACTGCAACATCAATTATTATCTGCACTCAAATAGAAACAATATACAAGGAAATGCATATGTATCTTACTTAACTAATACATTCATTAATTCATATATGAAATCATCCTAAATAATCTGCATATCACAAGGACAAACCATTTGGCTGCAGGAATAAATTGGCATGGCTACAAGAATTAATAGACAAGGTTCAAACATGATTTCTTAAGTTCAGTTTTAAAACATGGATTACATATAGTCAATTCACAATATTTTACTATCACAATGCAACCCAAAAGATACCAAAACCCTAAGAGTCCTGATAAAAAACATTTCAATACACCAACTTATCAGACCCATTCCTTTGACAAATTCTACCATTCCCATATAGCCACAACAAATTCAACATCAACAACCATCGTGAGGGAGAGGGAGAGGGAGAGGAGATGTGTTAGCCATAACAACAACATGAGAATAGGAGGTGGAGGAGGATGAGGGGGATGAGGGGGATGATATGGAGGTAGAAATTAGTAGAGACACTATGTCCTGTAGTTTAGGAAAGGAGGGAGATGATGATTCTAGTTTAGGATCATCGGGCAGTGGAGGGGATGATGATGATGATGATGAGGGGACAAATGAAATTTGCATGCCTAAGTTGGAGGATGTTCCTACTATAAAGGGAGGCAAGGATGCAGCATAGGGTGGGGATGGAGATGGTGATGATGATCCATAGGTATTGAGAGCACGAATTTAAATTCTAGAGGATGCATTGGTGAGAGAGCGACAGGAAAAGAGGGCAGGTGATACTGTGCAAATTCTCAGAGCATAGATACAGAGCTTGGAGGATGTGGTGGTAAGGGTTAGAGAGAGACAAAGGGAGGACAAAGAGATATTCCAAAGAGATTATGGAGCCTTAGAGGCAGAGAGGGATCAAATTGTGATAGGGAGGGACCGCATTGTAGTAGAGAGGGATCACCTCCAACAGGAGAGATGAATTTGTGTGCAGAGCACAGTTGATATGGATGCTTATGATCAGCTGTTTGGTCTAGGGACAGATGCATAGATGTAGGAAGATATATTTTTTAGTGTTACCCAAGAGGCTATATGCTATAGACAAGCATATGAGAGTCATTCCCGAGGGTTAGAGGAAGCCTAGATATCGAGCCTATAAATCTCAAAGCGGGTCTAGCAGAGACACGATTCAATGAACAAGCAATAGAGGAGTGATGGGTCCTCCTAGGGCATCATCAGGACATCCTAGACTAGGTTCCAGTAGGTAGGATCCTCCTAGAGATAGAGGCAGTGTCGATTGACACTTATTTGATGATATTAGTCGAGTCATTGGGCCTTTTGTTGTATACTTTGACACATTATCATTTTTGAGCTATATGATATGCAATTTTGGTAGCGTTCTATATGCTTGTGTTCTATCGATAATGCTTGTTTATGTTATACTGTCTATATGATTTTATATGTGCTTTCTATGTGATGTGTGATGAAGTTCTATATGATGTATGATTCTATGTGATGTAGTTTGATTTAATGCTAGATTGTGTGATGCATTTTAAGTGTATGTGACTATCTTTAATGATTGAAATGAAACCATTAAAATAGTCAAATGATAATGCACTTAAATGAAATGTAACTAAATGAATGTAAATTAATATGTTAATGAGATTAAATAAATGTAATGAACTGAATGATCTAAATAAATGGTAATAAATGAACTAGCTAAATGAATCAACTATATGAAATACAATTAATGTTTTTGTTTCAACTATGCCAAAATATCTCTTTGAATCTGTTAGAAGAAATGTTATTAGGATGAAAGAATTGATGAGAGAGATGAGGAAGAAAACTGAAGTCAATCCACTAGGAGATATGATCTTGATTGATACAATCAGCATGATAAGACATGAAATGATATGATACGATTGATGATGGATAGTCTTCTTGTCTTTATTCATTGTACAACACAATATCATCACCGAACCTTATTATGTAACAATTAAGCTATGTACATAAAGGTATAAATAACCAAGACATAAAGATATTTCATTGTAAGAAACAAACACTTAACAAACAAGGAATGAACCCTCCATTCTAGGAATTATGCTAGGGGTCAAGGTATGTGTCGCATTCACAAGCTGAATGATCCTATCACAAACACTCACTAGAGCAATTGCCCCAAAAAATTCATTGGTCCACACCACAAACAACAAACAAAGAAAAGGATCATGCTCATCATATCTCCTCTAGTCACTTTTGGAAATCCTTGAGTAGCATAGAAACATGATCTTCGCCAATTGATAAAAGATAAAAACCAAATTAGACCAAACTCGGTAGCTTTACTGACCGTGCCTTTGCTTTGATTTGTTTGATGTGATGGTTGATAATGTCTGGTTTCAGAAAGTTTTGGACCCTGTTTAAGATCGATCTGCTTGATTTTGATTGTATCCTCTTCTGTTTAAGATAAGATAAAGATCACATTGATATGGATATTGATGATTGATAAGACTTGATCAATTTGGTTGCATATTTTTAATAAGATAGTTATATCCTTTGTTTAACTTCATGCGAAGTGTTTGCTGGATATCTGCTAGGGTATTTGTTTCTCAGGAGACATTTTATTGCAATTTTTTTATTGTTTTCGATTTTTTAGTTCTTTTTGAAGATTTTTTCGATGTTTTTAGATTTTTTGGATCAAATTTGAATGTTTTTGTTTAATTTTGTTTGATTTTTTATTTTTAAGTTTTTGTTTTTTTTAATTGTTTTTGTTATTTGTTTAGGATCTTTTTATGATTTTTAGAATTTTTTCAGGACTTTATTTGATTTTTAGGATTTTTTCATGACATTATCTGATTTTTAGGATTTTTTCAAGACTTTATCTGATTTTTAATATTTTTTCATAAATGCCCCTTGTAATGCCTCGCCAGGAACCCTAAAGGAAAACAACACAACTAGGCAACTAAAGGGTGAAATAATTTTTTTTTTAAAGATTAAGTACATTAATTATAACAATTGCACGTTTAATAACAAAGCGGAGGTCTAACACATGATTTCCTAAGGGCTACCAATGAAGATTAATTGGCATATTATATTTATGCCACGGTTAATACAATTGTCCATTTAATTAGATAAATTAAATGCTCAAGTTTAAAACTACACATATATCTAAATTCCATAATGAAAGAATCAAGTATTCCAATGCATTCAATTTTCCATAAATCATTTATACATAAGATCAAAGCAACTAAATTAACATACATTCCACTGACATAATATTACAATATCCATAAGTACATGGCTTCCAAAAATACCACGAAATCCAAAGTTACAATATCATGGTTACATAAAAGTTTGATACAATAACCACAAGGTCTCAACTGAACAATGATCACAAACATGAGCTGGTGCATGAACCACAAACCAAGAAACACCAGTGAAGCCTTTCCTCGCCTGAAGATACAATCCAGAACATCCGATGGGAAGTGGCACTATCACCCGACCATGTGATCCCAAAATGGAACCACCCCACCGTGCTAAGAGATAGTAGAAAACCCTCAAGCAAGCAAAGTAAGACAAGTACGAAAGAACTACAAGACTCCGCAAATATCCATGTGACTCAACTCACAACACTAGTGACTCTAAGGAGAGAGTGTCATCGTATAGCTTGATGGTTACCATGGTAGGCCTCCTAGGTCCCGACTCTCTATTCTGGTAACCGCTCCTGGCTTCTGGCTCCAACTAAGTCTCATGCAGACCCTACCAATTCTTTCATGAAGACAAGGTGGTAAATTTTCCATTCCAGGCCTTCTTGCAACATTATGAGCCCTGTACTAGCACTCACCTATGCACGAGGTACATTTTCTTAATTAATATTTATTCCACTCCCCCCCCAAAATATATTATTAGGTTATCACTTTTTAACTGACTTTCAATGGGTTATCCTATCATCCACTTCGGGCATGACCCCCATTCGAAAGCCACTCTCTCTCATAGGACACTAATAGGAAAGGTCTCTCTACGAGAACTCTATGGCAAAACAGACAACCATATCTAATCCTAACAAAGCACAGGTGAAGGATACACAATCACTAACCCAAGATTGACCATTTGGACAAAACACACAATGGCTCACATCAACAGGGTTATACAACAACACCTGACCAAGGAGATATAACAACATATGACATAATGACAACTCAACCAGAATAGCAATAAAATTAAGCTTGATTGCAAACACCATTTACACAAGATCCCAATACAGACAATCTTTTCTTTAAACAACCAAAAGCATAAATAACTTCCAATTAAAGATTTTCTAGAAAATAAGAAAATACAACTATATTAATACAGTATGCCGACCTATGATGACGTGAGCATCTGCAAAATGTAGTGGAGACAAAGAAATTTTGAAATGTAGCTATGTTATGAAGATGCAAAATGAATTTTCTATTTGAACAAGAGTGATTGCGTGTCTTTTATTCTGAGATGCACTAATTGAATTAAAGGTGTGAAACATTTTAGAGATAGGATTTCAATCCATTCTTAGAAGAGTTTAGAGCATCTAACTTAACACAGTATGTAACCAAGATTTATGAATGCAGGCACAAAAAAATTCTCCATCAATTATTGAAACTTTGATCCTCTTTTGCCCATGTGTGTGCATTTGAGTTTATTCCCACCCTTATAATCATTAGAGACCCTTGGAATCCTATGTGACTAGCTACGTAAGGTATTTTGACTTCAAAAGCCACCTGGATAGAGCCTCACTGCCAGCAAGCTTTAAGGGCTCTGACGAGGTTATACACCATAATATCTCAAATATTGCTCCATTCTAGTAGGCCTCCATAGCCCTGATGGAGTTACTCACATGTTCCCATAGTAAAGCTTTTATTGCACTTGTATGCATGATATTTAATTTATATATCTTTTCTCTTTTTGCCATGATATTTTAATATGGATATGACATAACATTTTTTTTTCTTTTCATTTTTCTTACCTTGACTTGTAAGTAATGAAACCTACTTGGGTATGATGATTATAGTGGCTCTGAAGAAGAATTTTAGATTTTTCACTAGCCACATGACCAATCAGGTATCTGTAATGACTTAGAGCATGTGATTAATGTGTGAGATAAATAGCAATTGATAGATGTTGGGTAACAAGAATCGATAGTCAAACCTCTACACAACCATGGATAAAGCTTAATTGAAAGGTAAAATCAAAGATAAATGACTAAAGACCTCCTAAAGACTTCATGAACAAGTATCTAGGAAATGAGACCATCTTCTCTCCTTTCAGAGCAAACAGGTGAATGACTTAGACAAACATCTTATTTTATTGATGCAACTATATGCACAAGCAAAGATTATATGCTATGAAGATTGTGAATGTGATGCATTTAGGAAAGAAACTATATGAGATGCAATGCATTAAGAAAAATGATATGCAAATGTGGAAAGTGTGAGGCCCTACCCCGAGCTATCATAGCATTTCAGTTATTTTCACATTGGACCTACTATTGATACTACATTTTGATGCATTATGGACAGATTTTATATGATTCAGTGTTTGGATAACATTGATATGATTATGTCATTACTTTGATTTGCAGTACTTTGTTTTGATGCTAGAAAATTATCGATGCATGCTCTATAAATGATTTAATTCCATGATGATTATGATGATGCCGTTTAGATGATTATTTTATGTGGATGTTATTAGATAATTGGAAATTTGATTTTTATAAATGAAATTGTATGTGATGTCTGAATTGTATTCTATCCATATGATAATATTATATGTGATTTTTGGAATTACTAATGTGCAAGTGAGATGTGCAGGAAAATTATTCCATGTGACCATGGAAACTATTTGGAGAATCAAGCCTAGATCTATGTGTGTTTGTGAAGCCAAGGGTTATATATTTTGAGAGACAACACCTCGTTTGTAAATGTGTTTTAATTTGTAAATGTTATGCTTGGATGTGTGTTTAATTTTGAAATTGTTTAATTTATAAATTTCAAAAAGGGACATTTGCCATGTGTATTTTAGTCATGTGTAATTATTTTTGTGGTGTCACTTGACACATGTGTTGTAGGATGAGTTGGAAATGACATGTCCCTTTGGAGGAAATTTGTTTTACCAATGTGTTTTTTTCAATTATCCTAGTATGGTCCCAAGAAAGTCTTGGATAGGGAGCCATTCGAAAGGTCAACTCAGGGTTGACCCGTAGGTAAACTTTGGGTGAGTTTCTAGGGGGTTAAACTAACTCCTAGGGTCAAGTTAGGGACATTTTTAGTGGGCCATATGATGTACCTATGGATGAAGGCCAAATTTAGCCATGTGTCCACTCCCTAGGGTCTGTTTAGCCACCCCAAAAATTGAGTTTCCCAAGTTGGCCGAATTTCAACTTTAGAGGAGCCTTCCTAGGTTAGACAACCCTCCTCATGAGTGATATTTCTCTTCCCCATTCCTTTTACCTTTTTGAGGTGCCTTGGGTAGAGAGTTTGTAAGGTGTTGGGAAGACCAACCAATGAACATCCTTCACCCTTCCCAAGTGGGTTGGAAAGAGTGAGGAGTTTCTTCTTAGGGATTAGTTTGGGAGGGAGAAGTTTGATTACCCACTCTCCATTTTTGGAGACTTAGATTCTTGAGTATTTTTGGTAAGTTTTTGAAAGGGTTTTTGGCTAAGTTTTGAATGGAAAAGATAGTGGATTTGGGCAGCTCTTCTACAAGATTCATCATCCTTTTGGCAGATTTAAGGTTGGTTGTTTTTATAGCTCTTGTATGTTGTTGTACATTTGAAAAGATTGCTTGTTATACTTGTTTTCATTGTTGATATCTTAATGTGTTAGGAGGATGTTGAGTTCTTTCCTATGTGTTCTTTTATTTTGTTATTATGATTTTTGAGTTTTGTTTTGGGAGTTTTCAAGGTCAAACTCACCCTTGGGAGGGTAGAGTGGCCTTGGGGTGAAGGGTTGTTTGACAGCCTATGAGTGTAGAGGCTCTTTTTGGAAGAGAGTTATTTACAAGGGGTTATGGGACCCTTGTTGCATAGTATTCTATTTATGCAATGGGGGTCAAAAGGGGAGTTTTTTGGCTTGTATGCCTTGGGGGACATAAGGAATTGTTGGGACAAGTTTGGAACTTGTGGATGTGTTATTTTGTAGCCTTGCAATGGCATTATCTTCTCCTACTTGCAGAATTCTCCTCTAGGTATATGGTCCACCTTCACCCCACTTGAAAAGTCACATAAGTGACATTGTTTATCCTTGGGTTGGGAGTGTTAATGTTGTTGTGAGTTTTCTTGCTTGTATGTGTTTTTGAATGTGTGTATCCCGTTTAGCCTTGGTTCTCCTAGCTCAAGGGTGGCTTCTTGTAAGCCTAGGTTGGGAGGTGAGCCTCCATGGTCACAACCTACAACTTTTAATTGCAGGTTTGCTTGGGAAGAAATTGGAAGGGAAGCTGAAATGGTCCTATTGTTTATTGTATTTTAGTTGCAGAAAAGGAAAATAATTTCTTATTGTATTTAGTTGCAGAAAAGAAAACAAAAAGGAATTTCTTATTGTATATAGTTGTAGAAAATAAAATGTAACTATTGGAATAGTTTTTACCATGTAATAAAGATGTATTTTAAATTTGAAGTATTTATATTTTTGCAAATAAAAGAATACATTTGTTGATTATTTTTGTATTGATATAGTTTCTTAGAAAAGATTAAGAAAGATATTATATTCCTTTTCTAATTGTTATTGAAAAAGGAAATGCAAAGTTAAATTTCAAATAGAAAAGTCATTTTTAAATAGAAATGAAATATTTGTTTACATCTATAGTTCAAACTCAAAGGAAGATAGATATTTTAGAGTGTATATTATTATTGTACATCTTGTTGTTTATGGTTTAAATGATTTTTAGAAAAAGTCAGTTGCAGCTGTAAATGAATAAAATTCTGTCATATTCTACATTTTGACAGAATGTTAGTGAAAAGAAGATAAATCTAGATATAGAGTTATTTAAATCAAAATGTTAATTGTATGTTATTTTTACTCTATTATGTTATTTAACATACCCTGCTAAAATGCTTTGGAAGAAACAGATTTAAAACAAGAAATATATATATATATATATGCCTAATGTTTAAAAAAAACTGCATCTAACTGTTGTATTTATTCTAAAATAAAATGATTAATACATATTCTGCATCAAAGTTGAAATATATAGATTTAGTAAACTATGAGAAACGTGGAATTAGAGGAAACGTTAATTTATTCTAAGTATTCTAATGTTTCCATATTAAAATCCTGAGAACAGTTTGCAAAAAATAAAATACTCATGTATATTTATGTACCCTAAAATATAGATTATAATGCTTGTTGTTTAAACCCATAGATGTATATATATATATATATATATATATATATATATATATATATATATATATATATATATATATATATATATATATATATATATATATATATATATATATATATATGTTTAAAAAAAAAAAGGAAAAAAAGAAAAATAAAATAAAATACAATGACCTAGCCAACCACCATGGGGAACCATAGTGGGCGGCTGCCGCCATTGTGGTTGACCACAGTGGGTAGCACGGGGCCGCCATTGTGGGCAACCACAGTGGGCGACACGGGGCCACCATTGTGGGCAACCACAGTGGGCGACACGGGGCTGCCATTGTGGGCAACCACAGTGAGCGACACACAGCCACCACTGTGGGTAACCGCAGTGGTGCCCAGGTGCCCCTCTGCCCTATGCCATGCCAACTCACCCCTCCCGTCCTCCACCATGGCCGCCTCCTTCCGCTTCCCTTCACCCATGTCGTCGTCATGTTCAACACACACAAAAAAATAATGTAGAACAAGAAGCCCTAACCCAAATTTTTGGTTAGGGTTAGCTTGATAAGAATAAAAGATAAAAAGAGAGGAATGAGTTAGTATAAAAGAATAAATCAACCCTAGATAGGGTTTGTAATAAAATAATAATAAAATGAAAGGAGGGGGAATTCTTTTTAAAATTTGAAAAATAATTTCCCCCCCATTTGTCTATAGCCAATATGTAAAATTAATTAACCCTTATTATTGACTAGGGTAAAATTAGTTTTTTGATATAGACTTTATTTAGAAAAATATAAGTATACACTTATATATAATTATATCAATATATATATATATATGCTAATTTTCATATATATATTTAAATATGGTTGTTGGGTTAAAATTATTTTGGGGAATATATTAATGGAATTTATTAAATGTATAATGTAAAATTTTAATCTATGAGGTCATTGTTGGCCAAATATTTAATAGTTGAAAGTTAAATATTTTAGGGGATTTAAATTTGACTTTAATATAAAATGAATTAATTATTCTAATATTATATTTGATTTGGTTAACTCTATTAGTTTAATTTAAAAGTATATTCACGTTTGCTCAATTAATTATTTTAATATGAGTTAAAATTATTCTATGTAGCCTTGAGTATTTTAATACTGTTGAGATAATTAATATCTCTTGATTTATTATTGGAGAAATTTTAATTAGAGAAAATTAAGTAATTTAGTTTAATTAATTAATTAAGCTGTGATGACCCCTTTTAGGGAATAATTAGTCTACTCTTAATATTAATGCTATAATGATAGAGTTAAATCAACTTAGTAAACCATTCTATTTAACCCTGAGTTAACCCTTAGTTAAGACAAAACTTATTTATTCCATTTTAAATGTAGATTATTTAATGTATTTGTATTGTTTTAAAAAAAAACGTTGTTCCATTTTTGCCCAAAAGTTTGGGCATGACAGTATCTGTTTGTTAAATTACTTAATTAAGCTGTGACGACCCCTTTTAGGGAATAATTAGTCTACTCTTAATATTAACACTATAATGATAGAGTTGAATTAAATCAACTTAGTAAACCATTCTATTTAACCCTGAGTTAACCCTTAGTTAAGACAAAACTTAGTTATTCCATTTTAAATGTAGATTATTTAATGTATTTGTGTTGTTTTAAAAAAAAAATTGTTGTTTCGTTTTTTGCCCAAAAGTTTGGGCATGATAGAAAGTAAATGCTAAATTAACCCAAACCTTAGATGTAATACCTTTTTAGGTACATGTTGTTCATGGGATCTAGGATTGGATCTCCCTCCATTGTTGTTAGATGATAAGTGCCATTTATAACTACTCTTGTTATGACAAAACGACCTAACCAATTAGGTTCAAACTTTCCTTGTTTTTCACGTTTTGCGAGGTTCCTTTGATTCTCCTTAAGGATGATATCCCCTACTTCAAAGCAACATGGGTTTACTCTTTTGTTATAGCTTCATCTCATTTGATTTTGATAGCCTTGTAAATGATTCAGGGTGCTTTGTTGTTTTTCATCCAATAATTCAAGTTCTTGCAAACGGGCAACTATATAGTATTCCTCTGATATGATATGTTTCAGAGAGACTCTTAGTGATGGAAATTATACCTCGATAGGAAAAATGGCTTCTGAACCATATACTAAAGAGTAAGGTGTAGCACCAATATCTGTATGGACACTAGTTCGATAAGCCCAAAGAGTTGGATTCAGTTGAAGATGCCAGTCTCTTCCAGCATCATTGACAACTTTCTTTAAAAAATTTAATACTCTTTTATTTGTTGCCTCAACTTGACTATTGATTTGGGGATAATAAGGAGTTGCAAAACGTTGTTGAATGTGGAATTGATCACAAAGTTCACTCACTTCTTGATTTTTAAAGGTTCTCCCATTGTCAGTAACAATGCACATGGGGACTCCATATCTATAGATTATATAGTTCAAGATGAACTTAGCTATTTGTTTGCCTATTGTGTAAGTCATAGGGATTTCCTCAACCCATTTGGTAAAGTACTCAGTAGCTGTGAGTATGAACTTGTGTCCATTGGAGGAGGTAGAGTTTATCTTCTTGACAAGATCTAGTCCCCATTGTGAGAACAACCATAGTGATGTAATTGGTTGAAGATATTGAGAAGGTGCATGGATCAGGTCTCCATGTATTTGCCATTATCTACATTTTTGGACATACTTGTAAGCTTCCTTTTCCATCATTGACCAATAGTACTCGATTCTCAACAATTGTTTCGCTAATGTAGGACCAGAAGAGTGTGCCTTGCATATGCCATCATGAACTTATTTTAGGGCAGTTTGTGCCTCCTCAACATTGAGGCATCGAAGTAAAGTACCATCTAGGCCTTTTTTGTACAAAGTATCAACAATGATTGTGTGTCTTTCAACTTCATGGATAAGTATATTGATTTAATTACGTAAGAGATCGAGAGACATATATAGATCATGAAGGTATGCATATATATCTTTGTACCAAGGATATTTAGGTCGAACTATCATGCAAACATATTTGACAAATGGTATTTCATATGCTGGTACCATGAGTTGTTCGACTATAAACTCAAAGTGAGTTCCATTGTTAGGCATATCCAAGAGAGCCTTTTGTTGCCATGGCATCAACGACCTTGTTTTGTACTCTTGGGATTTTCTTAAATGTTATATTGGTGAGTTGTTGCTTGTATTCTTCCACCAACTATTTGTATGGTTTCAAATTTTCATCTTTTGTATTGTAATCATCATTGACTTAATTGATGATAAGCTGTGAGTCTCAATAGACTTGTAACTCCATGATTTTCCATTGTATGGTAGTACGAAGTCCTATTACTAAGGCTTCATATTCAACTATGTTATTGGTAGAGGAGAAGTTGATTCTGAATGATTTAGGAATAGAATCACCTTGAGGAGTTATGAATTGAACTATTGCTCCTGTTCCATGATTTGTATAGGATCCATCAAAATACAATTTCCAGTTTATTGGTGCTGAAAGTGTGAACATTGATTCATCTGGAAAATCTACCACCATTGGATGACTATCTTGTAGGAGTACCTCTACTAGTTGATTTGCTATGATCTTCCCCTTGATGGCCTTTCTATCAACATACTCTATGTCAAATTCACTTAGTGTCATGACTCATTTGGCAAGTCTTCTGGTTAATGCTGCTCTGTTCAACAAGTACTTGAGTGGATCACAATGTGTAATGAGGTGGACTTTATGACTCAACATATAGTGTCTTATCTTCTGAGATGCAAAGATCACTATGAGAGATGCTCATTCTATTGGCGTGTAGTTGATTTCATATCCTATGAGTGTTCTACTAATGTAGTAGATCTGTTTTTTCCTTTCTCATCATGCTCTGATAGGAGAGCACCTAAAGAGGAATTTATTGCATATACGTACAAGAGTAATGGTTTCCCATGCATTGGTGGAACCAAGACTGGTGTGGACAAAATATATTCTTTCAATGTTTGAAATGCTTCTTGGCATTGTTCTATCCATTTAAATGTGACACCTTTCTTCAAAATATGTTGAAATGGTTGGCACTTGTCTTCCAATTGTGTAATGAAACATCTTATGGATTATAGTCTCCCTTGCAGACTTCTTAGTTTCTTAAGTGTGGTGCGTGACAACATGTCTAGTATAGCTTTTACCTTTTCTAGATCTATCTCTATATCATAGTTTGATACAATGAACCCCAAGATTTTACTAGATGTTACTCCAAACACATACTTTTTGGAACTGAGATACACATTGTATTGCTCAAGTCTATCAAATAATTCTAGCTAAGACATCCAGATGATCATCTCTTGTTGTGGATTTAGCTAGTAAATCATCTACATAGTCTTCCATGATTTTGTGTATCATGTCATGAAGTAGGGTGGTCATTGCCCTCTGATAAGTAGCACCAACATTTTTTAGGCCCAACAACATCACATTCTAGCAATATGTTCCCCACGAACAAGTGAAAACTATTTTATGTTGGTCTTTTGGTGTGATCTTGATTTGATTATAACCAGATAAACCATCCATGAGTGATTGCATTTCATTTCCATCTATCAAGTCCACTATCATATCTATGTGAGGGAGTGGAAAATCATCCTTTGGGAAGGCCTTGTTGAGATCCTTTAAGTCAGTGCAAATTTTGATACCTCTAGTATGCTTGGTTATTGGGACTAGATTAGAGATCCATTCTGCATAATCTATGGGTCTGATGAAACCCACATCTAACAATTTTAATAATTAAATTTTGACCAACAGAGCTATGTGAGGATGCATCTTCCTGAGCTTCTTCTTGTATGGTTTCACTCGTGGAAGTAATGGTAGATGAATCATGATGCAAGACTAACTTAGGGTCTAACCCTGGCATATCAGAGTAAGACCATGCAAATTTGATTGGCTTTTGTGTAAAAAATTGAATGAACTTTTCTTTTTCCATAGGATCTAGAGATTTTGCCAGGTGTATCTTATGTACTGTCTCTACATCTCTGATTTTGATCTCTTCATTTTCTTCAACTAGAAATGTTGGTTGTTCTTTGTCTATGGGAAGGGTGTCCAATCTATTGTGAACCATAAGTTTTGTTTCATTTTTATCATTTGGATTGGAAGAGGATCTTTCTTCTCCAAAGTATGCAGTTATATCTAGATCTATAGTGAAGCTATCTTTATGATCATCATAAGGAATTCCATCCCTTGCACCCAATAATTTAGATATAGCTTCATAATTTTGAAACCAATCTAATTATGGTTTCCCTTCTTGCCCCCAATCTATTAGGTTAGGATACATGAGACAAAGATCTCTTTCTTCAACAAGAGGAGATGTTGCTAAGATCATGCAAATTTTGTTGTTAAAAACATACTCGACTGATGGTGGGTAGATTGGTATGTCTTTATATTTAATGTTGTCATCCTTAATTGGTTGGTTGTCATACGCTCTAAATGCTTAAAATGTGCTGCAACTTTGTATAGATAGAAACTCAATCATATGAATCAGTTATACTCTCTCTCTATCTGATTCATATTCATCAATTTTTTCAATTGGAGAAAGAATATTTTTAGTTGTATTGATGATGAATGGGAGAGTATCCTGACTGGGAGGTTCTTCTTCTATGATAGAAGCTTCATTGAGTGCTAGAATAAGAGATAGAGGTAATATTTAATTGCCATCTCTTGTTGGTGCTACCCTCATTTTTGTTGATGTACTAGTTGGTGATGATGGTGTAGAAGTATCTAATATTGGTGCAATTCTTGTTTCCATCATTGTATTGATATGAGATGTTGGCTGAAAGATTATTTGTAATGCATTGTTTGGTCTTGGCGATTCAAGGTCATGATCTTCACTTGTTATTATTGGGGTATTTGGTCAAATTGTTCTTCTTTTTCTTGTCAAGCCATTGTATCCTAACTCCCAATTCTTTGGATTCTTTGAAGGTAATATGGGTTCTATGATGCCTTGTGCATGTGCCCCCAAGCCTGTGGTTCCATCATAACCATGTCATTGTAACATCTTGAAACCATCACAATATTTTTCTAAGGGGAGTTTGATGTTTGCAGTGTCATTTTATTGTTTATACAACCATCCATTGACATCTTCATCTAAAGATTCTTCATTAAGATCTCCCCACCTAATAAATGAACAAGAATCAGAAAAATAGATAATTTCCTTCCCTTTATCTTTGTTTGCTAGACTTGATAATGTTCTCCCAAAGAACCTAGGAGATAGCTACCCTATTGGAAATGTTCTAGAACATGAATACTTGCCACACCCTTCATCTTTCATTTGAAGAGGAGGTGTTGTGGGTGTGTGAGATGATGATGCTAGTGTTTCTGAAATCTTTAGGGATTATGTTTGTATGTGGAGCGGAGCTGCCTGATTCATGGGTACTTGATTATCTTTGCTTTCTCTTAGGTAATTGCAGTGCTAAAAAGGGTTTGGATCTCCATGTATGGTAATCTCAAATCCATTGTAAGGGATCTTATCACATTGGTGAAAAGTTGATGGTACTTCCTGCATAACTTGTATCCATGGGCGTCCTAGTAGCATCCTGTACCCCAATTCTCTGTCTAAGAGTTGGAAAGTTATATCTGTGGTAACTAGTCCTACTTGCACTAGAAAGGTTACTATACCCTTGGAGGGGTGTTCCTCATCATCGTAAGATTTGATATTGATTCTCTTGGTAGGATCAATATGATGTTTAGAGTAACCTAGATATTTGATTAGATGCAAAGTGCATATATTGAGTCCAGCTCTTCCATCTATGAGTACTCTTCAAACTTTATTTATGTGAATAAGAGCTTCTAAGTGTAGGGGATCTTTGTGCATGGGCCTATCTATAGGTACATTCTACTTAGTGAATGCTACCCTGGAAGATGCCAAGTTTCCAACCATGGATTGAAATGTATTCTCATCTATATATCTGGTAACAACAGATTCTTGTAATGCCTTGTCTAGGACTGCCTTATGAGCCAGTGAGATGCAAAGCAACTCAAACAATAAAATTTGAGCTAGAGTCCTTTTTAGTTGGTCAACCATATTGTAATTGCTTGTCAGTGGAGGGGGGTTTTATGGTATCCCTTGCAATGTGACCTTGGATCTTCAGGTGATAACAACACAATTTTTTTTCCTTGGATTCATTGTAATTGTGGCCACTATGTCATCTCCTGCACTGATTATATTGATTGCATAACCATATGCAACATTGGTATAATTTGCATTGTTATTTTGTGCATTTGAACTAGAAGCTTTCCCTTTATTATGCTTAATAAAAGGGTTTTTGAATATGGTGTGGTTTGTATTAGCTAATCCCTTATTGGCATCCACAATGATATCCCCTTGATCAATAAGATCTTGTATCAAGTTATTTTGTAACAACTTGTTGTTTTGTGGCCTTTGGAATGGTGGTATTCACATAAATTATTGTCATTCCACCAAGCAGGCTTGAATGGAACAGGTTCACAGGGTCGAGCTTTTGGCAATGTTATGACATTATTTTGTATCAACTTTTTGAGAGTTGACTCAATTGGTTCCCCCAAAGGTGTGAAATTTATTTTTGGTGCATTGATTCCTAGGGGTCTTAGATTGCTTGACTGGGCCACATTGGCATTTGCATTGTTGTTTTGAGTTTGATTCCTATTAAAAGAATAAAATGGTCCTTGAAGTGATATAACTAGTTGAGCTTTATTAACAACATAGGTATCTACTACTGCATCATTTTTAACATTATTTTTAGACCAAAACTTTGGCTTTTCATTTCTTGTATTTATATCTAGTCCATTATCCTTGCGATGCTTCAATATTCCTTATTCTAACAAGCCTTTCTCACACTTTATGCCTTGTTCTATGATTTATTTGAAAGTGCCTACACATTACATTTGCAATGGATATTTCACCAGAGGAACAAGGTTCTTAGTAAAAATGTCTACTTGCTCAACTTCATGAATGTGACTGAGACATCTGCAGTATAGAGCTCTCCATCTTTGCAATAATGTAGCAAATGATTCACCTTCCTTTTGTCTAGTTGCACATAGATCCATTAGGGTAACTAGATTGTCTATGTTGAATGAAAATTTTGTGATGAATAGTTCAGCCAACTCACCCCATGAAGCAATCTTAGGTGGTAGATGTGAAAACCATTCTAATACGATCCCTCCAAGACTTTTGGGGAAGAGGCACATCAAGTATGTGTCTTCATGGGCCACTTCTATACATACTATGAAGAATTCTCTGACATGATCCCTAGGATCACCTTTCCCTCTATACTTGTCAAATCTTGGAGTCTCAAAATGTGGCAGGAAAGGTGGCATGTACAAAGTCCTATCAAAAGGATAAGGACAAAAATCCTTCATAGTATAACTCTTCTTGTCATTAATTGGTTGCATGTTGGTAATCTTCTTTTGGAGATTCTCTACTTTTTGAGCCAAGATATTTGTTTGGGTCAAAGGTATACTAACCCTATAAGAATTTCCCACAAAAGGAATATTGTTTGAGTAGCTTGGAGCTTGTTGAAATGTTGACTGACCATGCAATTGCATGCCTTGAATTCCACCAGGTGTTGTGAAATATGTAAATTGTGTGTTGACATTTGGTTGACTTGACCTATTCATTCCTGTTGATCCCTGGTTCACATTCTGATCATTGTTTGTAGATCCAATGGCAACTGATACTGTAGGTTGAGATGTACTTGTAAAAATAGTGTTATGAGACATGATTGTTGTAGCTTGGGTTGAAGTATTTAACATGCTTGACATTGTAACACTTGGTGTGGTTTGAGATGTGAGACTAGTGCTTGAAGATGTAACTATTGATTGAGTATGATTTGTTGATTCTTGAGTTTGTGTCACACTAGGTGTTTGAGTTACATTTCGGGTCAATTTTACCCTTGGTGGCAATATTGCCGAAACGTCAACACCTGGGGGTAGCTTGGCCCTATTTTGAACTAAAAGTGAGAGATATCAATCTCTATCATTATTGATGAGTGCATTCAAAACTATGAGAAGTGTTGGATCTTGTTGGGCTACCTCCAATTCCTCTTGTGTTAGATTATGTTGGATTTCATCTATGGAAGGCATCCTATTGTTGTTTGTTGGTAACATTGCGGGTCTTCTACCTTGTGATTGTTTATTTGTGGATAAATCCATATTCCAAGTGGGATTGATCAAGGGGTGATTTTTTGGATCCATCTTAGCTTTCTATGATCTTGTTAATGGCATCAATGTATCTCTAAAAGTGATCTTGACTCTCCATGACTCACTTAGACCCATGCAAAGGATATTCTCTTAAGACTTCTATTGAGTGATGAACCAAAATTGACTTTGAAACTAAGATGGTAGATGTGGAATCTAATGTACCCTATTGTGATATGCAAGACCAAGGTGGATCCTAAGATGAACTTAGATGATGATGCAATGATTAAATAGATGCAATCTTTAACAAAAATTGAAGCTATTTCTACATGAAGTGAGGACTTGTGCAAGGACTTTGTGTAATATGAGGACACTAGAGAGACCATGTATGGACTAAGTGCCTAGGACCTAAGATCACTGAAAGTACAATTTTATCTATTTCTTGAATGTTGCAATGTTTGATTTTGATTTTGATGTTGATTGTTGACACTTGATCTTGTTGTAGGTATTTGAATTTTTGGAAAATGTTGCAAAGACATAGTAGAAAAGCAATGGAAAACAACTCGACATAACCAAAAGAGAGCCCCGTTTAAAGGATTTATTAAAACCCTTGTGAATGTTGAGATCTTTTTCAAAACCTCATTTTGTTTTTGATTAAATTTTGGTCATTCAATAGCACATCAAGCAGACTCTCTTATGGTCAAAAGGTCATGAATATTACCACAACCTACATCTTGATACTCTGTCATTTCAAAAAACCCTATCACACCCTAAGGTGCACCCATTTTTTTTGCCTTTGTCCAGAAATTAAACCAAAGCGGATCGCTCCTCAATTGGCTCATTATCCTGGGAGATATATGGTGAATGTCTTGGGGGTGGAATCTTCCCCACCCTTGCACTATGATAGTATAAGTTTCTAGTTACTGACTCAGATTGGCCTCTAAATTCCTAAAGATATTAATCAAGGTTTCGTTCGAGTGGTCATAACTAGCAACATTTCCTCCTCATTAAGGAGTTCTCCCAGTCTGTAGAGGTTACGCTCTACACATTTTACCATACTATATAGGCATTGAGGGAGGCATGATGTTGTTATGATAGCATGTAACACTCATTGCTTACAATTTTCATTGTAAACACATATATTTTATAGTGGGTCGGATTACTTGGCTTTAGCCATTTCCACTTAGGTCATTCCCTCTCACTTGGCCTTATGGGCTACTCGGGAGGCAGGCCTTCTAAAGGTTTTATCCTAATTTAGAATTGATAGAAAGCATGAAAAAGGTGGGTCTATCTTTTTGGTCACCTAGTTAAGGGGAGAGCATATGCCTATCACCTTGAAAACACGAAAAGAAAAAGTTCATTTTTAAGCCTTCGTTGCAAAATTATCTATACTACTTGGAGATGTTGCTCCAAAAGACATGGTGTTCATTTTAACTGATATAGAAATGATGGAATTTGTGTTGTTCTTTTTAAGATCATCAAAAGAAATATTATCTAAACTAGGTCTAGCTATCCCTACAGAAATCCATGAAAAAGGTTAGCATATTGTGGGCTCTCTAGCCTAATTTTCTTCTTCTGGTTACAATTTTTTTCTTACTATCTATTAATGGTCTGTTTGTAGAACAGAAGAGTAAAAATACCACAAAATGACAGAGCAAAAGATAGATAGATAGATTTTCAAATTTCTAGTGAATGTGAATCAATGTAAAACTGAATGCACGTTTCTGTCAATTCAAATACGAATTTATGTGCATTCGAATGTGAATTTCTGTCAATTCAAATGTGTTGCAGGTTATGATTGAATGCGAACAACTTATGAACATAATTAAAAGATAGAAGAAAAGGTCAATTGATCATGACACAAGCTAAATCCATTATTAAATTCGCCATGATCTCAATGTCATCAAATATGTTGAATTTGTCTAGGTACTTGCACACAATGTGATAATATCAGGATAGGGCAGCTATTTCTTCGAGATCTTGAAATCCCTTTTCTCCTCTTATCCACTGTTGATGTGCTTTTCTTTGTCTCTTGTGTTGTTTTCTCTTCTTGGCACCTAAAATTTTGAAAGTTACCCTTCCTTCCATAGGATCAAATGCATTTTATATAGAAAACTAGAAAGTTCTAGATTTAAAAAATAATTGTGGGTCAGAAATGCAAATCAAGTAACAAACATAAGCGACAAAAGAATTCAATTATGCAAGTAAATCATGCGATTGCGAATTACTATCAATTCAAATGTGGTATGTTGTAAGAGTGTGAATTTCTGCATGCGAATGCATGACACTTGTTGGCACCTTCTAATTTTTGAAAAAATTTAGAGGTTGCCATATAAAATTTGCTAAGGTGTGAAAAAGTACACCACTAAAAAGCTATTAGAGAAGACCCTTTTGAGAGCTAATAAGTTGGGATCCAGTAAACTTCATGAGAGATCACTTGGAGAACATGTTGGACACATTCCATTAAGTCCATATATCCATCTGCAAGATCCTACAATTAGTTTTAACATGTTTATGATACACCTACTTTTAGGTGTTTGCACAAATCTACATGGTTCACATTTCCAGGAAAGCCTAAGTAGCATACTTTGGAGGCCTATAACTTGCACCTTGTTAATTGTCATGAGGAAATTATTGTTCCCCTATGTTCCTTGCAAAATTATGTACTACCCTGCTTATCTTTAGATTCCTATGATTTCATTTGACCTGTTTGCCAAAGCCAAATCATTTGCAATTTGTTGTTTTTTGCAAATCAGACAGTGTAAAACAATAGTTTAGTACCCTTTTTGGAATTGTGTATCTCACTGTTGTCTTGATGATGATTGTAATGAATAACTTCATATGTTGTCATTGATGAAACACATACACACACATATGTTCATATTGTCTACCGGTGTGACTTCAAAGTTGTTATATTATAACCGGTATACTAGAAGTTTATATCTAACTGGTACATGGTGACAACCGGTATATACATGGAGACAACTAGTGTGCATTTATACATGGGTATACATAACTCGACATCAACCTGAAGATCCAGTAGAGATTATCAAAAAAGCATCGAAGGAAAAGTAGTTTATATGTTTAACTCCAATCAGTATTGTTGTTCCAACCGATATTCATTCATTATGTGATGAGTTATCACTGGTCGTGATGAGTTATCCTAACTGACAAATTTAGGTGGTATTTTTGTGATGATTTATGATTGTTTGACCAGATACACTGCACCTAGGAAATTGTGATATGATTTCTAGAGGCCGACATGAAATCTAAAAGTCTATATATTGACATCATAATGAATTATTTTGTATGAGCGAAGGAGATGTGATATGAGATGTTTTGATATGAAGGTAGAAGTGTTAAGTTGCAGAGTATGTTGGTAATGAAGTTTTGAGTGTGAAGAAGAGGATCTATTCAAGCAAGTTGTGTTAGTACTAGATCACACCACCTGTTGTTTTCTAATCACTGCAATAGTCAAATCCCCTAATCAGGTAAGCTCTAACAAGATTCATTGTACAAATCCTCTAACTAGGTGATCCATTAGTTTGGATTCAGAAATCCTCTACCGAGGTTACTCCTAACAGGGTACTACCTTTAACAGGGTGTAGCTTTTAACTAAGCTTTGGGATCTTTAACAGGATTCGCTCCTAGTAGAGCAACTTTTTGTAGACCTTAATCGGTCAGTTATCTATTACTGCAGATAGTTACCTTGTGAGTCCCATCTCACCATGGTTTTTCCCATTTGGGTTTTCCACATATAAACACTTTTGTTATGGTGGATGTTTTACTTATTGTGAATGCTTTTATATCATTTTGGATTGAATGCATAGTGTTTAACAAACTTGTTAAGTATATCTATCGGTCAGTGTTTAAAGTAGAATTGTTTTTGGTGTCACTGATTCACCCCCCCTCTTAGTGCTTTACAAGTAAATCAATTGGTATCAGATCCTAATTTCTTTAAAGATTAATCACTTGGAAGGAAACCCTAAATCCACCATGGGGGATATGAGCTACTTTGAGATGGCTAGAGAGCTTGAAGATAGTAGAAATGAGCTTGAAACTCTAAGGGTCAAATTGAAAGCTTCTTAAGTCAAAAGGAGAGAGCTAACTGCACAACTGTTGGAAATATCTAATAATAGTTCTTCAGATGAGGCCAATATTGATGCTTTAGTTGAGGAAGTTGAAAAACTAAACAATGAAAAGCTAAATCTAAGGAGAGAGCTAGAAAGCCTAACTATCTACATGAGTCAGGAACTGGAAGCTAGGAGAATAGCTAAAGATCTCATCAAAGAAAGAGATCATGATATTTCCAAGATCAAGCGAGAGAATGCTACTTTGCATGAGCATTGGCACATAGAGAAAGAAGAAAAAGAGACCTTACAACTAGATCTTGAATCGAAATCATCTCTAAGAGAGACTCTGTCAAAACATAATGAAGATCTTACCAGACAGCTCACTGAAGCTAATGGGAAACTGGAAAAGTTCAACAAAAGTTCTATCTTGCTAGACGAGAAAATTCAATCACAAAGGATGAAAGGTGATACCTCTAGACCTGGTTTTAACACATCTGAGAAAGGAGAATCTTCTGGTACAAAGAGCAACATTCATAAGGACAAAACTACTCCTAAGGCTAAAAATCCTACCAGTAAGAAGGTTTTTAAACGTGTTTTCTTTGTTTGCCATAAACCTGGTCATACTAGAAATGTGTGTAGAAACAAACCTAATGGAAATGCAAGCTACAATACAAATACTAGGTATATGCCCAAGAAATTTGAAGGTCATTGTTTCACATGCAAAATGTATGGACATAGATCAGTTGAATGCAGATATGGAGAAAATAATCCAGTACCCCATATGAATCCAAGACCAAATAGCAACTGGATGAGAAACTATGATAATCGGGCTAACATGAACTGGAAAAGACCCTATGTCAACTGGTTTAGTCCATTTGAGATGGAAAAGGTAACAAATGTCATTTGCACCATTTGTAACAATTTTGGTCATGTTGCTATGAATTGCAGAAGGAGAACTGGAAGAGGCAATGCAAGACCTTGGAGATCATCTGTAATGGTTTGCTATCACTGTCATAAACTGAGACACATGGCAAAGTTTTGTAGATATAGAAAGAACAAATCGGTTAATCATTCTAAAGATCTGAAAGGCAAGCAGAAGGTAAATATTGAGGAAACTAGAGAAGAAATGAATCGAATATGAAAAAACAAGAGTGATGATATACCTACAGAAGAAACTAATCCTTCACCCAGTGTGGAGAATCTTGCACCGGTGAACTGAGCCTTTCAATATGGCTAAGGGGAGCATAGAAGTAAATCTACTTCCAAACCCCTTGAAAGAATGAGTGGTAAGAGAGTTTGAATGCATGAAATTTTGATAACTTTTGTCAATCAGTTTTTCAAAAGTTTATCAACCAGTTTTACATCTATCAATATTGTATGCATCTTTAAGCGATGTAATTAGGGTTTGTAACCCTAAAGGGAGAGCATTTAATGTAGTAGGTAAAAAGGATAAAAGCAAGTTTTACTTTGTTATTTTTACCCTAATGCATTCGAGAAAGCAGAGCAAAGAAAGGATTGCTAGCTGATTTTAGTCAAAGTTGTATCGTGATTTGAGTAATCAAGCTGATTTGAAGGTTAGTGAAGACTGAACTAGTGTGCACTTGAGTAATCAACCGGTAAACGAGGTAGCATGTGTAAACTAAGGTATTCCTTTGTAAAATCCTGCTTCAAATCTAGTTTATCTAAAAATGGCATCATCATCCAAGCAAGTAGAGAAATTGATGATCACATCTGAACCTATGGAGGTTGTGAAGTCGAAACGAATTGTGTCATATAATGCTTTATCTCAAGTTCCTAACGGTGTCGTAGTGAAAGGAGATTTGTCTAGCTACATTGATTGTAAAATTGAGGATTTAGGATCATTGTCAATTTATTCTTAGTTGAAATCCCTTTGCGATGAAAATGGAAAGATTCAACCAAAAGTATATTAGGGTTTATGAGAAAGGTTTTCATAATGCAGCTTATTTTCTTGAAGATTTTGAAGAGGAACATATCCAAATTATTCTGAGTCGTGTTCATGGGGAGAATATGTATTTGAAAAGAACACGCACTATAACCAAGGAGGCTATTCAAGCAGTAACTGGTTTTTGCTCAACTGATGAAGTACCTAAGCTGAGGCGAATTTCAAAAGAGACAGTAAACACTTTAACCTCATCAACCTCTGATGGTCATGCTTTTTCTATCAATAACAATAAGGACCCAGTGGTTAAACTTGCAACTATGGTTATAGGCTACCAGATTTTCTATTCTAGTAGAATGAACAGTGTACCATCTACAACAATGCATACTGCTTATAAAATGATAGCTAAAAATGCTAACTATGACCTATGTGAGGCCATAAGGAGCCAATTAATGTTGAATCTTCAGTCTACCAAGAAGGACAATAGTCAAAAGTTTAAATTTGGTCAGTTGTTGGTTGGTTTATTCTTTTATTTCCAGAATTTCCAACCAGGAATCGGTGATCTTGAATGGTCTAAGGATCTACCGGTAACTGCCTAGATTAAGAACAACATTAAGGCCATGAGGAACACCTTCTCTCCTGCAATGAATAAATATTTCAATGAATTTTAGAAGAAAATGAGTATGAGGATAAGGCTACCTAAGGATGTGGTGAAAAAATTTGGTAAGGACATCATTTTTATAGTCACCACTGAGTTTTGTCTGATGGAGGCTATTGAGCCTAGAGAAGATGAAATGGAAGACATGAGCTATGAAGTCAATTATGACTTATTTATCAGTTATGGCAATAACCTGTTGGCATCTCCAGTGGACAAAAAGAAGACAAGATTGGATACAGTTGAAGTTCAAACTGCAAAAGATGAAACCAGTAGTGTTCCAACCATAAGTGGTAAAGGTAAGGGGAAGAAGGCTGAGCAAGCACCTCCTGTAATAAAAAATACTAGAGTGACACGAAGTGTCCAAACTAAAAAAGAACTAGAACCTAAAGTATATGCAAAGAAGGAGACTGCATCAAAGAAAAGAGGTCATAAACTGATTCTCCAAGCATAATCTAAAAGTACTGATAATGAGGAGCCACCCAAGAAAATGAAAGCAACTGGTAAAGCAACCAAACTAGTGAAAGAAGTGCCAAAGGCAACTGTACCTATTAGTGTCTTAACTTACAAGCCTGAGACTAATTTTGAGAAAACAGTGAAGACATTAGGAAGAAACAGATTTGATAATGTCAAAGTTCATTTTGATTCATTCAATGAAGATCAGAAGGAACAAATTGTTCAATAGGTAATCAATTATTTGTGCCATTACAATAGATTACCTCATGATCTTGAAAAACACATTTCTAATTCCTTACATACTCTTATTTTGAATAAATGGGAGGAAGTTGTGAAGAAAGAAAAAGAAATTATAGATGATGTATTTGTGCAATATTTTTTTTATTTGTCAAAAGATGAGTTAAATGAATTGATTGATAAGTACAAAGTCCAATTTGCTTTCAAGTCAAGGAGATTGAAGCTACTTAGTGGAAAGGTGCAACATGTTGAAACTGAGACTCATCAGATTGCTCATAATATTCAATGGATGCAAGAGCTTATACATTCTTCTAAGGATGAGAAAGATACTGTTGATCTATCAGAAATGGATGAGGAAGAATTTGTGCAAGTTGATGTTGTATATCCTATCAAGAAGAAGGATGACACTATTTACCAATGAGTCATACTTGTTGATGATATTCAAGAAGCAATAGATCTATCTGGAAACGTTATTGCACCAGATATGCAGCCATCGACAATTTTAGACTCACATGTTACTTCAGTTGAGATACTAACAACTCAACCAGGAGTGGATATACACCAGACAAAGAACAACTAGTGAAACCGCAACTCCCACTGGTTTCACAGGCCACTCAGAAGGAATCTGATGAAAAAATTGATACACAGATTTCTGAACAGGAAATAAAGAAAGAACAAGAGAAAGAAAAGATTAATAAGGTAACATCTATTGAACCAGTAAAATCATTAGTCGTACAATAGACTGATGAAGATGATGATGACTCATTAGGCATCTTAGGGCCCATAATTGTTGATAACATGAGTGCATTAGAAATGATGAAGATTGCAACTGTCATGCAATCTAGGGCACAAAAGAAGAGACTTAAAAAATAGAAAATGGAAGCAGAAACCATTTAGAATGCTGTGGATATTCAGACAAGTCTACTACCAAAAAATGCTATAGGGAATTTGTCATCTCCTATTTGCAAACTTGGTCAATTAGTTGTTGATGCATCTGACCAACTTAAGTCCCTAGAAGAAGAAGCACAAACTTATGTTGAGAAGAGCTACAGGAAGAAGCGTGGAGAATAGCTTATGAAAGAGATTGATACAGGAAAAATTGCTCTATCTCTTAATAAAGATTTATTAAGAAAAGCTATTGAAACAGGAGGGGAAATTCTTGCATCTACTTCTAATGTTTCATTCTTTTATTCTGATATCAATAACAGGTGAATTGAAATAGAGAAAGAGCTAGAGAAGATATGCAATGCATATGTACCGTTACAAGATTCTATTTTTGCTTTTGGCAAATCTGTGGATGATTTACAAAATAGGTTAGACACCTATGATTTTGAAAAGGCCAAAAGACTCTGATCCCTAAAGGAGTTGAAGAATCTACTAAGACCCCAAGTGGACATATTGCAAAGAGCCTACAAGAATGCAGAAGCAATTTTGGCTACTCCAGAAACATGTACACTTGATTCAATGGAAGAGTTTTGTACTCAGATTATGACTACAATTGAGATCACTGAGAACTTGTTGCAGACATTGGAACATGCTTTTTCTTAATTGAAGAGTAATTTTAGTGACATTTTTCTGAGGATTGTACTGCATACATCTTGATTTAGATTTTTCAAGTATTTGTATATGTAAAACATTTTGATACAAATTTTTCTATATATATATGTATTTTGCTTTTCAATTTGGCATTGTTGTCGAAGGGGGAGTAGAAATATGTATGTGTGTTGTGAAAATTTTGTATGTTGTATGTAGTAAGTGGGAGTAGGAGTATAAATATGTGTGTACAATTTTTTTTTGTAAGCACACTTAGTGGTATTGCTGTAAAACTTTCTAAGTGTTGCCATCAATGCCAAAGGGGGAGATTGTTTGCCTGATGATGATTTTAATGAATAACTTCATATGTTGTCATTGATGAAACACATACACACACATATGGTCATATTGTCTACTGGTGTGACTTCAAATTTGTTATATTACAACTAGTATACTAGAAGTTTATATCTAACCGGTACATGGTGACAACCAGTATATACATGGAGACAACTAGTGTGTATTTATATATGGATATACATAACTCGACATCAACCTGAAGATCCAGCAAAGATTATAAAAAGAGCATCAAAGGACAAACGGTTTATATGTTTAACTTTAACCAACATTCATTGATTATGTGTCGAGTTATCACTAGTCATGATGAGTTATCCTAACCGACAAATTTTGGCAGTATTTTTGTGATGAGTTATGATTGTTTGACTAGATACACTGCACCTAGGAGATTGTGATATGATTTCTAGAGGCTGACATGAAATCTAAATGTCTATATATTGACATCAGAATGAATTATTTTGTATGAGTGAAGGAGATATGATGTGAGATGTTTTTGATGCAAAGGCAGAAGTGTTAAGTTGTAGAGTATGTTGGTAATGAATTTTTGAGTGCGAAGAAGAGGATCGAATAAAGCAAGTTGTGCTACTAATATATCACACCACCTATTGTTTTCTAATCATTGCAACAGTCAAATCCCCTAACTGGGTAAGCTCTAACAAGCTTCATTGTACAAATCCTCTAACCAGGTGATCCATTAGTTTGGATTCAAAAATCCTCTACCGAGGTTACTCCTAATAGGGTACTACCTTTAACAGGGTGTAGGTTTTAACTAAGCTTTGGGATCTTTAACAGGATTTGCTCCTAGCAGAGCAACTTTTTGTAGACCTTAACCGGTCAGTTATCTATTACTACAAATAGTTAACTTGTGAGTCCCATCTCACCATGGTTTTTCCCATTTGGTTTTTCCACGTATAAACACTTGTGTTATGGTGGATGATTTTATATCATTTTGGATTGCATGCATAGTGTTTAAAAAACTTGTTAAGTATATCTACCGGTCAGTGTTTAAAGTAGTATTGTTTTTGGTGTCACTGATTCACCCCCCCCTCTCAGTGCTTTACAAGTCCATAACTCACATGCGGTTGACCTGCAATTAAAAGTGGTAGTATACCATGAATCTATATAGGTTTTTCTACCATCTACCAAATTTTTAGTCCCCTAGCTCTTCATTTGGTCAGTTTTCAAGGCTCATTCCATATTGACTTTTTTAGTGTTTTAGAAACATGTAAATAAGCCACTTTGAGCATTAATATCTTTCACTCAAATGATTATTTTCTCAAATAAATTGGTCCATGAGATTCCTTGTAGTGAAATTAGTATGTGTGTCAGTTTCTAGCTCTTCATGATTTCATCTGATATGTTCTCAAAATTATTCTGAAACTGGGTTTGAAGAGGTTTTTGGTAGTTTTCAATGCAGAAACAACTAAGTAGTGAACTTTGGGGATTAAAATCTTGCAACTCAGTAAGAATCAAGGAAATATTTATTGCAGGATTTTTGTTAGTATATTAGTCTATGTTCTTGTCAGATGGCATGGTCTCAAGTGGTCATTTGAGTGGATTTTGAAGGTGGTTTCCAGGGCTACAAAGGTGGTTTTGGTCATTTTGCAAAACAGTAAAAATCAGTTTCTAGAGATCAAATTTTGCAAATTGTTGATCCAGATGAATGTTGAACTATTTTCAGATCATTTTCAGGTGCAGTTGTTTGAGAACGAAATTTTGTTTTAGTCGGGCCCACATTGGGACTTGACATCCCTCGCTAGGAGCGGCCATCATGTGATTGGTTCTATTGTATTATTTATACATTATGATTAAATAATTTATAAATATAAATGAGAGGCACAATAATTCTTTTCAAAATAAAAATATCATTTCTCAAATTTTGCTCCATTCTTTGCATCCGAGATATTTTGGTGGGCCTGAGAGCAAATAAGAGAAAAATCAAAATCAAAGGAAATATTTTAACGACAAATTAAAGATTTGCCATGTTGATTTAAATGTTCTCCCTTGCAACTTTATTTACATCATTTCCAATGCATGATTGTTCAATGGGAAAGAGGAGGGATGTTACTCATTGCGGCATTACGGGAGGAGAGTTTTTGTCCTAATTTGTGAGCACCACAGAGCATTATATTTTGCAGAATGAGCAAATATGGAGGCGTAGACTATATGTGCGAGCTGTTTGAAAATGTTTGAGAAAAGTATTTATAGATTCGAATGCTAAGTTCCACAATATTCCTGTGTTTTTTTTGGGAGCCCATGGATCAGGAGAGTGGAAGTGTTTTTTTCAGTAGGGTATGGATACCCATCAAAGCGTCTAATATGGAGAAAATGTGGCAATTGTAGTAATTATATTTTGCGGAAATATTGGTCAAAATGGAGGCAGTGATAAATATGAAGTTGAGCATTGACATATGCAAAAATGGATAAGAGATAAAAGGCTTGTGAAGTATTTGCATAAATTTTAAAGTGAAAGAGATGTTTTAAGTTACGAGTGTAAGTGAGTGAATTGTTTTGGCTAAGTTGGAAATAGAATAAATATTTTCACTCATTGGTGAAAGTTATTCACATGAATGAATAAAGTGTACACAGAGGCATTACAATGTGACAAATATTGTTTTTCACTTAAGTGATATTTGTCACATAAATATTTTTCATTGGTAAAGATAATGTGCCAGTAACATGGTAAGAATGGTAAAGTGATTTTATTTATGTGAAAGCTTATACATTAGAAATCTTTGTGAAAGGGAAGTTTCTTTTTTTTTTTATTCAAATGAAGAATAGCTTTCAGGGGAATAAAATAATTATGATAATAAAAGTTAGTCAAAGGGGATATTTTTCTGGCAATGGTAAACTGATGAAGGTAAATGATGTTGCAGTCAATTATTTTTGTCTCCCAATAATGTTATTCTTATGAGAAGAAAAAAAAAATGAGGAGTTAAGTGATTATTTTCACTCAAGTAAACATAAATCAGTAAATGTGAAAATACCAGAGTGAATTGGTATTCTTCATATCAAGGGGAAAGGGTTGAATTAAAAGGTTCTCTCCCCACAAAGGTAACCATCATTAACAGGAAAGGCTTTTCAGTTACAAATAAAGGCATGAGGGAAGTGAGCAGATCCAAAATTGTTTACAAAGGATTGTATAAAGGCTAGTGATTGTTTGAGAATGCCTCAAAGGAAATATTGAATAATTAATATATGTTTCTATGAGAGTTGAGAAATACAACACCACAGGAGCCCAAATGATCTCCGCAAGATGAAATAAACCTGTTACAAGGAGAAGCAAGGAAGCAACAGAGGAAAACTAAAAACATAGAAAATGCTCACAAATATGAGAGCTCAATATTCACAAAAAAATATGTAATATGATAATGATACAAATAAAAGAAATTAACCTCTAATAGGTCAAGAAACCCTAAAAGGGAAAACCTAGGCTTGCACATAATAATTAATAAAGGAATTAATTATTATGCACCTAATGTTAGCTTAAGTGTAAAAGAGATAAAGGGAACTTAAATAATTAAACAAATGTTTAATTAATCAAGTAAAGACCCGATTACTCTAACACCCCCCCTTAAGCTAGACTTAGGGAGAAGCTAAAACCTAGAACAACTACTAAAAGAAGGAAAGATGGGTCCTAGCAACAAGGCCTGATCAGGTACCCAAATACAATGAAATCTCTATGAAATGGAGAAAAAGGAGAAAACCCAGTGGAAAAAACTCCTCTCCAAAAAGAGATAAAAGAACATGCTGAAAGAAATAAGAAGGAAGGAAGGCCTCATAAAGGCCCCCAAGGACAACTTCGTTCACCCCAAGCAAAGAGCGCAACTAAAGATAGCGCGGCGATGCAAAAGGTTTCATGAAGATGTCTACAACCTGCTTGGCAGTGGGAATGTACTCCAGAATGAGAGAACCATCCTGAATCAACTGGCGGATGAAATGCATGTGACACTCAATGTGCTTCATCCACTGATGCTCTACCGGGTTTCAAGAAATATGAATAGCACTCTGATTGTCACACCAAAGAATATTGGGACTATTAGGAGGAAAACCAAACTCAGTCATCAATTGTCAAAGCCATAAGATCTCTTGACTGGCGAGCACAACATCTCAGTACTCAGCCTCTTGCAAGACCATGTGATACGACTAGAGCCAAGACAAAAAACAAATTCAGAAGTAGACTTCCGATCAGTGACATCACCAACCCAAGTTGAGTCAGTGTAGCCAACAATGTGAGGTTCCCTTGATGTGTAGTGAATGCCATGATAAATAGTGCCTCGAATGTACCACAAAATACGTTTGGCAGATTTCCAATGACTCTCATGAGGATCATGGGAGAAGAGACAAGGCCAACCACAAAGGAAAGATCAGGATGAGTGTGCGTCGGGTACAACAAATTGCCAACCAACTGCCTGTAAAGTGTAGAATCTACTGAAGGAGTGGAGCAGGTAGTAATCAAAACAACCCCTAACTGAAAGGGAGTGGGAGAAGGCTTGCAATCAAGCATGCCAAAGTGCTGAAGCATGTCAAGAGCATACTTTTGCTGGTAAATGTAGATCCCATCAGAAGACTGAATCACTTGAAGACCAAGAAAATAGTGCAGAAGACCGAGATTTATCATCTCAAATTGGTCCATTAGAGCGCACTGAACATTTTGAATCATAGAGGATGATCGACCTATGATGAGAAGATTGTCAACATATAGAACAAGAATCATGATCTCACCCTCAAGAAGTTGAATGTACACTATGTGGTCAGAATGACAGTGGAGAGAAAGAAAGAGTCCATCTTCTCATACCAAGCTCGAGGGGACTATTTGAGACCATATAATGAATGTCAAAGTTTGGAAACTAGAGAATTGTCCTACACAAATCCCTGAGGCTGCTCCATATAGATTTCCTCTTGTAGGTCTCCATGCAAGAAGGCACTCTTCACATCCATTTGAAAAATGGGCCATCCCCTAGAAGCTGCAAGGGAGAGTACAAAGAGAATAGAGTTCATCTTGGTGATAGGGGAAAATGTCTTGGAGTAATCAATGCCCTCAACCTGCAAGAAACCCTTCACAACAAGATGTTCTTTATACTTATCAATCAAACCATCTGTAGCATACTTAGTGTGATACAACTAGCGACACCAAACCATCTTTCTACTCTTAGGAAGAGGACAGAGATCCCAAGTATTATTCCTCATCAAAGAAGAAAACTCCTCCTCGATAGCACAATCCCACTCAGGGTGTCCTGTAGCCTCTGAAAAATTCTGAGGATCATCTAAAATGGCATGACTCAAAAGAATAGAACTCATAGTATGAGAACAAGTGTGACGAGCATCTGAAGGATCACCAACCATAGATCTTAGTGCCTCAATAGTAAAGTAAACCCACTTGGGCATCTGAGGCGGAGAAGGTGGAGGTGGGGATGGTGGATCATCAGTAGCATCATCGGAATCATCCTCAAAATAATCTTGAAGAGATGCAGTGGGAGGAGTAGGCAGAGGAGTAGACACTGGAGACATGGTATCCACTGTGGGAAGGCGCTCATCAAACTGAACGTCTTGTCAAAATAGGACCTCTCTGGAATCAGGATCAAACAACCTATATGCCTTAACATCCTCATAGTAGCCAACAAAAATGAGGGGTTGACTCTTCTACTCTATTGCTTTCCTATGAGCATTAGGAATAAATGCCCATGCCTCACTACCAAATACTCAGAAAAAAGAAACATCAGGCTTGTCATGAGACCAAGCCTCCTTAGGAGTCATATGTCGAATCGACTTACAAGGCATTTGATTCTAAATGTAGTTGGCACAATTGACTGCCTCAGCCCAAAAAGACAAATCCATGGACCTGGACTAAATCATACAATTTGCCATCTCTTGTAAAGTTTTGTTCTTTCACTCAGCGACACCATTCTGCTGAGGGGTGTAGGGAACAGTAAACTGATGTTGCAAACCATGCTCAGTGCAAAAATCTTTGAAAGCCTGATTCACATACTCCCCCCCATTATCTGTATGTATTTGTCGAATAGAACAACCAGACTACTTTTCTACAAATGTCTTGATGATTTGAAATGAATCAAAGACATCAGACTTGTACTTAAGAAAGTACACCCTTGTGCATCTGGAGAAGTCATCAATAAAAGTGAGTACATACTTGGCCCCATAAAAAGAAGGTTTAGGGAATGACATGAGGTCATTGTGAATCAACTCCAAAGGTGCCAAAACATGAGGGGCTCTTCCCTTTAGAAAGGGATCCCTGTGATGCTTTCCAAGCACACAACCATGACAAACACCATCAGTGCAGGAAATCTGTGGGAGCCCAAGAACAAGTGCCTCTGTACTCATCTGTTGAAGATATCTATAATTGACATGGCCCAAGCACTCATGCCAAAGCTTACTCAATGAATCTGCATGTGCTATAAGAGATGAACCAACAACCATAGAGGACTCAAATCCATCAAATCTATAAAGATGAGATGCAGTATCAACACTCCCAGTAGCCACAACCAAATCGGAGTCATGAATGTCCTGAATAACCACATCATGTGGTGAGAACTCAACTATCTTACCAGAGCCAGAATGGAAAATCTAATAAATGGATAGGAAGTTTGTCGAGATGTCAAGGACAACCAAAACATCTTGCAAAGTACCCCCATCCAAAGATACCAAACCTAAAGCCAAGACTGGAAGTTGAATTGAGTCACCCACTACAATCTGCGAAGTACCACAAGAGGAAAGAGAAGTAACCAACTATTGAGTGTGAGTCATATGGTGAGAAGTGCCAAAATCTAAAATCCAAGTGGACCCATAGGTCAAAGCTTGAGAAGTGAGAGCATGACCTTTCCCTATGGAAGAAGATGTCTGAGTTGAGGAGATGTGATGCTACTGCATGGCTTCCTCTAAAGCCTCTAAGCATTTCCAACACCTAGAAACTGGATGTCCTTTCTTTCCACAAAAATTGCAAGTGTCTCTTGAATTCTTCTTAGTCTTGGAGGAAGACTCACCAGAATGTGAAGATTTCCCATGTTTCATAGGAAGTGGTGGTTTAGAATCAGACTTAGGAGGTGGCTTGGAGGAATGCTTACTACCTACATAATTCTTCTTTGGCTTCGGTTTCTACTTTTTCTTCTCCTTAGAGGATTGAGCAACCAATGCTTTGTTCTTGAACCCGGAGAGCATGTCCAGCTGAGAAAGGTGAGACTATTCATGAGACAAATGCTCACAAAACACATCAAAGGTAGGCATGGTGAAACAAGCACCCAAGCCATCCATGGTGGAGTAGAAAATAGAGGCAAAAATATGAAAATGACCCCAAAGCTTCAAAAGGATCAAGTGAATGCACTCTGTGTCTGTCTTGATCTTTTCGCACCCCTGGAGAATAGATCTGGTAGTCTTGAATTTGTTCAAAAAATCCTCAATGGTGGGAAAGGAATCAAGTGACAAGGAAACCAACTCTGCCTCAATTTGTAATGTCTAGATCTCATTAACCCTCCCAAAGAGAGACTCAAACTTCAACCACATAGCGCGAGGAGTGAGCAACTCATCAAGGTGAAATAGAAGACTATCGAAAACATGTAAAGAGAGAAAACCCATGGCCTCATCCATCTTGTTTCTGTGTTGAAGAAGCTCATAAGGACACTGCAATAGAGGTTGAACCTCATCCAAATGAGATCACAACCCTCATGCTCAAAGAAGCCTCATGATGCAAGGCTTCTAGGTGTGATATTTGTGTGATGTCAACAACTCAACTGAAGGATCTGCCATGAAACTCTGCACCTGCTTGTGGTTTTTTTTATTATGTGATCTTTCAGAATAGACAAAAATGCAGAAGGGTTTGTTTGTTTTGAGAGTTTTGGTGTTCTATATTTTTGATATAAATGATAGAAAACAAGAAAAAAAAACCCCCCCACAAGAGATAAACCCAAACCCTAGTACATACAAATGACAAGGAAGTAGTGCATAAGAAAAAAAACTTCAAACTAAAATCTCATGTACCTGATAAAAACTTTGAGAAACAAGATCACATATCTGAATAGAGCATGCTGAGAGATTTCCAATGCCTATTCATTTTTGGAAAACGGAGTCCGTTTGCCCATTCTATGACCCTGGAAGTGCAGAAAAGAGACCCCAATTTGACTGGCAAAAAGTACAGTTAAACAAAAAATGTGGAAAAAAATTCCAACACCATAAGGTCTGGCTTAGAACCAGCTTTTTGACGCCTATTCATTTTTGAAACAATGACTCCGTATGCTCAAGATATGATGAAAACACCAACCCCCCCTAAAAAGGCAAGAGGGAGGCAGTCTAGTGGCAAGTCCGGGCGGAGGTGGCCCGTGGGCAGTGCTCTGGTGGTGGAGCGGCAGAGTGGCAGAGCTCGGCGACAGTGGTAGGTGGGTGGTCAGTGAGCGGCATGGTGGTGGTCGGGCAGATGGCTGGTGGTGGGGAATGGGGGCCGGAGGCCGACGGCCGACAGGCGGGGGTCAGCGGGCAGGGGCCGGACTGTCAAGCCATGCAAACCCCAAAAAACATTTTGTGATTTTTGAAAGATTTTTTTGCCAATAAACTTTTGAAATTGATTTTTTTTTTTAAATATCAAAATTCGGCATGCATGCCGTAAAAAGGCAAAAAAAATTTAAATCTTTTTCTCAAAATACGTGTCAGGGTCATATGCCCTAGTCCTAAAGAAAAAATACCCCGAGAGGCTCAAGAGTCAAAAAAAGGTCAATTTTATATGACCATAGGGGTTTTTGGGCCTTCTGAGCACGATGGTGAGGTTTGTTTAGGCCCAAAGTGCTCAGAAAAAAAAAGGCCTATTCCTAGGTGCATAAAAAAACTTTTGAAAAAACCTCAGATCTACTTCCAATGCAAAAATCTCAAAACAAGAACAGGTAGCTATAGATCTAAAGTTCTAATACCATATGGGAGTTGAGAAATACAACACCACAAGAGCCCAAATGATCTCTGCAAGCTGAAATAAACCTGTTACAAGGAGAAGCAAGGAAGCAACAGAGAAAAACTAAAAACATAGAAAGTGCTCAAAAAGATGAGAGCTCAATATTCACAAAAAATGTGTAACATGATAATGATACAAAGAAAAGAAATTAACCTCTAATAGGTCAAGAAACCCTAAAAGGGAAAACCTAGATTTGAACATAATAATTAATAAAGGAATTAATTATTATGCACCTAATGTTAGCTTAAGTGTAAAAGCGATAAAAGGAACTTAAATAATTAAACAAATGTTGTTTAATTAATTAAGTAAAGACCCGATTACTCTAATAGTTTCAAATATGTTTCTGGAAGTATTTTTGCTTTTACACAGAGGGTTCGGTTGCTAGTAAAAGATGAATGGAGTGAAAACATTTTGTTAAAGGATGTACATGTGGGGAAATTTGCACAAAAGTGAGATATTTTAAAGAAAACATGAGTTTCACATTGCATAAGAAAAGTGTTTTTGCTAAAGTGTAATAGGAATAAACCTAGAGGTGTTTTTACTTTGAGGTAAAGATGAAGGAAGAGGGGTTTTAATTTTCACCCAGAAGTAGAGTAAAATGTGTAAAAGGTGATTGCACATGGTGAATATTATTACCCAGAATAACCATATTTTCACTAACAAAGTGAAATACATGTGCAGATTTTAAAACATATTCACAAAATATTAGAAAGTATTGCCAAGTGTCTTATTTGGCAAGCAAGCATAAAGTGAAATTTTTTTAGTTACAGACATAGGCAGATGGTGCTGCAAATTATTATTCTCCCATTAAAGAGTACTTGCATAAGAATTGGCCAAAGTGGAGAATATTTGCAGTTAGAAGATATTTTGGGAAAGTGCAGATCATATTTTGAAAATGTAAGGATGTTTTCAGATGCAGAGAGATGCAAGATAGGACACATGACATTAACAGGGGAAATTGAAGATGACATGTGGCAAAGCAGGAGCAGATCTGAAGTCTTTTTCTCTTCTATTTATTCTTCTTTCTTCTTTGTTGTAAAGGTTCTAAAATTTTTCTCTTGTATAGGGTCTATAGGTAGTTCTTGTCTAGAGGTTTTAGATCCATGTAGTAGACTGGTTATTTTGAGTAACATCTAATGCATTTTGCAGAGCAATTTTATATGGAGTCTAGTGTTCAAGTTTTTTGCAGGCATTTGAAGAATGGAATGTAAAGTGTTATGTGGTAGAGGTATCATTTGAAATAAATGAAAATATGGTTCAGATCTAGCTTCTCTCCATTGTATGATTCTATCAGTTTTTGAGTAAAATCAACCAAGGGTTTATTTTATTCAGTGCATTGTTTTTTATTAAGTAAAAATAGGTTTTAAGGGACCCAAAACCCAATTACATTCGAAAGATATTCAAGAAGGAAAAAAGCAAGACAGCTGCAAAAAACTAGCAAAAAAAACCAGCAGCAGAGAAAAAGACAGCAAGAGGCCAGCAAGAAATTGACCCCAAGCCTAGCATTACAAGAAAATTAAAAACTCTTCATAGTTTCCTCAACATTCTGCACCAAGAGCATCATTGCCTTGGCCGCTTCCCTCAAGTCATTGTTTTCCTATCCAATCGAACTCTCTTTCATTTTTGTGTCCTTCTTAGCAGTAGTCTGCCTAGTTATGCGCCTAGTGTTCTGGTGGGTTGGGTTGGAAGTTGGAGCATCTTCAATAATTACCAGGTTCTTCTCCTAGTTTTTCTTTTCCAGATGATCCACCAGCACGTTCATATTTTGGGATGAAACTTTAAGGACCTGGAGACTGTGAGTCATAAGGCTTTTCAATGCTTTCTCATTACAGGCAATCCGGGTGTTGACGTTGTCTTTGTCCTCCTCCACCTGTTCTTTCATAGTTTTAATAACGTCCTCCAAATGTTTCAGGTCACCTTTTATCAAATCTTTCTCCAGCCAGTCCTCCATCTCCATTTCCTCCTCTGCTTCACTATTTTTCGTATCCTTGTTCTGTTTCCTAGAGTCAGACATCTTAATCAGCTTATTGATCTTATCTTCCAGCTCCCTTTGCTTACCCAGCATGTTGGTGATGTTTTCAACAACCCATTTCTGGAAATTGAAGAATTCAAGGGTGTAGTTGTGGGTAGTGTCCATGATGGTATCTGCAGAGTCCTTGCTCTGTTTAGTCTCCTCAACATTAGGGTTGTCACCCTCCTTAGGATTCAAAGCCTCATTCTTTCTTTTGGAACCCTTAGGGTTAGAGTGAGGATTCTCAGAATTACCCCCTTCCTCCCCTTCACCATAGTTCTCATCCTTGTTTGGCTCCATTTTAGTATCAGTGTCTTTATCCTTTCCCTCTTCTTCATCACAATGCACCCCCTTTCTTTCATGCTCTATTTCAACTTTCCTTTTTTTATGAGTAGGGGTGTTGGGCAGATCCCCATTCGAATCAGAGTCTTTGCATTTCTCAGATATATGAGCATTGATGATCAAAGGATCATCCTTGGTTGCCCTAGCCTTATCCTTAATATGTTCATATATAAGTAGAATGAGTCCTTGGTGAGCTAAAGGATAGGAGCTAGGCTTTTTAGCATAGTCGGCAAGGCTCTCGTTTAGAGAGGAAGCTAAGTAGAAGGGAAAGGAAATTTTAGCCCCATGATGGAAATGGTTCAAGATAGCGAAATGATAGTTATAATTTTTTGTAAATCTGCCATCCACAGTCAAATATTCCATTAGAGCCCTAAGAACTTTTTTCCAAAAAGGCTTTACCTACTGGGGGGTGTAGTAGGATATGTTGTCCTTCTTTGCAAGGTTGCCCTTCTCATCCTCTGTCTTCGGGAAATTTTTGAAAGCCTGAGCAACATACTTCCGATCCCTGTAGAATTTAGTCCCCTCCATCTTGAGTCCCATGACCTCTGCAATAAAGTTTTCATTGATTTTCCAAATCTCCCCAAACAAGGTGGCTCTGTTGTAACTCTACCTTTTAGCAAAACCGTAAGACATAGAGCTTCTGCTACCATGAATCTTTTCCATATAATCAGTGAAGTCGTGTCTATGGAGCCTTCTCCAAACCTTTCTTTTGCTCTTCCAATTCTCGCAACCTGGAGGCTCATTCCTATTTAGGTTATCACCCATTCTGATTTCTAGGTAAAGATACCCTCTGTTGTAGTTCTCAATCCACGGATGAAACTCTAAAAACTTGTTATTTCTATATTCCCCATGTAAAGACTCTTTCGTAGTTTTGAAGTTGCTACTCATGTCCACACAAACCCAGCTATTATTACCATAATCTTTTGCACACATATGATCTTGGTTATGATGCCGAGAAACACTCATTATCTAACAGTTAATCTGCCCCCAAAATCTATCCTTGGAACTTGTTCCCCAGAAATAAATCATGAGATTAACTTGATCCATTGATGCGATCAAAGTATAATTGCTCTTTAATCTCCCATTTGATGTGAGTTTCTCCAATGTATTTGACATCCTTCTCCAAATTGACCCCTTCATTGGCTAGGATATCCGCAACATTATTGCCCTCTCTAAAGGTATGAGTTATACTAATACTAACATAGTTATTTAGAATATCTTTAGCATTTTTAATTAAATTGTAAATATTCCAAGAAACAGAACTAGTACCTTTGAGGGCTTGTATGATGTTTAAGGAGTCCCCTTCGAGCCAAATTTTTTTGAATTTGAATTCCTAAGCTAGCTGGAGGCTCTTTAGCATTGCCAAAGCTTCAGCCACATGGTTATTTTGGGTCCCAAAAGGAGAAGCAAAAGCAAAAATACAAATTCCTTAAGCATTTCTAATAACTCCCCCTCCACCAGCCTTTCCAGGGTTCCCTTTAACTGCCCCATCAAAATTAACCTTTATCCAGTCATAATCAGGAAACCTCCATACAATGTTATCTCTCTTATTCTTATTTTTCAATCTATAGACCTTATGCATTAGGTTCCATTCAGTAAGGATGTCTTTTTCCATATCATTCATATCTGTAGTAGACCATTGTTGATTATTCTTGTGAGGAATGTTGATATTCTCCTTTATAGCCCTGCATATTTTTTCAAAGACCACCTGAGTATTACACTTAGCTTCCCTAAATATCCTATTGTTCCTTTCTTTCCAAATGCCCCAGCATATCATGGGGAGGGTCAAAGACCAAAGGTTCTTGATGATTTGACATTTGGTTGGAAAATTCAATTGCCAGATGATATCCTTGATACTCTTGTTCATGACCCAGTTAATTTTCCATTTTTCCCACATTTTGCACCATATATCCTAGGTGAAGGAGCAGTGGAAAAAAAGGTGATCAACTAATTCCCCCTCCTTTTGGAAAAGCTCACATCTATTAGGGAATTTGAAACCCCTTCGGATTAAATTTTCAAGAGTAAGGGTGCTATTATGAGAAGCAAGCGAAAAGAAAATGTTGACTTTAGGGATCAGAATGTTGTTCCAAACTTTACTCCAAATGGGATTCCTATTTTGAGAGAAGGTGTTTTTATAGGTAGAAGTAGCTGTAAATTCACCTTTAGGATCACTTTTCCAGAGGAAAACATCATCATAGCATTTGTTAGGGGAAAAGGATAGCAACTCCTTCTGGAGAGAGGAAAGCCCAGAATGGAGGTCATCAAGCCTAACCCACTTATCCTCCTTCCAATAGTCACATACCATAATCCCAAACCTCCTTTTACACTCTTCAATAATTTTATTGTTGTTTTGATCATAAAGGGCTTCATTCTTCATCTAGGGGTCTTCCCAAAACCTTATTCTATCACCTTTTCCAAGGACCCATCTAGCCCCAGCTTTTGCCACTTTTATGGATTTGGTAATACTATTCTAGATGAAGGATCCAGTAGGGATATCTTCAGAGTTAAGGATCCCTTGGATAGTCTGATTCTGAATATATTTGTCAAGCCAAATTTGATTCCAATCTTTCTTAGTGTCATAGGCTCTCCATAACTATTTAGCAAGAAGAGCTTTGTTAAAGGTTTTTATAGCCTTAATCCCCAACCCTCCTTTGTTCTTTGGTCTACACACTTTGTCCTAGGAAATCAAAGGTATTCTCTTTTTTTCTTCCACTCCTAACCATAAAAATCTCTTCTGGATTCTTTCCATAGCTTCAGCAAATTTAGCCAGAATACCAAATAGGCTGAGTGCATAAACAGGGAGATTTTGAAGAGTAGCTTGAAGGAGCTGCATTTTCCCGGCTTGAGATAACATTGAGCCTTTCCATCCAACAAGTATTTTATTAATTTTATCAATAAGAATATTCCAGAAGGAATTTGGGGGAGCTAACCCTAAAGGAAGGCCTAGATAGGTGGAAGGGAGCATTTCCACTTTGCACCCAATAATGTTAGCAATTTTCTGTTGTCTTGTGACCGGAGTATTGAGGAAGTACATAGCCGATTTGTCCCAATTGACTTGCTGACCAATAGCCAAAGCATAGGAGTTAAGAGTGGTTTTGAAGGCATTAGCCTCCTTGACTGAAGAATATCCCATGAGGATAGTGTCATCAACAAACTGTTGATGAGTGCAAAAAACATTAGCAGAGGAAGGTTGAAGACCTTTGATAGTTTTGCTTTGTTTTAGCTTATGAATCAATCTACTCATACTCTCAGCCAATATGGTAAAAAGGATAGGAGATATGGGATCTCCTTGTCCTAGCCCTCTTGAAGTTTTAAAAAAGTTTGTAGGAGATCCATTAATCAGTATAGAAAACATAGGAGTAGTGATCAGTTCTCTGATTAATTTGATTGTCCTATCATCAAAACCAAAAGCCCCCATGATTTTAAAGAGAACATCCCACTCAACTCTATCAATAGCTTTTGCCAGATCCAACTTTATCAAGAAACCTTCTTTTTTAGTAGCACTGAGGGAATGAATGTTCTCATGAACAAGAATGATTGAGTCTAGAATCTGCCTACCAGGAACAAAACCTTTATGCTCCTCAGATATGATGAAGGGAAGCACCGCCAAAATTCTAGTAGTCAAAACTTTGGATATAATTTTGTAGAAAGAGTTGCATAGGCTAATTGGCCTAAATTTTCCCATAGAGTCTACCCCAACAACTTTGGGGATTAAGGCTATAAAAGTGGAATTAAGTTCCTTAAGGATTCTTCTAGATCCAAAAAATTCTTTGACCACATTAACCATGTCTTCCCCCACAATATGCCAAAATTCTTGGAAGAAAAACATAGGGAAGCCGTCAGGGCCTGGAGCTTTATCCCCTTGAAATGAGAAGATGGCTTTTTTTATTTCTCCAGCAGACAGGATGTTAGTGAGGGCCTTATTCTGAATAGGGTTAATGACCTTAGGAATAATATTAACCAAATTGAGTTGATGGATCTGATCAATATCCTTGTTACTAGAGAGGAGTTGCTTGAAGAATCTGACAGCTTCATCCCCGATTTCATCCTCATTAAGCAGAGTGTTGTTTTCAACAATCAGTCTTGTGATTCTATTTGCAGCCTTATGTTTTAGAGAAGTCATGTGGAAAAATTTAGTGTTTTTGTCCCCTTCCTTCAACCATATAGCCCTAGATCTCTGCCTCCAATATATTTCTTCCCTAGAAATAATGTTGTGGATATTGACTAGAACCTCATCTTCCATGGCTTTGGTATACTTTTTGTAGCCTTCTTTCTGAATTGAATTTTGTATCTGGTCCAGTTCCTCCTTTAATTTTTTCTTTGAATCAAAGATATCACCAAAGACCTTCTTGTTCCAGGTCTTAATGTTGGTTTTGATGTTTTTAAGTTTTTTGGCAACTTTATACATAGCAGTTCCATTAACATCAATATTCCACCAGTTAGCAATAGATTTTTCAAGATTAGGGTGGGAGGTCCACATCTTTTCAAAATAAAAAGGGAATCTTTGATTATTCTTAACATTCTCAGCAACAAAAGAGATGGGATAATGATCTAACCCAATTCTATTAATAACAAAAAGGGAGCATCTATGAGAAAGAATCCAATCATTAGAGAGAAGGGATCTTTCAAGTCTTACCTGGATGAGATCTTCCCCATCTCTTCAGTTAGACCAAGTGTAGGAAGCCCCATTGAGATCCAAATCAATGAGAGCATTGTCATTAATAAAGTCCATCAGGTCAAATCTACTATCTGGTTGAGCTTGACTACCTCCAAATTTTTCAATATCTTGCAGAGGAGTATTGAAATCTCCCATCACAACCTAGCTGTACAGAGGGAAATTTTTCCTTTTATGCTGAACTTTATTCCAGAATTTACTTCTAGCAGATTTGGAGTTAGGGGCATAGATATTAGTGATAACAAATTCCTTACCATCAAAGATGCTTTTAGCTTTTAGGGATAAAATATTGCCATCAACATCAATCATATCTCCAGAGGTAGTGCTTTTGTTCTAGAATATAGCAACCCCTCCTCAGGCTCCATTCGAGCTACTGCCACAAACCCCTCCATTTTTTAAAAACTTTAATTTCTCCACTTTCTCTTTACTCATTTTGGTTTCCTAAACCAGGATAATATCCGGATTTTGATCTCGAATGAGGTTCCTTAATATATCCTGTTTATCGAGACCATTTAGGCCTTTGATGTTCCAAGATATTACTTTCATTTGGAAGCTTGAGGGCAAGATTCCTTGATAGTTCGCTGCCTTCCATCAGCTATGTTTTTCTTACTCTCCTGGTCCCTATGCCATTTCATAGTTTTGCATCCCGGTGGGGATCTTGAAACCCCAAAATCAGCCTTAGCTCTGGTTCTGGTTTTTACTCCATTAGGGCCTCCTGCCTTCTTGGTTTTAATTTTCTTTCCATTTCATGTTGTGTTTTCTTCTTGTTGTTCTACTCTAGATTTATCTTGCATGTTGCTCCATAGATCTTCTCTTTTCTGGGATGAAGTGGTCATACTGACTTCTATATTCTGGAATAAGGCATTTAAGTTTGCTTGCAATGACCCAAACTTGTTACTCCTTTCCAGTTTTATTTCATGTTCTTGAAACTCTTCCTCTAAACAGGGTTCATCATTTTTTGATATAGGTTCATGAAGAGCCTCAAGATGAAAGTCAGTGATATCCTCAATCTCACCATCTTCAAGTGTCTCTTCACTGATTTCATTCCTCTTTGCCTGTGATTGTAGAGCCTCAAAGGTATTGCCTATTTTGATCTCAAACTCCTTGGTTTCATTATTTTTATTCTCCTTCAAGGGGGGGTCTTTAGGATGGTCGGTGCTATCTGCTTTCAGGTGTTCTAGTATATTCACCAAGTTTCCACTTTTTCTTCTAACTTGTTACAGTCTTTGTTGTTATTTTTTTCTTTCCAAACCGGTTTGTGAATATTTTTTTCTTTCATCATAGGTTTTTTAGGGTGGCTGGGGCAAGCCTTAGCCCAGTGACCTACTTTTTTGCAAGAGAAGCACACAAATGGGAGAGATTCAAATTCAATGGCCTGTTCCCATAACCCAAGTTTAGAGTTTATGTCAACAGTACTTGGGAGGTCCATATTTTGTGATATGTTGACGCAGATGCGTGCATACACCAATCTCTTGCAAGCTACTATCATTGGGTCTATCACAATAAGCTCCCCAAAGGAGTTAGCAATTCCTGAGAAAACATCCTACACCCAGTATTCCAATGGCAGCCTAGGCAACCTAACCCACACTGGAGTAGATTCAAAGAAAGAATCATTGAGTTCCATATTAGGGGACCATTTTCTGATAGAAAGAGAGGATTTACCAAACATCCAGGGGCCACCACTTAAAACTGCTTCCAAATCTTCCCCACATGAGAAAGAGAACACAAAAAAACCTCTAGGCAAGGCAAAGACTTCAACCTATCCTTTCATTCTCCATTTTCTCTTAACAAAGGACCTAACATCCTCAATATTAGGTCAAGGTCCAACAAATTTCCCCACCAGAGAAAGAGTCGTTAAAGAGATGCTATGATCAATGACTAAATCAGGAATCTGAATCACAAGTTTACCTATTCTATTATCTGATATATCCTTCACAAAGGGGAAAGAAGATTTACCAGTCGATTTACCAGATGCTTGTCTTACGAAGAGACTATTCTAGGGTTTAGGTATTCGCCCCTCGATATTTTTTGAGTCAATCTTCACCGCCTCGGGGCTTGAATCTTGAGAATCTTTTAATTTTCTAGGATTGGGAGGAGGGTCTCATGTTTGTGGGTCCCCATCTTGCCTTCCATCCTCATCATTAGATGCTTGTCCTTTAGCTGTAGTGGAATCAAAACCAGAGGATCCAGCATCGTTGTTCCCTCCATTTCTTGATTTCAAATTTCCCACTGCAAACACTGTTCCCTCCATTTTTTAAGCCTAGCGTCTTCTTCTCTTCCTGTCACTATTGTTAAAGGCCCAAGGGGTTAACTAAATTGCTTAAATAGAGTTGCAGAATGATGGGACTTATGAAAGGATTTAGGTAAGTAGTTTTGGATGTGAATCACTAATGAGATACACTATAAGGCAGTGTTATCTTTGATCTAATAGCTGCTGGATAAAGTCTTGTCATATGTTATTTTATATTTCCATAGTTTCAAGTTGTCCAATGGAATGAGGCACTGATCACAACTAGAAATTGTTCTTACAGTCAGTGTTGTTGTCAAAATCATTAGCTCTTGCTACAAGCTTGGTTTGAATTAGAATATCTTTTATTTTGTGTATGTGTGTTTATGAGTTGAAATGTCTCATAGCTCCAAGAAGTTGAGGAACTTTCTCCTTTTCTGTTGAGCCCATATGAGAACCATTATTTCCAATCACTTGAAGAGTTGTTCATTCTCATTGCTCCACTTTAAGTTGCAAATCAATGGATGATTAGCCATCATTTAGTATCTCCTTAAATTATTATTGAGCCTCTTGGTGAGAGTATCTGCTTTATTTAATGTCATTTACAAGTGTGGTGCAGAGATTGTAAATGCATTAAGGGATCACCCTCCCTAGTTTTGCAGAGCCTAAAGTGCATAAGGATCTTGTATCCTTGTTAAGTTGGTCCAAGTCCTTGAAAGTTTTTGATAATTGAGGCTAGCAACCTTATAGGAAGTGGAGAGATCAACTTGGTTGTTGCATAAGCGTAAAACCTATAATTGGGAACCAACAACACTTTCCTGTGTGTCCATACAAAATGTTGCAAGAGAGAAAGTAAAAAAAGATTAGATGTTATTTCTTTCACGTCGGGTTCACCATTGTTTCCATGCTTAATATCTATTAGGTTAAACATAGCTAATTAGACTAAAAGGATGAATCACAAAATCCTTAACTAATTTAGCAACCTTAAACACAAATCAATGAAATAAATACATAAATAAGAGATTTAAACAATTAAACTAATTGAAAACTCCCTTAGTTGCATCATGGCTTCGATTGCTCTTCTCTGAATTGTGGTTGTAGGATGGCTCTTAGGAATTGCACTAAAATTCCTGCATAGATTAGACAATTTCTTTGAAGACTGTGATTCTAGATTGATTTGAGAAATGAGGTTGAATTTATAGATTTTCAAGACAAATTAGGGGAGAATTTGAACTAAAGTGTTGATTAATAGATAACTGATTTTGATTGATCAGTTAACTCATCTTGATTGATTTGTTAACTCGTTAGATTAAATAGCTAACTAAATTGATAGAGTAGTCAACTAAATAGATTGGATAGTGGACTAAATAGATTGGAGAGATGACTGAATTGACTAATTAGTCAGAAAAGGTGATTTGGAGTGAAAAGGGGAGATTGGAGAGTTAACTGATTTGATCAATTAGTTAAGATTTTCAACATGTGTTGTAGGAGATTGAATTGAAATTCAATTTCATTTTGATTTGAATTTGAATTTTGATTTTTGAATACTAAAATGCACATGAGATTTATCGAAAGCCATTGAAATTAAAATTTGGTGAAATGTGAATTTGAGAAAATGAAATTCGATGAGATTAGTTGAAATTTGAATTTGGGGAATTGGAGGAATGAATGATTGAATTAAATAATTTAAATGAAATTATTTCATAATTAGAAATAGGATTAATTAAATAATAAAGATTATTTAATTAAGGGAATTAATTGTAATTAATTAAATAGTTAATGTTTAATTAATATTTGAGAAAGGGGTTTGATGATGAATTAATTAAATAATCAAAGTTCAATAATTAGAAATGTTGAATGTGATGATTGAGTTAGTTTAGAAGAATAATTAGCTTAATTAAATAATTACTAAATTAATTAGGATAAATAATTAGTGTGCGTTTAATGAGACATTTTTAGGTGTCTACAATAGGAATTCCAACTGAAAGAACTCTTGAACTTTGAACGAAAATATGCCTTCAAATCTAAATAAATGTGGGAATTTTGATGAAAACTCCTTAAATTCTCTTAGGAATCACTTCAACTTTGACCTTCTCTTTATGGCAAATTCGCTTCTTGCTTTAAACTTCTTCTTTTTTACTCCTCAACACTTAGCCAAAATTATTGAATTTTTCCTTAGTTTTAACCTTTTTTTTTTCTTTTATTCACCTACACTTGGTCAAATTCCTCCTTTATCCATGAAGGGCAGACTTGACATGACTTCAAGGATTTTTTCTAGTCTCCAAAATACTTATCTAAATTTTTTGAATTTTAGTTAACCAATTTTAATGATTTTCCTTGGGTGAACTTCATGCTTGATTGGAGAACTTTTCCACATGCCTTGGAGGGGACTTCACTTCTAGCCAAGGAATTTTCTTCCTTTCCCAAGGCGAACTTCATGTTGCTACAAGGATTTTCCTCATCAAGGAGGCAAACTTCATATGATTTCAAGGATTTCTTCCTTCCCAAGACACTTAACCAAATTTTTTGATTCTTTTCCCCAAGCTATCAACACTTAGTCAATTTTTTTACTCTTTCTTGGGTAGATTTCAACTATGCCAAAGGAACTTCTACCTAGCATAGGGAAGACTTTGTCATGACTTGCAAATTATACCTCAATGAGGGTGGACTTTGGCATAGATTCGAATTTTTTCTTGAGGTAGGGTGGGCTTCATGAAGGAAAAGGATTATGCACACCTTCATAGGAAAAAAATGGTAAGGATAAGAAAAATTCACCAAGACATGGGCAAACTTGGTGTCTACATAGGAATCCATGCTTGGAGAAGGGTGGACTTCATGCCTCTTGAAAATTATCCTTGCTAGCTTGGGTGGACTTCATCTTGGATTGGAAATATTCACCATGTCTCAATTATCTTCATGATAAGATCAAGGTATCCCATGATCCGAGCTCTAGGCTTAGCCATTTTCATGATCTTCAATTAACCCTTTGGAAATTATCCTCTAGATTTGAAAGTTTGTTCTAGATGAATTATCCTGACTTGATACTTCTCTTGACCTAATGACCACCTGTGATCCTATAAAAAAAAAAAAGAAACTTTCTATTTTTAGAAAAAAGAAGAACAAAAATGCAGGTTCTCATATTGGCCCTAAAATGCTAAAAACAAAACTTTCTAAATTTAGAAAAAAGAGAAAAAGCAAAATTTCCAAAAAAATAAGAAGTTGTCAGAATTGACCCTAGGAAATTGTGATTTTACTCCCTCGACCTATCTGGGCACATTTATCGCATTAGAACACTCTTTTGACCATTCCTTCTCCTTAATGACTTTGGTGACTCCCATTTTTTAAAATCTTGATTCATTTGTGAAGGTGAGATACTGGAGACAAAACCCTAAGATGCCAAAACACTACCCTAAAAAGAAAAAACAAGGGGTTCCCCCTTTGCAATGGGGCAATGTATGAAAACATCACAACAATACCCTAAACTCAACCCCAACCTCCTATTCCAATAGTGATGATGACAATTGTCTTGTGCTCCCTCACCTTATAGACGAGATTAAATAAAATCCATCATGTTTAGATTGGTTCAAAAATGATGAAGCAATAATTGAAATCTTAAGAATTCTAGAGGGAATACCATATAGGGGTCATAAAGTTGGCTTCACTGTAGATCTTGATAGAGAAGCTTATTTTGGGGAAGCTATTCCATCTTCTAGCCAAGAAAATGAAAATAAAAATAAAAAATAAAATAAAAATGCTAGGTCTCAGGGTGAAAACCAAAAGCCACTCTCCAATCATAAAATAGTAAAAATAAATGTTGCACCCAATGGTGCAAAACCTGTCTAAGGTGCCACTATTGATAAAGAAATATCCTCACTACTAGTTGAACAATTAGAAGAGGTAAACCTAGGAGATAGTGAAAATGTAAGGAAGATTCATCTTGCAGAGTCTCTTCAGCCAGAGGAAAAAGAGAACTTCATCAAAATTTTCAAAGAAAGACAAGTAAACTTTGCCTGGTCCTATACAAATATGCTGAGTCTAGACCCTGAATTGGTTCTTCACAATCTACTTCTCCTTCTAAGATTTAAACCATATAAATAAAAACCAAGGAAAATGTATCCTCAAATAACCCTATTTGTGAAGGTTGAGCTGAAAAAATTTCTCGATGTAGGCTTCATCAGACCAATAGAATATGTTGAGTGGATCTCAAATCTTGTACCAATGACAAAACCAAATGGGGGCATTTGAATCTGTACTAATTTCAAAGACTTGAATAAGGCCTATCCCAAGGATTATTTCTTGCTCCCCAACATTGACATGGTTATCAAATCTTACAACTGGGCACAAAACATTGTCATTAATGGATGACTTTTTAGGATATAATCAAATAAGAATAGTGTTGGAAGATTAGCACAAAACTACTTTTGCATGTCCATGAGGAACCTACTGCTAGAATGTAATTCCCTTTGGACTCAAAAATGTTGGACTGACCTATCAATGATCCATGACCACACGGTTTCATGACATAATACATCAAATCATGGAAGACTATGTTGATAATCTGTTGGCCAAATTTGCAATAAGAGAAAACCACCCTGTTGTTCTAGCTCAAATATTTGACAAACTAGAACAATATAATGTCCATCTATATCAAGAGAAATGTGTCTTTGATGTTACATGAAAAAAGTTTCTTAGGTTCATTGTATCAAATAGAGGAATCAAGGTAGACCTAGCTAAAGTGAAAGTTATTCTTGAGATGCCTCCCCCATAATTTAAAACACTTGAGAAGCTTCAAGGGAACTTACAATTCATCAAGAGTTTTATTGCTTGGTTATCAAATAAGTGCCAATCTTTTTAACATCTCCTCAAAAAAAGAGTAACATTTAAATGAATAGAATAGTGTCAAGAAGCTTTTCAAGCATTAAAGTATTACTTGCTTTCATCATTAGTATTAGTTCCACCTACACATGAAAAACCCTAGTTGTTGTATATCTCAGCTACAAACTCATCTTTAGGGGCTCTCCTATCACTACATGATGACCATGGAAGAGAGAGCTATTTACTACATCAACAAAACTTTTGTCACCTATGAGTTTTATTATACTCTTATCTAGCACACATGCCTTTCCATTATCTTTGCATCACAAAACTTGCAACATTACATGTTAATTTATAAAGTAAACTTATTGCAAGCATAGATCCACTTAAATATCTCCTGAACAAAGCATCTCTCATTGGCCGACTAGCTAAATGGGTTATGATCCTTAGCAAGTTCAACATCAAGTATGTGGACAGGAATGTTGGCAATATGAAGGAATTGATTATGTGTTGCATTGATGTTTTGTCATTGATGTCAACACTAGTTGTTATGGTTGTTTACTAGCTTCCGGTAGAAGGATTGGATTGGGAATATTATTAGTTGATTGTCACCGGTATGATCTGAATGATGGATAAGTTTGTATGAATGGTTCATATGTTTCTGAAGTATGTTTCAATCAGTTGATATTGACTTGATGATGGGATGCTATCTTATGTTCTAGTAAGACTGCTTTGTAGGTCCGGTAAGGGTTTCACCGACAGAGCTTTATTGAAGATCTTTGATGTAATGCTAAGTGGTGTTGGTGCAACTTCTAGAAGGGATTTAGGATGATGATGGTGATTGTGTTCATGCCTCGACTGATTGGTGTCATGTCTTTGGTGTGTGTGGATCTAATTTAGGTCCGGTGCTATCTAGGTTATGGACCGGTTTCATGAAACATGTTGGTGGATCCTTCTGATGTGCTTCCGAGATGTTTTATTGATTGGATGATATTTATTTGGCCTTAGGCCGACATTTTTTATGATTTTATTTCTGGATTATGTAATGGATCTATTGAATTATCATTTGGGTGGCTAACCTGATTGGTTAGGTCTCAGGTTGGTATAAAAGTGATGTAATATCTCATTATAGATCATATATATAGGCAAGGAGAGAATAATTTAACATCATTTTTGTGCAGAGGATTTGGTCGATCATAGGTGATCGAGTTGGGTTTATGTAAGAGGTTTTAGACCTCTAGTATTGAGCTTAGTTGGAACTATACTCAGGCATAAGAGATGTTGTACTTGTAGTTCAATATTCATTTTGGATTGTAGTCCGTTGTTTTCTATAGTCAGTGAGGCTCCTTTTGTGATGAGCAATGCACTCTAGGCTGTTGGCATTCCTGCAAGTGTGGGCCCCTTATTGTAATATTTATTCATCTAATTAGTGGATAGATATTATGGGTCTCCAATCCCATTATGGTTTTTCCTCGAGGTTTTCCACATATAAATCTATGGTGTTATGGTGTTCATCTTTGTGGTTGCATTTTTGCTTATTGTTATATGTTTTTATGTTTTTTGGTTGTTGAGTTATTGTATTAATAAGGTTAAATCTCTCTCCTCCGATAGAACACTGATTCACCACCCCCCCTCTCAGTGTTCTTGGATTTCAACAAGGAAGGCCATAAAGGGGAAAATAATATCAGGTCAACTAGAAGAAGAATTGATTTTAGTTGACCACCCTATTCTAACTGATCTCCTTGATGAATCAATAATCACCATAGCTACCTCTACAAAGTGAAAATTGTATTTTGATGGATCATAAACCAACCATGGAGTGTGGATAGGAGTTCTATTTATTACACCACAAGGGGATGGTCTTACAAAATCAACTTACCCTACACAAATAACTGTTACTACTTACTAAGATTGCCATTAGTCTTATGTTCAAAGTTATTCTATATATTCTAGTCGGTTACTTCTACCAAATCTTTCAGTCGGTAAGCACAGTGCAGTCAGTTATAGAAGAAAGTAGTCTCAGAGCATAGTATGCACCGAACACTCTACTGAGTAACACTCTATGTCTACCGAGCAACAAGAACAATATACTGAGTGAACACACATTGAGTGAAATATGTTACCAGATTCACTGAACCTGGACATCTATGGGAAACGTGTTACAAAGATTGAGGAACAAGTAACCATTATCACATTGGAAATTACACTTAAAGATTGTGTATGATTGTGTTACTTTATGGGTTACCGAGGTATACTATAAGCAAGGTAATCTTATTTTGAGCACATAGAATCTGCTATAACATTCTAGATGTAAAGTTGCAGATATTTGTAATGATTTATTGTAATATTTTGAAGTTGTAAGAGAAACCTTTAACAGGGTAAAAGACTCTCACAAAGTCTATAAATTGTAAAGCCTTTAACTAGGTGCAACATTTAGAATAAGTGTTGTAAAATCCTTTAGCAAGGTAGATCTAATAGATCTTGATACTCCTAATAGGGTAAGCTATCAGAAATATCTAAACATGTAGCTCTAACTGAGCAACCATTATTATTGCAGTAGTGAAGTTGTGGGTATCATCCCCACCGCAGTTTTTCTTTCTAACCAAGAGTTTCTGCGTAACCAAAATATATGAGTTATGGAGTGAATCATGTATGATTGTTATTTATTTGTTTTAGCATTATATTATGTTACTGCACTATTCATTTTATGCTTAGCAGTAAAGTTATTGTTGAAGAAAAGTTTTGAAGTATTGATTCACCCCTCCCCTCTCAGTACATTAGCTTTCCATATTGGGCCTAACAATTGGTATCAAAGCTTCAATCTTGGAAAAGGGTTTAACTACCTAAAGAGAAAGATCTTATCAATGGAAGGCTATAAACAATCTTGGAGAATTGTGTATCTGCAAGAAGAATTGGATCATGCTAATCAAGTGATTGCAAACATGCAAAAATAAATGCAAAAATCATTGAAAGTGAGAAGAAGATTATCTGATGATTTGCAGGACTCTCAAGAGTTAGTGGAACAAATTGAGACATCATCTGAGAACAGTATGTCTGAAGAGACTGAAGAAATGATTGAAGTGTTGAAAGAAAAGAACAAAGCACTGACTGATCAGCTAAAAGCAATGAAAAGAGAACATGAGAATTTCAGCACATAGATGACCAAAAATCTTGATGCATTGAGGATAGTCGAGGATAAAGTAAGAGATCTAGAAAGAGAGAAACAACAACTTGAAGCATTAGTATCTGAAAAGAATGATGAAATCATAAGATTGACTGGGATTCAACAAAATCTGTTAGATCAACTAGGTTATGCACATCATGAAGCAAATATGAAAGTTAATGAGAATCAAGCATTGAAACTTGAAGTATCAAGGTTGATCGATGAACTTGAAATAGAGAAGAAATCCAAAGAAACACTGAAGAAGAATTATGAAGCATCAAATATGTTGGATGAGCAACTAAATACAAGAAGACCCAACAAAGATGCAGGACTCGGTTACAAAGGAAAAGACTCTACCAAGAAGGGAATTCATACTACCGAGAGAGGAGAATCATCAAAGCAAGCTAGAAATAAGAAGAATATCAAAGGAAAGAAGCCCATTTGCAACTACTATGGAAATCAAGGTCATACTACCAACATGTGCCAAATCAGAAAAGGTAAGCAACTGAATGTCACTAAGTCTAATGGTTATTGTTACAATTGCAATAAATATGGTTATACATTTAACCAATGTAGGACAAAGTCTGCTAGCAATTATAAGAAGGCAAAATTCAAAGGGTTTTGTAAAAACTACAATAGATATGGACACAGTACCGAGAAGTGTTGGCTAAGCAAAAAAACTATATGTGGTCTACACACTGAGAAAATACTGGAAGCTACTGAACTCATAGAGAACTTAACTGACCATATGTTGTAGTACCATGGGATTACAATACAAGGATATGGTGTGAATGTTGTGGAAGATATGGACATATAAGTGCCAACTGCTTTATAAGGTTTGGAATGAATAGTCGAAGATCATGAGAAATCCTGGTATGGTATGTTTTCATTGTCACAAAGTTGGACACTTGGCTGGAGATTGCAGAGATCAACCTAGAGGAGGCACTAAAGAAATAAAAGGCAAATTACAAATGATTTGGAAAAAGAAGGAAATTGTGTCAAATGAAGAAAACACCTTACCTACCGAGTTAGGTGCACCTATTCCAAATTAATCGGTAAAGGTATGAAGGGACTGCACTCTCTCAAAGATCAAATCTTAACAGTTCCTATTTTATTATGTACTTAATTCAAAATCTGCATAACTAAGATGTATTAGTAAGTTTGAAATTCTATCAAAGTCTTTTGAAAGCACTATACAGGAAACGTGTCAAGTCGGTAACTACAGGAAGCCTGTTTAGTTGGTAAATGAAGGAAACCTGGCTACTCGGTTAAAGCGCAAAAAGGAAAGAAGGTTTAGTGGAACCGAGTGCATTTAATGTTTTTGACCTAACCTGCATGAAGCTCGATAAGGTATATTGTGTACTTAAAGCATTTATGTGGTCATTTTTACTCACCAAGTTTTCGAGAGAATAGAGCAAAGCAAATCTAAGGCGATCAAACCTCCTCCGAAGTGAAATTCAAGGTATTTATATCAATCTCAATGCATTGTTAAGCTGGTTTACCGATCATATCTATTGAAGATTTATGTTTCATATTTGTTAAGAGGAAAAGCGTCTGTCGTTTGAAAGTTTTCAAACCCTAAGGATCATTTGATAATTTCTATCTGAAATCTACAATGGCACCGAAGATCCAAGAACCCATTGTTGTTAAGAATGTTGAAAAGCCCTCACTAAAATACTCTCTAACTCCCAAAGTAACATCAGAACCGGATGACAAAATTGCATGTTCACTCATCCCGGATAAAGTTTTACTAGTTGAGGATGTCAGATTCTTCACCAAATTTCGAGTTGAAGAACTAGGTCATGTTGAAATCAAAGACACCTATGATGAATTGTGCACCAATGGGAAATTGGATAGCAAGTATGAGCACATTAAGATCAAGGGATTGACTGAAGCCCTAACCTATCCCCATGTCTTCAAACCTCAGTGGGTCAAGCTTGTTCTGAGCAGAGTTCACAATGATTTCATGTGGTTAGAGGAGCAACCATTCAAAATCACCAAGGAAATCATTCATCTGATCACCGGTTACCCTATTTATGATCATGCCTGAGCTCAGAAGATGATATCATAGAAGGAATTGATCACCTTAACCAGAGTAGAATCATATTGCAGAGGACTGAAACTGAACAATTTCACTGATGCAGAGCTAAAGTTTGCCATTAGAGTAATAGGTTATTGTTTCTTCCAATCAGCAAGGGAAATCAGTGTACCCTGTGCAGCAGTCAACTTAGCATACAAAATTGTGAAAAAGGGAATGAAAAGTGATCTTTGTGAAGTATTGCTGAAAAACCTGTTTGAGAATCTAAACACCATCAGGAAGCCAAAGAAGAACAACTCAGCCAATACACTAAAGTTTGGATCACTGTTATTATGCATGTTTGTCTATTTTGAAAAATTCTTTCCAATAGTCGGTAAAGTAGTTTGGGAGCTACTGTAATGCCCCGCCAGGAAACCCCAAAGGGATTAAGCCATAACAGAAGAATAGAGTGCAATTTTTTTTTTTTTTTAAGTTACAACACATAAGATCCAACAAGATATCAAAGATTCAGATTACATAGCGGAAGACATCAACTAACACCTAAAGAGTTTCCCAACGAGATTACTTAAATTTCACGATTCACTTTACTCACACAATTAATCCAATAAGCTGAATATCTTAATAACGAGATAAATCATAAGCAGGATAATTCCTTTCAAAAGAGGGAAATATAAATCACAAGCAAGGACTCATCCATAAGATCTATTTATAAACTTCATTCAAGCTTTTCATAAAAATACAAGCCATACCTCTAACATTATAATACACTAGAATTTCATCATAAACATATAAGATCTTTCAAGCATGCTTAATTTCTTCATCAACAACTGAATATATCCATTACTCTAAGTTACATTCTTTCATACTCCAATTTATTGCATTTAAAAGATGATTACATACATGCATCTACGATAAATCTCATCTAAACCACTTACTCATTCGATCAACATGGCATTCAAGAAGGAACTGAATATAAGCATTTAAAGTTAATTCCATTTATCCACTTAACCATTCTAACATAAGCTATTCATACATGATAAAGCTGAATAAAGGAAACATAAGAGAATACATCACATAACACCATAATGATCTCGGAGTTCACCCCTAAAGGGCTACATCTTTGGGTCTGCTCAACTGCAAGACCCCTCTGATAATTAATAAAGTTAAGAATACAAGAGGTTACACCAATTACAATCTGGCCATCAAGGCGAAACATGAACAATATACAACGATTGCATCGGTCAATTAATACATAAACGATCCCTGATAAGAATAGGATCTAGCTGAACATAATCAAAGCTAAAACAAAGGTCCAGAAGAGCATCCATAAAACTGAGTCATCACCACCCAAGGTCTAACATGAAACCGATACTCACAAGGGCATAAACAAAGGGACGACCCACAAAGGTACTCTTAACCAGACAAAACGACAACACACTAGCGAACGTAGGGACAAGTGTCATCACACAACCTGGTATGGTTACCATGGCAAGTCTTCATAGGTCCCGGCCCCACACACTGGGTTACCCTGGCAACCTAATCCGAGCTTCCGGCCCATCCAAGCCTCATGTGGACCCACACATCCTCTCGTGAAGACAAAGATGGTGGTTTACCATTTCAGGCCTTCTCACAGCATGTTGAATCTATGATAGCACTCGTCCCATGTGTGAGGCACATTTATCTTACTTAGAGATTACATTCTAATCTACTTAGGTTATCACTTATTAGACTCACTTTCGACGGGTTACCCAGCAGCCACTTTGGGCACGGCCCCCAATCGAAAGCCACTTTCCCATACGACACTAGACTATACTCGGACGAACTCAAAACCAAGGAATACACATGGTCAGACGAACGGAGTTCAAGAAGGGCAAGACAATCATCTGGTCAAACACGACTCATAGATGCACACTTACTAACGGTACTCTAACTAGAGACCTGACCAACAACGGTCAACCACAAATCATCATTCGACTCACACAAAGAGGATATGACCAACTACGACAACACCACAAAACAACAGTCAACTCAGAACCGAGGACTGAAATAGGTACCCCAAGTCAATCCATACGACAGGGTCCTACCAAACAAAGCTAACATGCCATTTCATAATTAAAAGCGAATACAGAAATTAACTCGCAAAGGCAATAAACAGAAAGGACAATATTTCCTCAAATTGATTTAATCATTAAAAGTCGATCAAGTTTTCTACAAGATCCAAATCAGATTACAGTTATCTACCTCAAATAGCCATCTTCCCTAATCAGCTAGAAGGTAAGATATAAATTTACTAGAACAAGATCAATCAGAATATAATCGACAATATCCAATAGCAAAATTATAGTTGAAGAACTTAATTAGAAGGGGTGCACAAATCATGAAATGAAATTGAATGATTAATTCACCTATAAACTCCATTATATAATTAATCAATATCAAGTTAACCTTTATCATGATATGCCCCCTTAATCATAATTAAGAAGCTTATTAAACTTAACATTAAATAATGACTTTCATTAAAATGATATTAATATCATATGCATTTTTTTTTTGAGTGCTAAAAAAAACACATAAAAAAAACATTTTATAAACCATGTTTAAAACCAAAAAAAAAAAACGCATTTAAAATAAGAGGGAGGGTGGACCGTGCCCTAACCCTAGCCGCAGGGCAATACCCAAGCGGTGGCGCCACTGCGGTGCCCGCAGGCTCCGCGGCGCCCTGCAGCCACCGCGGCCCCTGCGGTCACCGCAGTGTGCCGCAGCCACAAGCAGCTTGCGCGCAAGCATAAAGGGGGACGTGCAGGGGATGAGCGGGGAAGAGGGGAGGAGGAGCGGGTGGAGCTCCGCTCCCCACCCTCCAACCCCAAACCAGCAGCTACGTTAAAAAAAAATGACGCACGACTCGATAAAAAAAAAAAAACACAGTGAAGGTAATTCGTACGCACAGGTTCGAAACTTAAAAGAAAGAAACGCCCACTATGAAATTGATAAAAACACTTTCGATTTAACATAAATTTGATTTAAAAGGCTGTTTCGGTAACAAATTTCTTTGGTGATTTCATCCTTCCCTAAATACGAAGGGGTTTCAAACGCCCAAACAACAATGAGGAATAACACACCTCAAATAAATTTATTCTTATTAAACAAAGAGAAAACCAGACATGGCAAGATAATGGATTTTAACACAATGCTACAGCCATGAATTTTCTTGAAGAACACAAACTAAAGCATGGATTTAAACCCACAAATCCAAATTTAAATCTGAAAGCAATCAAAGATTGGATTTTGGCAACAAGCAACCATTTCCATAACAACAAGGAAGAACAATTAGGGCAAACCCTACCTTCATACGCAATCCTGGAATAGCTGAAGGAGAGCCCACCTGTCAGATCTAGCAAAATTCCTTCCCAAAACCCCCAAAATTTCTTTCTAACCAAAATCTTCTCCAAAAATGTCCATTCCCCACATTTTCCCCAAATTTTGGGTTATATGGAAGAGTTGACCAAAAATTCTATTTTGGAATTTAAAATTCTTATCTACAAATAATTCTCAAAAATATTAATTCTTTTCTAACTATTTCAGAAAATTGACTTGCTTTTCAATTCAAAATCGATTCTCTCATTTAATCAAATTTAATCTTTCTAATCTCAAAAGCCAACAGAATATGATCAATCTATTGCGATAAAATACAAAACTTTTTTTTTTTTTTCAACAGCATATATAAAATGCATTTAATATTCAAAATCAGTCATTTAATCGAATTTACTCCCAATTAAAAACGAGCAATCCAATATCAACGAAAATTGCATAACAGAATCCCGATTAATCTAGTCCATTAATCTCTAATGCACAAATACATATTTAATCAAGATAATTATTAAGGACTAATTAATCAATTTATTCAAACACACCAGGCATGCAAACCGAGAAGGTCAACCAAACAGACGACTCGCAAACCCAAACAAAAAGGAAACACCGACGACGACTGTCGATGCTCACTGGAGCACGACTAAGGTCAACTAGGGTCTTACGACCACCTAATCCAACTCTAAGGATAAAAAGGTACACTCAAACCTGCAATCCAGGTGAAGACAAACCTCATACTCATACGGCGTTGTACCTGAAATCTCCTGCAACCAAGAGTCATACATGCATACATATATAAAAACTTAATGAAAGCATTAGCTCGATATTAATACCATGAAATAGGAACACTAAACAACTTGCATACAACTAGTGTGAAAACCACATCAATAGCTATGCGTTGAATCAAACATCTGACTTTAACATTATATTAAGATAAACTAATCAAGATTAAAGCAAGGTTAGAGATTGATTAGGGTAGGGGTACTATAGCTACACCAACCAGTCACTCATCAAATCAATGACCTTATCAAACATCTAGGTGACAACTTCAATGATATTATGGATGATTATTTCAGCAAGTTTTAAGAGAAGATGCATAACAGGTATAGAATTCCACCCTAGCGAGTGGAAAAATACAAAGATGACATATGTTTTGAAGTAGACACTGACTACTGCTATGTGAATGTTGTGGAACCAAGAACTCAATCTTTGCTACCTATGGTTTATGAGGTTGAATTTGACATCACACAACAGTAGATAGATGCCTTTCTTACACTACCAAGGCATGCTATCGAGCTGAGGTATGGAATATATGAAGAAGTGAAAGAGAAAGTAAAGATGAGCATTGTAGTACCAAAAGCTACAAGAAAAGCAACAAAGATGATCAAGGCACTATCAGAGAAATTTCAAGAAGGTTCTTCCTCCACACCTATCAAAGGCACTATAGTAATCACCGAAGAGGAATCTGAAGCTCAAGAGGCTTATATTACACTAAGCACCAAGTTGCCTAAAGGGAAAGTTCTGAAGAGAAAGAAACAGGACACATCAAAGGCATCACCGACTCCCTCAGTAAAGCACCCAAACACAAGAGCATCTACAGTGTCACCGAGTAAGAAACCAAAGACTGTTGTTGTTCCTAAGGTAATAAAGACCTATAAGAAATCTACTCAGAGACTCATTTTGGCAAAAGAGTCTAGTAACACCGAGTCTGAAGATGCTAACAAATTTCAGATTGTTAAGAGCAAGAAGGTAAATGTACATAGTGTTGAAAATTTTTGTGCTAATCTAAAAGAATGGTGGATTTGCATCATTCAGATATGTAAAATATGAAACCAGATCTTATGATGAAAAGAGACAAATAGAAGAAGTTGTCATCTGCACACTATTGAAATTCTAATTGGGTCCATTGGAATTATCTAAGTCACTTCCAAATGAATTATATTTGCATATTGATAACAGGTGGAAATATGCAATGGACTAAGAGAAACAGATTAAAGAAAGAAGTTTGGTACATCTCTTTCCAGGCATGTCGGTAGTTGAAATAAAAGAACATCTAACAACCTACAACATAAAGTTCCTCGTCAAACAAAGAGCCTTAAAACTAATGAATGGTCTATATATTGAAGTAGAAAATGAGACAAAACAAAAGTGGCAGGAAATATTTAGAATCAAGGATGTTGGTGAGCAAGCTACAGTTGAAATTTTTGATGTCACCGAGCAAGATCCTGATGTCACCAAGCAAGACCCTACTGACACCATATAAATTGATGAAGACATCATGGACACCAAGGCACCTGAATAGGAAATGATAGAAGGCAATGCCTATGCAAAACTGGTATCCAGTGAGTCAGTTTTGGAACAAGTTCAGCCTTATCCGCCGATCACTCATTCTGCTACAACCGAGGTCCCTCAAGATACTGAACAGGGTGCAGAGGTTCACAAGTCTACAAAAGGAGAAGCTACTCCTTAGGTCATCGGCGAACAGACCTCTCAGGATCCTCCTAACACTATAAATGTTGCAACTGAGACCTCGAGCACCGAACCACCGAAGGACTTAGCAAAGGCTAAAGAAACCAACAAAAGTGTTGCCTCCACTGAGCAACCTACCGAGGATCCACAAGCCTCCCAAGCTATTGTATTGGTTCAACCGGCCAATTCTAAAGAAAAGAAGATGAAAAAGCATAGTTTCAAGGTTGATATATTGAAACCAATAGTGTTGCCCAATGTAGACATATCAAAAATTAAAAGGGCAGGCACTCATTGAATTCGGTGAACTATGCAAAGCAAAGGACGAACAGGAAAAACAAATGGCTATTCAAAAGAAAAATAAAGTACTTCAGAAGGTAAAGACACTATTATCAGATATGCTACCCACAACTACAGTGTTAACAAATGCAGCCATCCATATTCAACTGGATGAACTCCTCAATCAGATACAGACATCTAGAGTAGATGCATCTGAATATTTGAGCAAGTTAAAGGACAAAGAGCTCACTGCAAAAATGATTGAAGAGGTATAGAAAGCTATTGCTCTTGGCAAAGTTAAACTTGTCAAATTTATTATTGAGTTGTCACCTCAACTCAAGCACATTCTTTATTTATTTCAGAAACTCTGTACATTCTCTTTATTCATTAAAGATATAAAAAATAAAATAGAAGCAATTGAGAAAGAGATCACTGATCTCTCAACTAAGTTGACCACTGAGCCCAATTCTGTTCAGAATTTTTATACAAAGTTACAACAGCTCATGGCTCAACAATTAGAACTCAGGAATGAAGAGCACAAAATAAGGATGGACATTATGACTCTTCAAACCTTATTCATTCCACACTTGTCCTCCATTCAAGAACAGATCAACCGAGCCACTTACCTATCTACTACACGAGAGGGAAGCACATTAGATGGCTTAATTTCTCTATTGGCTGACATTCACGCACAAAATTCTTTAATGGACAGTGTCAAGGATGCACTCTCTGTCACCCTCACCAAAGCAAGGACAAAGTATAAATCCATTTTTGACCAGTTGCCTCCACCACATGGTAACTAAGTCTTGATGTTTGTCAAAAAGGGGGAGTGAGTATCATATCAAAGTATACAGGGGAATGCAGTATATAGGGGGAGTATACTGAGCTGAGCAGTAAACAAAGCAGTAAGCAATGAACAAGAGCAGCACACAGAACATTGATCACTGAGCATGCAAAATCAGAGTTATGAATAGTATATTGATAAGGGGAGTATATCTGAATATACTATTTCATTGACAAATGTATATATTGTCAGTTTAGTCAAATTTTGCAAGTATATAGATTTTTGAGTTATAACTTTGAAAGTAGTTTTTGTCAAGCATCTCAACTAATGTCAAAAGGGGAGATTGTTACTACTTACTAAGATAGCCATTAGTCTTATGTTCAAAGTTATTCTATATATTCTAGTCGGTTACTTCTACCGAATCTTTTAGTCGGTAAGCACAGTGTAGTCAGTTATAGAAGAAAGTAGTCTCAGAGCGTAGTATACACTGAACACTCTACCGAATAACACTCTATGTCTACCGAGCATCAAGAATGATATACCGAGTGAACACACACCGAGTGAAACATGTTACCAGATTCACTGAACCTAGACATATATGGGAAACATGTTACAAAGATCGAGGAACAAGTAACCGTTATCACATTGGAAATTGCACTTAAAGATTATGTATGATTTTGAGGTCATCTAACCAATGAAATATTTTGCATGGTTATTCATTCGAGAAATCATGTTTGTAAGATCAAAGCATGGACCAGATCACCGATATAAGAGATCTATTTATACAGCATGAATTCAAGATTAGATATATGTGCAAGTATATATGTGCATGTGTGTGTGAAGCAAGACATATACAAAAAGGAAAATCATGAAATATCACAGTGTGTTATGACTGTTACAGTTGATAGAGAAACACAGAGGTCACCAAGAAGGATTTCAGAGAATAGTCAAAGAACAAATTAAACAGAAGGGTTTACCGAGTTACTTTATGGGTTACCAAGGTATGCTATAAGCAAGGTAATCTTATTTTGAGCAAATAGAATCTGCTATAACATTCTAGATGTAAAGTTACAGATATTTGTAAAGATTTATTGTAATATTTTGAAGTTGTAAGAGAAACCTTTAACAGGGTAAAAGACTCTAGCAAAGTCTATAAATTGTAAAGCCTTTAACCAGGTGTAGCATTTAGAATAAGTGTTGTAAAATCCTTTAGCAAGGTAGATCTAACAGATCTTGATACTCCTAACAGGGTAAGCTATCAGAAATAGCTAAACATGTAGCTCTAACTGAGCAACCTTTATTATTGTAGTAGTGAAGTTGTGGGTATCATGCCCACCGCAGTTTTTCTCTCTAACCAAGAGTTTCTACATAACCAAAATATATGAGTTATGGAGTGAATCATGTATGATTGTTATTTATTTGTTTTAGCATTATATTATGTTACTGCACTATTCAGTTTATGCTTAACAGTAAAGTTATTGTTGAAGAAAATTTTAGAAGTACTGATTCACCCCTCCCCTCTTAGTACATTAGCTTTCCATATTGGGCCTAACAATAACATGGTAAAATATGAGGCTTTTATCATCGAGCTTCATACAATAATATAGTAGAAAATCAAGGACCTTCATGTGTATGGAGACTCTTAGCTAGTCATAAAATGGGTCAATGACAATTATTTAACCAAACATGACAAGTTACTACTATAAAGGCATATGGTAAATGATTTTAAGCAATATTTTGATCATATCATCTTTGAGAAAGTCCCTTGTATCCAAAACAAAGCAGCAGATGCAATGGAAACAGTAGGGTTTCTACTAGATGTGTCGAGCAATGTGACACATTTTGAGTTCTTAGTAGAGTAGCTAATGGTCCCCACTTATGATGTTCCCCAATCCAAATGCACATGTATGATTTTTTTTCTAATCTTGTATTGGTACAAAGACATCTATTCTTACCTTCATGACCAATACTTATCTTCTAACCAGTCTTATAACCAATGAAAGACCCTTATCCGATAAGCCTCCCAATACGTCATTATCGCATTAACCTTATATCAAAAAAGTCTTGATGAAACTCTCCTTCGATATCTAGATTTTGAAGAATCACAAACAACTTTAAGGGAAGTACATGAAGGTATTTGTGGAGCTCACTCTAGAGGTCCCACTTTAGCAAAAAAGATCATGCAACTTGATACTACTAGCCAACCATGGAGAAGGATGCATATAATTTTGTTTATAAATTTGGGTAGTGTCAAATGCATGGTGACCTCATTCATGTACCAACACAAGATCTCCAACCAATAATGTCACCATGGCCCTTCTCTTAGTGGAGACTCAACCTCATGGGTAAGATCAGCCCTACCTCCTCTAATAGACACAAATCCACACTTACAGCCACTGAGTACTTCACCAAATGGGTGAAAGCAATTCTACTTAGCTACATAATGAAAAAATAGATATCTAAATTCCTCATCAACTATATCATATGTTGCTATGGGGTCCCTCAGTCCATTGTCATAGATAACATTCGCCCATTTAAAAATCAAGACGTCCATGAATTTTTTGACCAATTCTTTATCCAAAACTATTTCACAATCCCCTACTATCCACAAACAAGAGTGTCCTAAAAATCCCTATAATTTGTTTCAATGACATTGGTCATAATTGGTATTTGCAACTAAACCCCACCCTATAGGCTTATCAAACCTAATTTTGTACCCCCAAAGGTACTACTCCCTACTCCCCATTGAGTTTGAGCTACCACTACTTTGGGTCTTGTTGCAACATCTTATCTCAAATAAGAGTATCGAGTTGCCAAGCTGCAAGAGCTAGAAATGCTTGATGAAAAGTGATAGAATGCCCTTAATAATCTTCAAGCATATTAAGATAATCTAAGGAGGAGCTACAAATACAAGGTATGATTCCAATTATTTGAAATCAGAGACCTAGTCCTAAGATAAAATTAGAGAAACCTTGTAGAATGAGAAAGACCAAGGAAGTTGAACCAAATTGGTTGGGACACTATGTTATCATAGGAGATTTTGGGAATGGTGCATATAAGTTATCCACTATAGAAGCTAAGAAATTACTTGACCCTATCAATAGAATCCACTTGAATAAGTACTACACTTAATGCTTGGAGGATCCTAAAGTCTAAAAGAATAAAAAAAAATAAAAAAACTAGAAAAATTAAAAAATTAAAAAAGTAGGCACCTTGATGAAAACCTGGCAAACAGGCGTCTTGTGTGACCACAAATTTTTTTTTTTTATCAAAAACTAAAGAGAAATAATTCACCCTATAGTAAAAATATGGTAAACAGGTGCTTTGGGTAAGTAACATGGTGAAAACTTGGCAAACAGGCACCATGAGTAGAGATTATAGCTCCACTATTTATTTGTAGTTCGTCTAGTCATGCCCATTTGTCTCCTTTCATCACACCAATAAAACCTAGTCAGATATCTCTCATGGCTTGAGATGCATTACCTTTGATGATAGAACCCACTGTACCTACTATGTTAGTCCTGCTTCATATCATTGCATCGCATTATCCTAGTCCTAAACTATCCCTTTGCAAGAACAAGCACCTACGAAGATACATAGAAAGCATAGACCCTCAATCAAATCAAATTAAGATATGAACTTTCTATCAAAGTTTGCAATCAAATCGATCACATGTTGTGTGATCAATCAATCCCTATAAATCAATCATCAACTTGTCTTATACAAGGGTACACTTGAAAATAGATAAATCAGTTGTAGTGTCCACCCTTGACTTGACTTGTTTTGACTAGAGTTGACTTTTAATTCATGCATGATAGACATTATTGGGCATAGGCTATTTCAGATGATTTATATGATGTTGATACAATTGTTATTGATCATGTGATTTATTAGACACTATATGCTTATTATGTGATTGATTATCAAAAGATTATATTGATCATGTGATTTGATGAGCATAAGTGTTGATGGATTTTACATGCCTTACTATAATCATGAATTATACTAATCATGCACTTGATGATGTTTTGATGTACTAGCCATATTTAATGATTATCTATGATGACTTGATCTTATGGTGTATTTGATTGTTGTATGACTGTCTTCGGGATAGAGACAATGTCACCAATCATTACAAGCAGGATGTGTCATTGCGATTCTCTAACCCTTATCTATTATAATATATATATATATATGCATATGTCGTATCGTTTCTTTATGGATGCAGGATTTGCAGGTACCAGACACTGACTCCACCTAGCTCCACAGGTCTAAGCATGTCTTTAAATCCCAATGGCATGTGGTTTAGAGTTAGCGCAAGTTCCCCTTACATAATCTAGGTCTAAGTTGTTCACTGTGAGTCGTCAGTGTCATGGTGCAAGTCACCATGTCAATTAGTAAGCTTGGTTTCTTTCATGTTGTGAGTATGTTAGTATTGGTTGGTTAGTTCTATTATATTGAGACCGATTGATTATTAATGCGAGATTGAATAGTTAATAATGCTTATTTTAATTATTTTGATTAATATCGATTTGATTATTTGATTATCTAATGTTTAATTTAATTTATTGGATTCTTTCCTTTTTGGGTATTTAATTATTTGATATTTAAATGTTTATTTATTTTAATGATGATTTAATATTTATTATTTAGCTTATGTTGTGGTTTTATATTTATTTGTGATTTGACCTTTTATTGGTATTTAATTGTTTATTTATTTATTTAATCGCCTATGGTTTAATATTTATTTGGTATTTAATGTTTATCTAGTTTTTTAATTCATTTATGAGCCCTTGGTTTATTTAATTTAATTTCCCCATTTGATTTATTTAATTGTGGCTCATGTTTTATTTATTAGTTTGACTTTTATATCAAGTGGGTTGTATAAATACACTTTAAAATAAAATAATAAAATGTTCCCACCTAATTGTAAAAACATGCTTTATATTTATCTTACCTACCCTCTCATCTTATTGGTTGAATTTGAAAAGGGAGGTAAAATTATATTATATGGTGGGATTGGTAAAATATATTATAGAATTGAATATTTTGATTGGCCGAGATTGACGCTAGTGTTTTTGGTTATTGTTTGGCTTTTTATTTTCTTTCCCATGAAGTTTTTGGAGTTGGTTTTCTTTTTTTGCAAAAATATTCTCTACAAGAGTTTCCTTTGGGCTTTGTCTTGGATTGTTGCTGGAGTTTCTTGGTTCGGCTTTTGGATTTGGTTGGAGCTTTACCTCAACTTTCATCCATCACTCAAGGTGCAGGTTGGGTTCCTTGTCTTTTGTTTATTTTCAGCCTTAAAATTTCTCTATGTATGCTCCGTGTCTAAAAATGTCTTCTGGGAGCTGGGGATGAAATATTTGATTTATTGTAGTTTTCAGATTTATATATGGTGGAGAAAACTTTATATTATATGGGTGTTTGTATAGTTGTATTGGAGAAATATTTAGTCTCTTGTATGTTGTTGTTCATGACATTGGAAAGTCTAGATTCATGGCTGCTTGTTGTGAGATCCTATATCATTGTCTGGATCATGTGATTGGTGTTTTGTTGATGTAGCATTGGCCTTATCTATTGTTGGTAGAGTTACCTGTGTATTTTAGACTCAAAGCAAGTCTCTGTGTGTGAGTTCTGGGTCTTCCGGCTGTGGATATGTTTTGGAATTTATCCCTCTATATTTTATTAAACTTTATTCTATTTATTTCTTCTTACTTGTTGGTTCTGGGCGACTCTATGTATATGTTTTTCGAAGCTTTATGTTTCAATTTTAATTTTTTTGATCTCTACCGAAAGTTCTATGTTTTTCCATCTCTTTTATGCAAAAGCGTTGCCTCTGCATATGTGTTGTCTTTTGTTGCATTTGTGTTGTCTATCATTGCATTTGCACTGTCCTTTCATGCATTTGCAGATTGTCATGTGATCTGTTTGAAATTGATTTCTATGTGCGGTGAAGAATGGATGATGCAGATTGTCATGTGATCTATTTGAAATTGTATTGCTCTATGTAAAATGTTTGGACAGTCAAGATTGGACCACTTGTATTGAAAACCTAAAATGCTTAGGGTTTAGGGTTTATGCTACCAACCTAATTGTTGTCTATAAGGTCGATGATGTTTGTTATTGTAAGTTGTTGGCAAATGTTGTGTGTGCATCCGAGTGATGAGATACTTGCCAGACTAGTAAGAGAAAACTGTAGAGTATGATTGCAGAGTAGAGGAACTGAAAAGGATCTACCTAAGCATATAGTGTTGTTATCAAATCAAAGCTTTATCGGTTGTCTTCTAACCATTTCAATAGAAGGAAAATCCCTTTGTCGGGTAGCTTTAACAAGCTTACTGTAATTCCTCTAACCAGGTGACTCAAGTTCATTGAGTTCTTTAAATCCTCTAGTAAGGTAACCTTTAACAAGGTTTCAACCTTTAATAGGGTATATAGCCATCCCTTAACTGGGTGATCTTTAACAAGATCGGTTCCTAGGGGAACCTTATTGTAAAGTATTTAATTGGACTAGGCCCCTAATAGAGCGAGCTTCAAAAGAGTTCAGAAACAAGCTTGTGGGTATTCATCCCCACCGTGGTTTTTCCCATTTGGGTTTCCACGTGAAAAATTTGTGTGTCATGAGTTGTGCATTTTTCATGTGATGATTAAGTATTCTTTGTTTAAGTGATTATGCATGCAGAGCTAATGGTTATGGTATTTTTGACACACCACATGTATATGTTTATGGGTGAAGTAGTTATCAAGTATTAAATATATTTGAAGTGTTCAGACTTACCGGTCTATGTTGTCTAAAGTCTTACTGTGTTTAACCGGTATTGCCATGGTTAAGTTCAGTGATGAAGACAACTGGTTAGTGTTGTTTTAGCTTGATAAGTTGTTGGAAAGTTTTTGTCTGTACTGATTCACCCCCTTCCTCTTAGTACTGTTTAGGGTATTTGTTGTTCATCATTATTCATCAATAGTATCATACTTCATAGTCAGTGATCTAATGGTAGGATTGAAATATTATAATGCTTGGGATGTAATTGAATGTTCCTTATGAAATATTGCATGGATGTTCTTAATGAATGAATTACTAATCTTATTAATGGAAATTACTAGCAAGTGTATGGGTAGATGGTAAAATGAATGCTTATCTTTTAGGAAAGGATTATAATGTATCATGTGTTATGGTTTAAGATTATATCTCCATTTGGTGGATGCTATTAGTGGTTATGGAATTAGGATATTGTATCTTAGATTGTGTTGAGATGAATTCATATAGTTACTTAATTTGTAATAAGATGATTGTTGGTTAATTTATATAGTGTAAGAGATTTTAGGAGTATTAAATGGGCTATGGATTAAATGTTTAGGAGAACTTTGTGATTATTTCATTATGTGCTTTTAGAATCATGATGAAGTAATAAGTATGTAGGAGTATAGAATCATAAATGATTATGTGGAAGTTAATTGTAAATGGAAATTATGTTAATGAAATGTAAGGGTTAATCTTGGTATGTGAATGGTGATGTTCATAGTCGAAGGTTGGTTAACAATAATAAGAAACATTTGGACTTGGTGTATAAAATGAACCTAAGAGAAAAAGGGAAATAGTTATGCATTGAAAGATAGAATCTCATATTAAATGAAAGATTAAGTAGGTTGCATATCATGAGTGTTAGGTATTGCTATGTTGTACCTATGCTTGAAAAATGATTAAGATTATTAGGTATTGATCTGGAAGAAAGTAAATGTTTATGGCTTATGCAAGTAGATTAAGTAATGGCTTTGAGATACCATAGGGAGTTGGCAGTAATGATTTATTGTATTCCGCTTGCGTAATTGTTTGAATAGCTTGAGTGAATTATTCTATGTTCATAAAACTTAAATGTTGTTGTGTGCTCATTTCATTTCTTAAAAGATGTTATGTATTGTATTGTAAAACAAAAATTAAATTAGTGTGTATTTAGCTATATTTCTCTAGGGTATTTTAGCGGGCATTACATTTGGTATCAGAGCCCATGTTGCAATGCTGGGATCTTTGGTTAAGGATGTTGCTATTAGTCTTGTGAATGTGCCTTGATGTTCCTTGAATTAAGTTACTCTTTGAGATTTGTGTTAGAATAAGTGTTATTGGAATTTTTGGAATCTTAGATATCTATGCCTTGTGTTTCTCTCTAATTCCTTTTAGGAATCATAACTTTAAGTAAAGGATGTATTTATTCCATATGCATGTCTTCAGAATAAGAGAAGTGTCTATATGTTCTTACTTGCTCTGTAAATTTCTAGTGCTTACTTGAATGATTAGGGTTGTTTTCCTTATACATAATTTGTTATGTTGTAGAATGAGAAAAGAATGTGTATATCCTCTTAACTAATGTTATGTTCATAAAATTAGCCTATTATGTTGATCTTCCTATGAATAGAAGGATGAGATGTTTGTATTATGCATTTAGGAATAATTTAGTATGGATCATGAGGTGAAAATCAAAGAAATTGTATGTGGTGCTTAATAAAAGTAACTTAATAATACCCTTTTTCTTTATTCTAATCTCCTATATGAAATGTAAGGAAGTTAGTTGGTAATGTAAGGATTACCCCATAGAACTATTGGTTGTTTTGGTATATGTGTGATTTTGTATGTAATAACAGATTGTTTGAGGAAATCATAGCTATCAAAGGATTTGGGATTGATAGTTGCACGTGTATTGGTAGGAGATCTTATGGAAGTTGAAATTTCATACCTTTAAAAGTGGTAGCTGTATTTGGCATGACTAGAAAATTCAAACTGAGTTTGCATAAATTTGTGTGGCAATATCCCTTCCTTCCTCTTCTCTCTTTGGGGTAAAAGATTCAAATACTTGGGGGTTATTGATATTAAGAAAAAGGACTGGATAATGATCAATGAATATGAATTGTATATGTTAAAGGGAAGATTAGATGAAATTAATTTGCATTGAAAATTGAAATTTAGGTATTGCATTTATGATCCTTGTTCTTTAAAGGAAATAATTAATTAAATAGAATATCCCATAATTTAAATAGCAAATGTATCACAAAACTAAAGGGAGATAAATATGTGTATTGAAGCAAGGATTGGTGCATTGCATATGTAAAAATTAAAATAATACCATTGTGTCTTTATTTGGTTAGCAAGATAAAAGTTTTAGCTTTGTGTGGCATTGAATAAATATTTCTCTTAACTAGATGGATAAATTAAGAAAGGTTACTATATCATTGCCTTATTTGAATTTTAAGAAGCGCTTCCTTAGCGAATTCTAATGAGATAAAATGATAAATAATTGTATGAAATTGTGTTGGGATTATAAATGTCAAATTGTCTTGAAATGTCAAAAATATATGAATGATAGTAATCAAGTAATAATAGGAAATGAGTTTAAATAGAATGATGCATGTATTATTGGAATTTAAGTGTCATTAGATGAAAACAAACCTAAGTCTTGGAAGTGGGACTGAGATATTCTTAACTTAAATAACTAGAATTATATCAGAATATTATTATTGGTAAGAGTAAAAATTGATATTAAACTTTGGCTTTTGTAATGAGACCTATTTTTCTTGTTTAAATATATGATTGACTAAATTGCTTAAAGGCCTTATGAATGATCTTCTAATCTTCTATAGGTTATTAGTTGTGCATTAATGGAAATGATGCATGTTGTAGTCTACTATCAAGTGATTAATTGAAGCTCTAACCTTTGTTTCTGTTATAATTTGGTGAATATGATCATGCTATAGATAAGATATCTTGAACATTAGTCATGGTATGAGTATATTTCTTGTTCATGTGTGAGTGCATGGTTGCTTTATCTCTTCCTACCTATGTCAACTTTCATAAAGGGTAATTGCTTAGATTTTTAAAAATATTGAATTGCATTAAAAATAATGAAAAGAATGCGGACATATGGATAAAATAGAAGTCTTAAATATGACATGCACTCTCTAACATATTCAAGGCATTTCACCCTTGGATGTTGTGTAGCAGTTACTCCCTTTGGTGTGACTAATGTTGGTCACCTCGTGATGTGGGTTGGATGAGTTGTTTATTTTGCCTTGAGTTAATTTATGATTTGTGTGATGTGTCATTAGGATTAATGTGTATTTTGAGATTTCTTTACTTTTGGGATGACCACTGAGTTCTTCTTTCTTTTATTTTTCCCTCATGGTGGCACTTGTCACACTTAAATTTCTTGATTGATTTCACCGGCAACTTTTCTTCTCTTTTAATTTAATGAATTGATTTGAGGATATTTCCTTGACCTCCTCTTTTGTCATCTGTGGTGGTCATTCTGAGTGTCGATGTATTGTGGGCCCAAATATTGAGCCAAGTGTTGTCTCTATCATGTTCATTTTGAACCTCTGATAGTGTGTGCGAGGGAGGACATCACAGAAAAGTGCACTAAACTAAGAAAACAATTAGATAATATTGTTATTAGCCGAGTAAATGAAAGGTGTTAATAAGATGAAATTTATTGGTAACTTTCTGAATTTTATAGTAGATAGAAGTGCCTTGTAATTTTGAAGTCTGAAATTTATGGAATAGTTAAATAAAAAGCAGTTGTTGATTTCTTGCCTTCAAAATCTTTGTGTACACATAATGGATTAAGGATTCCCTTTGACTGATTTGATTGGATAAGGATTGCAACTAATGTTTGTATAAACTGTAGCGCAATGTAAGCATGGTGGAAATTAGGACATTAGAATGCCATGAAATTTGTTCTTTTAAATAAATAGGTTATATGTGCTTGATTATCGTGTGATGTCTTGAAAATATTTAACTTGAGGAAGCTTATTTCTGAGAAATTTTCCCTCATTTAGGCTTATGACATGATTTGTTCAAAGATATTGTGTAAATGTATATCTCTCTCTCTCTATTTTGGATGCAACTAGATGTTGAAGGAGTGTTACTATGAATATTGGCATGAAATATAGTGATTTCTTCTTATTGATGCTTACCTCAGTGACTAAAGTTACAATTTTGTATTGCAAGTGTGGTTAAGATGAAGTTCCCTTGTAAATATTTTAACAATTTAGTGTACATATCCTAATTAATAGTAGTTGGTGCTTCATTTACCTCTTGTGTAACATGTTTATTTTGAATAATTGAAGCATAAGGAGGAAATTTAGTTGTCATTATCTTTCTTGGAGTTAGTAAATATTATAATATGTTTGTGTTGCAAGGAAATTTTTGATTTATGTGTGCTAGTTGTCACCCTAACTCTTATGACTTCCAGGAGTAAGTTGATTCTAAGGGGTGGAGGATGTAGTGTCCACCCTTGACTTCACTTTTTTTTACTAGAGTTGACTTTTAATTCATGCATGATAGACATTATTGGGCATAGGCTATTTCAGATGATTTATATGATGTTGATACTATCGTTATTGATCGTGTGATTTATTAGACACTATATACTTATTATGTGATCGATTATTGAAAGATTATATTGATCATGTGATTTGATAAGCATAAGTGTTGATGGATTTTACATGCCTTACTATAATCATGAATTATATGAATCATGCACTTGATGATGTTTTGATGTACTGACCATATTTAATGATTATCTATGATGAGTTGATCTTATGGTGTGTTTGATTGTTGTATGACTGTCTTTGGGATAGAGACAATGCCACATCACTCATTATGAGTGGGATGTGTCATTGCGATTCTCTAACCCTTATTTGTTATAATATATATATATATATATATATATATATATATATATATATATATATATATATATATATATATATATATATATATATATATATATATGCATATGTCATATCATTGCTTTGTGGATGCAGGATTTGTAGGTACCAGACACCGACTCCACCTAGCTCCACAGGTCTGAGTGTGTCTTTAAATCCCAATGGCATGTGGTTCACAGTTGGCACAATTTCCCCTTACATACTCTAGGTCTTAGTTGTTCACTGTGAGTTGTCAGCGTCTTGGCGCAAGTCACCATGTCAGTTAGTAAGATTGGTTTCTTTTGTGTTGTGAGTATGTTAGTATTGGTTGGTTAGTTCTATTATGTTGAGACTGAATGATTATTGATGCAAGATTAAATAGTTAATAATGCTTATTTTAATTATTTTGATTAATAGCTATTTGATTATTTGATTATCTAATGTTTAATTTAATTTATTGGATTCTTGCCTTTTTGGGTATTTAATTATTTGATATTTAAATGTTTATTTATTTTAATGATGATTTAATATTTATTATTTAGCTTATGTTGTGGTTTTATATTTATTTGCGATTTGACCTTTTATTGGTATTTAATTGTTTATTTATTTATTTAATCGCCTATGGTTTATTTATTTGGTATTTAATGTTTATTTGGTTTTTTAATTATTTATGAGCCCTTGGTTTATTTAATTTAATTTCCCCATTTGATTTATTTAATTGTGGCTCATGTTTTATTTATTAGTTTGACTTTTATATCAAGTGGGTTGTATAAATACACTTTAAAATAAAATAATAAAATGTTCCCACCTAATTGTTCTGGGTCTCCTAGCTATGGATATGTTTTGGAATTTCTCCCTCTATATTTAATTAAACTTTATTCTATTTATTTCTTCTTACTTGTTGGTTCTGGGTGACTCTATGTATATGTTTTTCAAAGCTTTATGTTTCAAGTTTAACTTTCTTAATCTCTGCCGAAAGTTCTATGTTTTTTCGTCTTTTTATGCAAAATCTCTGACTCTGCATATGTCCTATCTTTTGTTGCATTTGAGTTGTCTGTCATTGCATTTGTGTTGTCCTTTCATGCATTTGCATTGTCTGTCATTGAATTTGCATTGTCCTTCAATGTATATACGTTGTCCTTTGGGTAAAAGCGTTGTCTTTAACTGCACAGGCGCTAACCTGCAATGCATAAGTGCTAAACTTAACTACAAAAGCATTGTTTTGCATCACAAAGCATTGTTCTACTTTTTTTTGGTGTTTTCACTATTTTTCTAGTCAAATTTGGGTTCTCGAGTTTGGTTTCATTCTAGAGGCTTTTTGGGGTTTTTGCAGACATTTTCCAACTACTATTATTTATCAATTTGATGCGATTTTATGTTTTATATGCTACAACATTCTTGACTTATTATTGTTGAAGATTTGAGTCTTTTCTTATATTGAGATGTTGCAATGGAAAAATGGAATTGTTGTGGAGACAGCAAGATGCTATTGTTGTGGAGACAACAAGATACTATTGATGTGGAGACAACAAGATGATATTGTTGTGAAGACAACAGAATTTGATATGTTTATTGATGGAATATTTTTTATATGATATGGATTTCCACGTTGAGGCTCATTTTGCATTGTAATAGATTTAAATCCTTTGTGCTCTTTAGCTATGGTTTTCCCTTATATGTTTTAAGTGTTGTTGTGCTGCATGATGAAGTTATGGATCTTTTCTTGGAATTTGAATTGGAGCCTCTTTTCTATTGTTGTTTTGGAGCATGTTAGGAGGAGTGGGCTTCCTTGTGATGACCGGGGTCATGAGAGATGGGCTTGCATGAGGTTCCTTGTAAGGATGCATGAAGTCTAGACCACCATGGCACATTGGAGTTTTCTATGATTTGTAAACAAGTGATAATATTAAAAATGAATTAACTAGAATGGGTAATTAGATCTCATTTAAACAAGATAATTAATAGTTTGAGCCTCATGGCTGATTCCTAGGGAGGATGTTTTAGGATAAGAATGAGAAGGCCGTGAAGACGGTAAGTCAAATCTCCCTTGATTCTCTCATGGGTAGAAATGGCTCCACATGTCTATCGGGGTTATGTCGTGAAGAGTTGTGTTTGGCAATACTATGGGGGAGGATAGCATGTGATGAGACTCTGCTCCTACATGTGTCCTTTTCTTGAGATGTATTGATGTCTTGTTTATTTGTGCGCCTCTGTGAGTTTTCTATTTGTGCTATCTGGTGATTGTTCTTTCTTGAGTGTCCTTGTCTTGTTTAGTCTCTTTGGTTTTAAGAGTCATCCTAGATATAGAGTGTGTGTTGGGACCTTGTGTCATCTCCTAGCATGGGAGGTGGTTCCTTTGGTTCCACATGGTCGTGTGGTTGGTGCTTTTAAACCATTGGGATGTTCCTATCTTTGGATTCTTCTTGCGTGGATGAGGATGCTTCTTCAGATTGTTCATGGATAATGATTGCAGAAAGAATGTAAATGATGATGTGAATTATGTAATAATATTCTTATGTAACGGTGGTAAAAGAAATCATGCATATGAGAAATGATTATGTTGTTCTAGTTATAGTGATAGCTTTTGGTTATGGTATATGATTTGTGAGGCCCTACCCCGATTCAGTTTGACATTTTCAGTTATTTGCATATTGAGACTATTATGGTTGCTTTACTTTATACATTATGGACTTAGAACTTATATGATCCCATGATTTGGATTACACTGACATTTGTTGATGTTTTATTTCATGCATGATGATTATGAAACTTTAGATATGATTTCTAGAATAGAATTACATTATGATGGTGAATGTCATTATTGGAAATTTGCAGGATTTTATTTTGATGAAAGAAAATGATGCTTATTTATGAATGGTTCAATTTTGGGAAATTATGTTAATTGTTTATGTGAAATTGAATTTGAAAACAAATGAGATATTGAATTATTGTTGCCTAATGTATGAGTGTTTGATTTGCAATAGAATCCATGTATTTGATTATGAATAATTGTGATTATTTGGAGTTACTAATGTGTTAATTGAGATGCGCAGGAAAATTATCCATGTGACCATGGAATTTAATGGAGAACCAAGCCTAGACCAATGTGCGTTTGTTAAGCCGGGAGTTGTCTATTTGGAGAGACAACACCCTTCCCTTGTAATGTATTTTATTTGTGATGTGAATAATGCTTGAGTGTAAAATTTAATTCATATGTAAATGTGTAATCCTTCAAGGGACAAATTCCATGTGTAATTTTTATATTGTATTTTTTGTTGTGTCACTTAACACATGTGTTGATTAAGTGTCATTGATTTTGACTTGTCTCTTGGAGGGAGTTTTGTTTCTACCAAAGCCATTCAAAAACATGAGTGTGGTCCCAAATTTGTCTTGGGTAGGGAGTCATGGGAGTGGTCAACTCAAGCTTGACCCGTAGGTGAACTTCAGTGGGGTTTCCAAAGGGTTTAATGGACTCCTAGGGTAAGTTTTTAGGCTTTTCCAAAGGTCCAAAGGGTATACCTATGGGTTAGGGGTGTTTTGAAACATGTGGCTTCTCCCATGTGACTATGAAGTCACTTCAAAAAGTGGTGTTTTCAAGATGCACGAAAATTGAACTTAGAAAGTTCTCCCTAGGATAGAGAACCTTCCCTTTAGGAGTTAAACTCTCTTCCCCATCCTCTTCCACCTTTTCCCTTTCCAATTTTAGTAATGTGCAAGAGTTTGGGAAGGGCAACCAATGGGAACTCACACCTCACCCAAGGGGTTGGGAAGTGTGTGAGAGGCCTTCTTAGGCAAGAATTTGCAAACTTAGTGAGTAATCACCCACTCTCCTTTCTTGGAGATTTTGCTTGCTTTAAAAAAGTTAGTAGGAGTTTGGCATTTTTAGTGGAATTTTGGGAGAAACGATAGTGGAAATTGGGCAGCTCATCCCCAACTAAAATTAGCAAACCTATTGGTAGAATAAGGTTGGTTACCTCTTACCTCCTCTTGTTATGTTGTAAATGTTAGTTTGTGTTGTTTTGTGAAAGAAAAGAGTTGTTTGTAAGAATGTGTATTATGAAGCTTTTATTGTTGAAGTTAAAAATGTGTAGTTTCTCTTCTTTGTATTTTGTTTGTGTTCTTATTGTTTTGGGAGTGTCCAAGATCTCCTACTCTTGGGAGGGTAGGAAAATCTTGGGGTGGAAGGAGTATGACAGCCATGGGTGAGAGGCTCTCCTTGTGGAGAGTGTTCTCAAGGGTGTCCTTGGTGACCCTTGATGCATAGCCTTGTGTATGCATTTGGGGGTCATAAGGGGAGTAAATATGGCCTTGAGCCTTTTTGGGGGGCATAAGGATTATGGAAGTGATTTTGGTTGCATTTGTATTGCCATGAGGTGGTTTATGTTGTATTGTTTTGGCATGCATTCTCCCCATAGGTACTTGGTCCACTTCCACCCATGGAAGAGTCACCATGAAAGTGGTGAATGTGTAGCTTGGGAGGGGAAATTTGTATGAAAGTTTTTTCCTATGTTTGTGTAGGGTTTGCATGTTTGTAGCCCGTCTAGTGCTTGGTTCTCCAAGCTCGGGGGTGGCTTCTAGTAAGCCTAGGCTGGGAGGTGAGCTTCCCATGGTCAAAATGTGTTTTATTGCAGGTTGCATGAGGAAGGGGAAAAGAAGAATCAAAGGGTTATGTTGCTGTTTTATTTGTGTTGCAGAAAAAGAAATGTATTTAAAAAATATAGGGAAGAAATGGAAGGATTCAATGTTGTAGTGTCTAAAAGGAGAATGTGAGAAATTTTAGTATTTACTTCCTAGAAAGAGAAAGGGATGTATTATTTTTAAGTAACTATGTAGAGAAATACATTGTAGGGTTGTTCAACCCATTTGTATTCATGATTATTTTGTATCCATAAAATTACTTGATATCTACTTGATAATGAAATAGTTGTTGTTTTCTATCCCTATTTCTATTAGATGCAAATGAAAAAGTGATGTATGAGGTTTTATGAAAATTTTTATGTGAAGAGAGTAATTGCATTTTATTTTCTTGTATTCTGCAAGTAAATGAAGCTATGCTGCTATAAATTTAATTTTAAAAAAAAATTTCCGTTCGTGCCGTAGAGTCGGGCATGACATGATTGTAATGATGAACCTTGAGTTGTATTGTAATGCATTTATATTAAATGAAATGGATGCACGAGATGTGGATAAGTATTATGGTAGGAATTAAATGATGCAATTTGTATTCTTGATGAGCCATGTTAAAAGGAAATTGTGTAAATGTTATGATAATGGTAATAGTCTTGAATGATGTCTTTAAATAATGCTTTAAGTAGAAGAAATGCTATGCCTTGGTAGGATGTATGAGTATGAGTAATATTGGAAGATATCTTAGGACATGTTTATGTTTTGTGATTGAAGAAATTGAAATTATGGTATCATACTTCGTAGTCAGTGATCTAATGGTAGGATTGAAATATTATAAGTCTTGGGATGTAATTGAATGTTCCTTATGAAAATATTGCATGGGTGTTCTTAATGAATGAATTACTAATCTTATTAATGGAAATTACTAGCAAGTGTATGGGTAGATGGTAAAATGAATGCTTATCTTTTAGGAAAGGATTATAATGTATCATGTGTTATGGTTTAAGATTATATCTACATTTGGTGGATGCTATTAGTGGTTATGGAATTAGGATATTGTATCTTAGATTATGTTGAGATGAATTAGTGTAGTTACTTAATTTGTAATAAGATGATTGTTGGTTAATTTATATAGTGTAAGAGATTTTAGGAATATTAAATGGGCTATGGATTAAATGTTTAGGAGAACTTTGTGATTATTTCATTATGTGATTTTGGAATCATGATGAAGTAATAAGTATGCTAGGAGTATACAATCATAAATTATTATGTGGAAGTTAATTGTAAATGGAAATTATATTAATGCAATGTAAGGGTTAATCTTGGTATGTGAATGGTGATGTTCGTAGTCGAAGGTTGGTTAATAGTAATAAGAAACATTTGGACTTGGTGTATAAAATGAACCTAAGAGAAAAAGGGAAATAGCTATGAATTGAAAGATAGAATCTCATATTAAATGAAAGATTAAGTAGATTGCATATCATGAGTGTTAGGTATTGCTATGTTGTACCTATGCTTGAAAAATGATTAAGATTATTAGGTATTGATCTGGAATAAAGTAAATGTTTATGGCTTACGTAGGTAGATTAAGTAATGGTGTTGAGATACCCTAGAGAGTTGGCAGTAGTGATTTATTGTATTCTGCTTGCATAATTGTTTGAATAGCTTGAGTGACTTATTCCATGTTCATAACACTTAAATGTTGTTGTGTTCTCGTTGCGTTGCTTAAGTCATGTCATGTGTTGTATTGTAAAAAAAAAATTAAATTAGTGTTTATTTAGCTATATTTATCTGGGGTATTTTGGCGGGTATTGCATCATTCTTGTATGGGGTATTAAATATCTAAAAACAAACATCTTCATCTCTATCTTCATCATTCTCAACCATCACAACAAGAAATCAATGATGATAAAGATCAATATGGCTAATGGCTTATTGGTCTAGTTAGTCTTATCTTTTTATTGATTTGTCACAATTCATGTTCCTATGATACTCAAGGATGTCCACAAGTGACTATAGGAGACAAGATGGTCCATGATCCTTTTTATTTGTTTTATGTTTGTGGTGAATTTCCATGAAGTTCTAGGGCATAGGTATTTTGGGTGTCTATGTCGATACGTTCATTCAGAAAGTATCCTTTGAAAAATGAAATTAGGGATCACTATGCTTGTGACTATTCCACATACCTCGACCCTTAGTACAACAACCCTAGAATAGATGGATTCACTCTTTGTCTGCTACATGTATTTTACTATAATGTAATAGCACTTGCACCTTAGTCTTTCATACCTTGGTGCACAAAATATCCATTGAAACAAAATAAGGATCAATGATAAAATTGTTGCACTACCTATAAAAATCATAAGAATTTATGATGATTCATCTCTTCATATGACCTATTCTATCAACCAATCAATCCTACTCTTTGATCATTACTCATTTCATATTGATCCATCTTCCTCACTAACAATTCTTTTGTCAAAACACATGGTCATAGTACTATAATACACAAAAAGAAATTCATCCTCCATGAAATCAAATATTAGAATATAAGCATACCAGAATAACATCATGACATAACATTTGCATTCCATCACATTATCATAAAGACAAGCAATAAAATGACACATCATCCTGCATATAGAATCATGTTAGTATGCGTAGTATCCATCACATAGATACACATAATAGTTCACATCCATAATAAACTCCAAAATATCCACAATACAGAGTGCATATCATATAGAAACATTATAGAATGCATACATCATAACAAACACACGCAGATTTATATGTATATGTATGTATATATACATACATATATACATACATATATATAGATACATATATATAAATACATACATGCATGCATGCATGCATACATATATATACACACATATATATATGTATATATATGTGTGTATATATATTCATAACACAAGAAATGGCCTACAAGTTCAATCAAAATGATCAAGTGTCTATAAAAAAAGGGTATCACCCAGTACTCCCCCTATCTCAAGTATGTGTGGCCCTGACATGACCACTAGTATCCACCCATATATTCCTTGAAGGTTGTGGATATCTGGGTGGTGGACCCATGAAACCACCACTATTGGCAATAGCTCACAATCAACTCTAAGGTCGACTCTGTGACTAAGATGCCCTTTCAATTAATGCTCTCTAATTTGGAGGCACTACAATATAATACAATCTCCTCCAATAAGAAACCTCCTTGGAAAACTCAAAGAGACGATCAGCCATAGCTCTAGCACCAAGGTCTCACCCACCTAAAAAATTCCATTGATAAGTATCATGAATTTTTTGTGCTCTGGAAACTGTAGCATCTCACTTGGCCATATAAATGTCTCTTTGCACATCACTCACCTTGTTTCTGGATCCATAAGGCTCTATCCTCAGCCTTTCCCCTCTGTGTCACAACCAACTGTGATTCTAATTTTGTGACCTAATCTTATAGGGTTTGTACCTATATTCTGATCACATGAGGGTCAAAAATCTAAGAGACATTCCCTCTAACCTATACATCTTGTAATCTAATATTTGGCACTTGTACATCCAACATCATAACACCACCATCATCCTTCTCATCCTCATCATCTTTATCATCCTCTTCTTTTGAATCATTTGAGCTAGAAGTCCCTAAAGAAGTATTATCATCACTATCCTCATTTGACTCCACCTCCTCAATCTCCACATCCATCCCCTCATCAACCCCTCTCACTAACTACACTGGTTCTATCACTAAGGCCTCAACAACTCCATCTCTACCTCTCCTCCCTCTCCTATAGCCTCTATCACCTCATCCTCCACCATCACCTCCCTCAACTTGTCCATCTCACCTCTGCCTCATACACAAACCAATATCACCAATAATGGGAATTCTAGATCTATCAAGGGAGTAGGTTTTGTTGGCATTATGGATGAATTGATTATGTGTTTCATTGATGTTTTGTCATTGATGTCAACACTAGCTGTTATGATTGGTTATCGACAAACAAGTTTTGGTTACCGGTAGAAGATCTAGTATTACCGATAGAAGAGACTATCTGTTGGACACTTTCGGCATGTTTGGATCATTGAAGTATATTTGATTTAATGTGTTATATGCTCCATGAGCATGTTTTGGTCAGCTGATATTGGCTTGGTAATTGGATTCTGTAATGATCTTATTGTAATATCTTTTAGGTGGTCGACCTAATTGGTTTAGGCCTTACGGTTTGTATAAATAAGTTGTAGAAACTCTTTGTAGAGTATCATGGTCAAGTAATGTAATGTGCAAATATTGCAATATCATTCAGGCAAAGGAGTTGATCGATCATTGGTGATCGAATTGGATTCAGAAGAGGATTTAGTCCTCTGACATTGAGCTTAATCGGGAATGTAATTAGGCATGGTAGATGATAGTTCACTCTATTGGATTTTTGTCCATTTATCTTGAGATGGTTGTAGCCTCTCTATAGTCAGGGAGACTCTTTTGTAATCAGCAGTACGCTCTAGGCAGTGTGCCTTCCTACAAGTGTGGGCCCCTCATTGTAACACATACTTTCTACAGAAGTATCATCTGACTATGGGTAGGCTTCCCACCGTGGTTTTTCCCTTTTTGAGTTTTCCATGGACAAAGCATGGAATTATGTGGCATGGTTGCTTTGCATTGATTATTTGGTTAATAGTTAAGTTGTATTGTTTACTGGTATCTGTTCCTACCGACATTTGTATATGTTTTACTGGTACTTGATTTATTTAAGGTTGTATTATGGATTAAAAGTTATAATCTATTAACAACTGATTCACCCCCCCTCTCAGTTGTTCATCGGTTATCTTAACAGGTTTGTGCACTCCCCACCAGATTTCATATTGTGTTGTGGTGTCGACATCGATCATTGCTAATCCCCATCCCCATTGCACCAGAACAAAATTATCAAACTCAACAAATGCAACCTATGTGCTAATACAAGGACCCCAGTATAATACCTTTCTATATGTGTAAGCAAAGAAGGCTATATCTTAAGGAGAACTTGTATCTCCCCAAAGTATCTAAGAATACAGTTCAACAATTGCACATTAATAATCCTTTGAGACCTAACAATCTAGCCTATCAAGTACCTCTGCTACTTACAATAAGGAAAATGTTGTGCATCATCCACCCACCCATGTAAATCTCTATATGTCCTCTATATGAAATGTTGTAGAATATCAATCTCATACCATCAATATAAGATTTAATTCATATGTCTTTGATGGACTGCACCTAAGTATCTTTACGTGTAAGGCCACTCATCCTCTAATTGAACATGTACAACATATTTGAACACAACTATGTGCTCCCAAGCCCACACCTCAAGGAGTTTGATACCACAACTAATAGATTTAGTACCCAAATACACTATTGTGTGAAGCTAATAGTAAAAAATAAAAAGAACATAGGGACCCTAGGCATAAACTCTACTATCAAACATCATCCCATAGAGTATCCAACCCCAATCGACAAAAAAAACCATGATTCTATCAATCCACAACCAAAGTGATAGAAATCAAGCTACAAAGAACTAAACTAAGCCTATTGTATTCCCTCATCATAACCCCCACCCAATCCCATAAAGAGACTCTATACCTAGCTCGTCCACCACACACTCATACAAGTTACACAATGTTGCAATCCTCAAGAAACAATCATAAGTGACTCTCTCCCCATAGATCAAAATGTGTAGTATATGCCATACATCATCCAACATCACTGATGCCACTCCAGTGGGTAAATGGAAGGAGCTCATCTTAGAATGGCATCGCTCTGCAAGTGCCGTAATCAAGCCCATGTTGGTCGTAACCTCTAACATGAATAAAATATGATGCAAATCAACCTGATGAAAGAAATCTTGCTCCTCCTCATCCAGTTGATGATGCAAGGCAAAGCCCTTAGGTCTATTCTCCCACACACAAAGGATTGGGAGAAGGGTCTAAAAATGCATTTTATTGTTAGCTTAAAACTATAAAAAATCCCTAATTAACGAAGTGTGAATACCTAATTACAAGTGGAATTGACAAAAAAACCTTTAATTTCACAATTGCAAAAATTAGGCAACACAATTGTGAAAACCTTAAACAATTGCAAAATCTAAATCACAGTTGCCAAAGAATAATTGCAAAAGTGACAATCATTTCACAAATACAAAAATGCTATTTAACAAAAGCGAAAAATGGTAGTCAAATGCAGAATCCTTGCAAATGTGATAAATTACAAATAGTTAAAAAAAAAATTAACAATCGAAAAACTTGAATAATAAATGTGAAACTCTTAAAAACTTGACATTAGGAAATAAAATTTAAATGCACAATTAATGCACAAACTGATTTGTACGTAGGAAGTGCTTACCCCAACGCCTGAACCTATTGGTTTGCTGAATGACCCAACTAACTTCGACAAGTGTTTACTTCACTTGATGCATGTCATTGCTCTTGAAATTGTCCTACTAATCTCCAAATTTTCTTTCAAATATCCAAGCTTCATGAATGCAAATTGTCAAAATTAGGTCCTAAATTCCCATTTATAGCCAAAATGGAGCCCTAATTAGGGTTTTTCACCTTGTTGGCCATGGTGAAATTCAACTTCAAACACTTTGTAGGTCATTAATATGAGCTCGAAACTTCTCTTAATTGCATATTTGAGATTTTGGTCATATTGTCATTAAATTGATCTTCATGATACAATTTTTCAACCAATTTCCCGAGGGGAACCATTATACCTTATTATTGCCAAGGCATATGGGGGCATGTTTTTTCTTGATTATTATTTGAAACAATTCCTAAATACGAATTTTCTTAGAGAGGGGAAAAATGAAGACACTCAAAATCATCCCTCTTTTACATAATGTCAATATTGCGTTTAGTGGATAGGGCTCCTATTAGGACTATTATTTTTTGCTCTTCCTTCAGATTGTCTGATTCCTGTTGTGTTTCCAAGAATAAAATGTGTTAAAAAAATATTTGCTTTAGTGTTTGAGCTAAGTTCCCTTAGTGACAACTTTCTATTATGTTTTGCCATTAACTTGCTAAACCGATCATCCATTCTTAATAACTTCATTGCATGGGTATGGTTTCATGTTTCAACTGGTCTCGTGTTAGTTTCTAGGTTGTATTTGTTGTAAGCTATATGTTGCCTAAAGTTTTTCTTCATTTTTTATATTTTATCATGCCCTCGACACATTTTATAAGTTTGATTTTGAAAATGGAGAATGTTTTGTCTTTCAAGTATTTTTTATTACTCACGTTAAGTTTAGACTAGTTCCATGTCATGCAGCAGGTATCTGGGGTATGTCTTAGTTCTAGTTAGACAAAATGATTGAGCTCCGCAGCTCCGTGATGTTATCAGTTGTTTTTAATGGTAATGTGTGTATGCGGGAGCAAGGGAAAGTGACAACATTAAAGAGATCACTGATCCCACAATCCCGTGAGGTGATGGCTCACTCTCGGTGTTGCTTTGTGGGTACATAGAAAGTGAGGCGACTAAGGACAACTTGCCTTCCAGTGAAGTTTTTGCCATGAATTGACACACTTGGTGGGTTTATAGAGCTGATATCCATGGTGGGAATTGAGAAATAATGTTTTTCCTTGTATTTGATGAAGTGGGCCATATCTACAATGGGATTTCAAAGTTGTGCATGACTACTTGCTACTTGTCTAGAGCTATTTCTCATTAATGCTGAGAAGACATGATCTTGTGCCAATTGAAAAAACCATAAATAATGATTTTTGAGATGATGTTTCACACTTTTTGTTTTGGAATTTAAAGGCAAAGCAATCCAGAATGAAGGTTCGTGATTGCAGAGTATCAGAGGTCATAAATTACCTACAACAATTAAGAAGATTAATAGTCAGTAAATCATCTCCTTTCATAAAGATTTATGTTTTCATAATTAAAAGGTTAACTTGTGTAAATTTAAAGAATAATTTTAGAAAGTCCTAGTGTATTTTAGTCTATGAAATTTCAAGGAAGGGAGAATCATCTGTGCGAAAAAGAAAAGAAAAGGTTCAGGATGTGGTCAATATGCATCTAGAAATGCCTCCTCTGATGGTAATTGAAAAGGGTTCTGAGCAACCAGAATCAGGGTTGTAGTTCAAGAAGAGAGAAAAACAAAAACCCCTAGGAAGAGGAAAACAAAGACTGGAGAATCATCAGCACCCAAGGAGAAAAAACCTAGGGCCCCAAGAAAAAGGAAAGAAGTGCAATTTGTTGAAAAAGAACAAGTTGTAGAGATTTTTGATGATGAGCCTAGGGTTCCTGAATAAAAGTTGGAGGAGCATTCTTAGATACCCAAGGTGAATGTGGAAGCTCCACCAACTCCTGTGAGGACAAGAGTCTTATGTCAAGATATTTTAGATGTGTTGCCTACTTCCACCATGAATAATAGTGATAGTAATGACTTCTTATATATGTGTGTTCAATGTGGAGATGCATGCATTCCTAAGAGGATGGAGGTTGTTTTCATTTTTCCATAGGAATAAGGATGAGGCTATCCCATGTGCAACCCGTGGTCTCTAAATATGGCTAGACTTATTATAACTGATGTTTTTATTGAAGTGGACCTAATTAAGCATTTATCAACTATGTATGATCCAACTTTGAGAATAGTGAGAGATGCAAAGGGACATATTTTGGTGGATATATGTGAATTGGCAATTATCAAGTGTTTTGGTCTGATTGAGCCAAACCGAGTTGAGATTAATCAAAATTCCCTTGAGGAAAATTACAAAAGAAAAGTGAAAACATATACAGAAGGGGATGTGCCTATTTTTAGGCCAGAGGATTGGTAATTTAATACTCTTCCCATACCACCTTTTGAAAAGGAGCCATTCTATGTCAATAAATTTGAAAAGTACTTCATGAAGACATATTATGCCTTGTGTCAAATCTTGGGGTTGGATGCAGAGGATAAGATTCCAGTTTGGATAATGTTGGTAGCAATGAGAATTCAAAATAAGTATGTTAATCTGGATTTCAATTATTTTTCATATATTTAAGGACAACTTCATGAAGGATTATAGAAAACCTTAGGGAAGTCAAGTTCAAATATTCTTCATTTCTATTGTTATCACCTAAACCTGTACCTTGTGCTAAGCTATCAAATTAATAGGTTTGTGACACATGGGAACACTCCTAGGCCTATGGGTTGCCTAAACTTGTTGTGAGCCTCCAGAGCAAGTTGGTTCTTATGGAGCTTCACCTAATTCTAACTATTTCAATATCCTTAATGGGAAAAATGAAGAAAGATTGCATATATTAAACCTACAAACTAATGGGTGATGCACCAATTATAAACTAGGACTTGAAACCAAGTTTGCATACACACAACTACCAATAGGAAAAGCCTAATATACATAGCTCATACATATATGTTCCTGGCATAAATATTTCACAAGCAGTTCATACATGCATAACTCTTAGAAGGAAAGAAAAAATTTCAAAACTGGAACAATTCTACAAATTAGACATAATTTGTAACCTGCAACATGCATATAACTTTGCAAAAGGTACTTAAAATAAGACATAACTACTAGGAAATAAATATTTTCACAAGTAGTAACATCAATCACTAACACACACAAAAAAAAATAGAGGAATGAGAAGGTAAATCAATTAAATTTAATTGATATCTGAGGTAGATAATGGTTTACGTGTCCAAAAGAGCTACAAAATATGCATAATCTGCAAGAAGGATACATAAATCATTAAGTGACATAATTTTGCATATTTAGTACTAATTTAAAAATGAGTCAACAAAGTAACTATATCCATCAACTTCCAAAGCAGTTGCACCAAACTAGGGACCTCCAACTGCCTTGGGTCGGATGCCTCCAAAAAGCCTAAAATCTAGCAACTAGATTTCCTCCAAAAGTGCTCCAAATAGGTGAAAAAGTCAAATTTGACTTTGTAAAACATCGTGACTTGCAAAACCATCTCCAAGATGATCTCCAATGTTATTAAAATACCAAAAACAACTGCTATATCTCCTCCAAGTGTTTGCAATCTCTCAAACCTCCCTATATCTTTGGCACATGAGCCCTATAAACTTGGCAATTTGTCATTAATTTTATTCTTATCCCTCCTTTTGACTAAACACTTGTCATGATTCTCTCAGTTGCATCACTAGCACTTGAATACACATGTCATCATTTATTTTATAAGAAATTTATTAAATGGTTTATAATGCACCACTTAATATACATTATTACATTGCTAATACTTATTAAGTGATGGATGCTAAACCACTTAATAATATCTCTTTTACAATAGAATACTTGATGCAAGGTAAAATAATGTATTTAACCCTAATACCCACAAGCATATTAACCCTCCTTGATCAAGCTTTGGTTAACCTAGTTTGACCATGGTTGACCTTATTAACAACTTGCATGGATGGTTGGAACACTATGTAAAGATTCTATGATTCAATATGACAGACTATGTTAGACAGATAAATTAGTAAATGTTGACTCCTTGTGGATAATTAGACGTAATTTGCCTATGTATCATATTATCTGTTGGGGGTTTGGGGTCTTATCTCGAACCCATCATTAGAATAACTTTCATCTTTGTTAAGGATTTATCTATCAAGATAGAACCTTGATACATTATGGTAATGGGACTTTTAGCATATGATCTCCATGATGACTAGAGGATAAGATGTATTCCACATTATGATTGATTTCAGTATATAGGTTGAGGATGTAGTGATTCATTTATGCATGCCTTATGGATGATTTCCTTATATGATTTCTATGATGATATAATTGAGAAATTGGTTATTTATGGAGTTTCCAAGGAAGAGTAATTGAGTTCTAATTATGTTGAGCTTTGATTTGGATTAAATTGTGAGATGTTGTGAATTGAATACTATGTGTCTAATTTGTATTTCTTTTCATATATTTATATATATGCATGTGGTTTTGGACTACTAATGGATGAAATGACATGTGCATGAAATTAATCCATGTGACCATGGAAATTATACGGAGAACTAAGGCCAAACCTATGTGTGATAGTAAAGCCAAGGGTTGTCTATTTGGATAGACAATACCTCATATGTAATGTGTTAAATTCATAAAAGTGAATGCTTGAATGAATGTCTTAATTTGTATTTGTTAATTTTGTTAATTCCTAAAAAGGACATGCCAAGTGTATTTGGTGATGTGTATTTTATGGTGTCACTTGACACTTGTGATGTGTTGTGAGTTGGAAAATGACATGTCCTTAGGAGGGAAATTGTGGAACCCAATGCATTTTTAAATATCTTGTTGTGGTCCTGAAAGATAACTTGGTTAGAGAGCCTCTAGTTTGGTCAAATCAAGTTTGGCCTGTAGACAAACTTTAGGTGGGTTTTTGGGGGGTCAAACTAACTGCTATGGTTGAGGTTAGGTCACTTTTGAAGGCCCATTTGATATACCTATGGGTAAGGGTTATTTTTAACCATGTGACCACTCACATGTGACTGTCAAGTCACTTCAAAAGTGGGTTTTCCAAGATGGGACAAAATTGATTTTTTAGAAGATTGACGCTTGGGTAGACAACCTTCCTTTTTGGTGTTTAGGTGCACTTCCCCATCTTGCAACCACCTTCTTCAGTTTCCATTTCTAGAAACTATGTAAGAGGTTGGGAAGACCAACCTATGGGAACTCACATCCTTTCCAAGGAAGTTGGAAAGTGTGAGGAGAGCCTACTTAGGGAAGAGATTCAAACTTGGGACTTTGATCACCCACTCTCCAATCTTGGATACTAAGTTTTGAGTAGGAATTTTAGTTTAGGAGAGAGAAATTTGGCTTATTAAGGAGACTTGTAGGGAGAGTTGGGTAGCTCTTCTACAACACACATACCATTGGTAGGAGTGAAGGTTGGTGTTCTTCATTCTATAGATTATATTCATTCATAATGTCATATATAAATTGGTTTTTAGTTTATGTGTTGTATATGCTTCTAGATCTATGAACTGTGGTTTTGTGTTGTTGTTAGTTTGTTTCTATTTGGATTTCTTGTATTTATGTCCATGGGAATCAAGACTAAACTCACCCTTGGGAGGGAAGAGTAGTCTTGGGGTGAAGGGTTATAGGATAATCTTTGGGTGTAGAGTCTCTCTTCTTGGAAGAGAGGGATAATAGAGGATCTGGGATCCTTGTTGCTATATTTCTTTGTATAAAATTTGGGGGTCATAAGGGGAGTTTTTGGCTTGAAGCCTTTGGGGGTCATAAGGTATGATTTTGGTCATGTGTGAGACCAAGTAGATGGTTATTTTAGCCTTGTGAAATGAATTTGAATGTAATGGTTTACTACAGATCTCCCCTAGATTTTGGTCCACCTTCACCCCATTGTTTTGAGTCACTTGGTGACTATGTGCATGGCTTGGGTTGGGAGTTTTTTGTTGAAATGTTTTCCTTGTAAAATCTATATTTTGTATGTGTGTGTTTAAGTATGGGTGTAACCTATTTGGCACTTGGTTCTCTTAGCTCAAGGGTGGCTTCTTGTAAGCCTAGGTTAGAAAGTGAGCCTCCAAGGTCATAACCAAAGCTACATTTATTTGCATGTTTACAACTTGGTTAAAGGATGGAGAATGGCTAGTCTTCTATGTGGTTGTCAAGTGTGGATTTTCAAGTGCATCTCATTGTCCAACTTCATATTAGATTTCCCCTATTCCACGTGGTTGTATTTCTAAAAAAAAAAGTTTTAAGAAGGAAGGAGACTATGAGATATTGTATTCAAAGAAAAAGAAATGTATTTACTTCCCTATTTAATTATTCATTATCATAAAAATGAGTGAAATATGTAGTTTTATTTGCAACTGTGATAACTAATTAGGAGAATAAATGAGTAGATATACATGTTAATAAATTGGAGGTTTATCTCCACATACAATTTTGTTGTGTTAACCTATTTAGTAGTTAGTCTACACATGCAGATTTAAAAGATATATTTATCACTTCATTTACTTATATACTAGTAATCCTTTATGTTTAAATATGTGAGTAATCAATATGCTAGAAGAAGGGATTTTAAAATAGAAAGTTAAAAACATCCATTTAAAGAAAGGTTATTATACATGTCTATAGTGATTAGATTTATATTTATTGTATCTTTTTTTCTATTCTATTTAGTTAGACTCTTGAAAATATTTTGATGAATAATGATGAACAGTAAATATCCAATAGATATTGAGAGGGGGGGGGGTAAATCAGTATAGACAAAAACTTCTTTAACAACTTAAACTGCAAAGACTACACTAACTGGTAAACAATATCATCGATCTAAATCAAGGCACTACCGGTAACACACAGTATGACTGTAAAAGACATAAACAGGTTCATCTAGATCATCTTCAGACCTAACATCTCATCTCAACTTCACCCATATGCTTAAGCAAGTAAAACATCATAAATACAATGACCATTGGATCAACTTGTATTACCGCTTAACAGAAAATACTAAAACATCACATGAAAAAGCATCACACATAACACACTGATTTTTCACATGGAAACCCAATTGGGAAAAACCACGGTGGGGATGAATACCCACAATTTTTTCTTGAACTCTTCTGAAGGTTGCTCTGTTAGGAGTCTAGTTTGGTTAAGGACTTTACAACAGGTTTTGCTAGGAACCGATCTTGCTAGGGATCACCCAATTAAGGGATGGCTAAATACCTGGTTAGAGGTTAAAACCTTGTTAAAGGTTACCTTGTCAAAGGATTTAAAGAACTCAATGATTTTGAGTCACCCTATTAAAGGATTTACAAAAAGCCTGTTAAAGCTACCCGGTAAAGGGATTTTCCATCTGCTGAAATGGTTAGAAGTCAACAGGTAATACACTGATCTGATAACAACACTCAATGCCAAGGAAGATCCACTTCAGTTCCTTTACATTTGCAATCACACTTTGTAGATCTCTATTCATTGCTCCAGTCTGGTAAGAATCACTTCACACACATTCATTTTCCAACAACTTCAAATGAGAATCATCATCGACCTTATAGACAAAAATTAGGTTGGTGGCAAAAACCTAAAACCCTAAGCATCTAGGTTAACAATACAGTCGGTCCAATCCTGACTATTTAAACACATTACATAGGGTAAAACAATCTTGAACAAATCTCAAGATATTCTGCATCGTTCATTCTTTGCCGCTTCTGGAAGCTGATAACCCATCTCGTGCTCTCCACTGTTTACTTAGATTTTGCACATTCTCGAGGTAGATAGAATCAATCTTCTTTATGTAAGATCCTCAAGGAAATCCTTCACGCACACAAGGCTGATGTGGCAACATGATCTGATCTTCATTTCAATGCTAACTCATCACAGGATGTCATCGATCAAATCTCACACACTTGGAATGCATCAACCGTAAACTCTGAAGCCGAGACTACCAACTGGTAGTCATATCAAATGAAACCCCGATACAAACTTCGCATATACCGGTTCACATTCCAACATACCGGTTCACCTTTTCGCATATACCGGTTCACTTCATACCATCATACCGGTTCACTTACCAATTTGCTTACTTCAATATACCAATTCATACTTTAGCATGTTGACATCAATGACAACATACAATCCTATCATGTCATCAAAATCTGCACATGTGCCAACAATCTCCCCCTTTGGCATTGATGGCAATACACAAAGATATCTCTACATATTCTTCATATAATATGTCTTCAATACTACAAATATCTTCTCTGCTTCACATCTTCTCCCTCTTTGACAACAATGCCAAAGTGGAGGCATAAACATCCATGATCTACTATGCTACTCCCCCTGAGGAGTAGCATCTTTCAACACACCAATCCTAAAAATATTTGACAATGCAATACCTAACTAATGTGGAGCACATACCTTTAGTTCACCTCTTGAAGGGGCAATGTTGTCTTCAAAATCTGATTCCCTTTAACATCCTTAAAATAATATGATTAAACTCGGTGCAGAAGAGACATCAAAGATAAGGAAATTCTCAAGACAACATATGACAAGGTTTGATTGAACCTTCTACACTTCGGACTTACTCAGAGCCTAGGTGGGTATACCTTTGTGAATTGAATTCACACTTTCAAACATAAACCCACAACAAACCAGTCCAGAAAACCAGTGGATCTATTCACCTTGAAATCAACTGAAAACAAAGAATGGAAATTATACTTAAATTCAGCATTTTAATCAACAAAACATGCAATAAACTACTTCAATCAATACTAGTGCCTTATCCAAGGTCATAGAGTCATCTAAACTCAGATAATACTCCTCAAACAAAACATCTTTATGCATCCCGTTGGCTTGGTTTCTATTAATCCTTGTATATGCCTGACACCTACAAGAATTTATGCATTCCAAATTAAGCTATGATCATCAAAATTCAAAGTCTCTTCTAAAGAGTTTACTGGTATGAGTGATCCCCGCATCTTTAATTTCCCTCCTAAAGAGAAAAGCTAACGAACACTTCTACTAAAATTGCTTTGCAATTCCATTCAAACAGAACAACCCTGGATTATTCAGAATGAAAACAGTAAACAAATTGTAAACACACTTGAAGACAACACAAAGCTTCACTCAAAACCGATGGTCTGTATATTGATATTAAGTTTCAAGAAATAGTATAAGAAGTTTTTTGAATATTCTCCATTAGACTTAGAAAAGCTCAAATAAATTTCTGCAGCGTTTTCTTACAATTCTTTTGTGATCCTTTTTCCTCTAGTCCTGGTATCCATTTATAACAACATGGATGCAAAAAGCTTTGGATTTCTCGAGGAGAGTTTGTTACAATCATTTCTTTCAAAATAAAGAGGTTACAAGCTTTTCGCAAAAGCAGTTACAAGCTCTTTTCGGCCTCTGCAGTTTCTTCAACAGGCTGTTCGGTTGCAACCTCTTCTACCTTTTTAGGGGTTCTTTCCAACTGTTCTAGATCGTGAGTGGCATATTTAGTCATCCACTCATCATACACCTCTTCTGTTGGCCATGAGAAATTAATCACTTTATCCTTAGTCTTAGTCAACCTTTTCCAAGAATTTCTCATTTTGTTGACTTCTGAATTGAGAAAACCATAATGTGACTTAATTTTCTCTATCTCTTGTATTGTCAAAAAAAAGAAAGAAGCATCGTCTAGATCAATAATTCCTTTAACTCTTACTGACAATTTAGCTTCTATCTCTTTAAGCCACATTTGTTTATCCTTTAATTGATTTGGGCTAGCAAAAACTCCTGGGAGCAACTCAAAAACTTGATCAGTGTACTCCTTTTTGCACAAACTAACCTTCCTATCAACATTATCCACCTCTGCTACTAATTGTACTAAGACTTTAGTGATGTCAGAAGTGGATTTAATGATGGGATTGGCCCTTGCTTCATCGCAGGATACACACATAAACTCTAAATCTTGCTCCCTAGGCCTCCATTTGTCAAAAATAGATGTCAAAATGGCCTTGTCTCTCCTGAGCTCATTCCATATATCCATAATTTTACCTACATTGTTGTAGAGCAATGAGGCATTTATTGTATCTGCAAAACTAGAAATTGTAGCCCTTACTCTCTCCTCATACTTCTTTGCATATAAGGCCTGAGCCTGTTTCAAGTTTTCTAATTCTTGAGGAGTAATTTCAACCATTTGAGAGCTGGAGGGTGCTAGAGATGGTGGAAACTCAATGATAGGGCTAGTAGGTGGAGGTCTTGCAGGAGAAGAGGAGATCATCAGTTTTGAAAACTCACCTTGATGGTAATGTCTAGTCAACTGGCTCTGCAGCTTGGCAATGATGCTATCCTTACCTCTTACCTCCTCCTTGGCATTGTTATAGGCCTTCAAAACTATTTCCAACTTGACTTGGAGGGCCTCTTTCTCTTTGGCTTCCTTCTCTGCTACTGCAACACTAAATTTTGCAGTCTCTAACATAGTGCTAGCAGCTTCCACTACCCCTGTACTCTGCACTCTCTTCACCATCATCCCACCAAGGTAACTTGACCCTGGGGTGTCTTTTCTTTTCTTACTCTCATTTCTCTTGAGAGACCACATGATGAGTGTAGCATTATATTGAAAGTAATCCCCTCCATGGGTTTGGTCTCCTTCCTCACTGCATCTAGTACCAGGGCATCTGCTATATCCCACTCGAGCAGAATAAGCACTCCAACTTGTGCTACCATATCTCTCCCTTGCTCAGGGGTGATGGTTTTGAATTCCTCCATCATCTCTTGCTTTATTTCCTCTTCAACTAGGGCTGGATCTTTATTAGGCTGCTCAGCCTTTCTCTTTTCACATCTAGCATTATATTTATCTATGTGTTGTTTCCATATAAACTGCATAAATGCTTCTGATGTGACAAAATTGTTGTCAGCCAAGAAGGAATTACTTGCCCGCTTTATCTTAAGACCCCACTCCTGGCCTTTGAGTTTAGTGGTGGTAATGTCCATTTCAGCAGTAAGGGGTTCTTCTGGCATTCCTTTTTCCACTTCATCATAAGTGTAGGCAATTTCCCCTAGACTACCTAACTGTAGGAGTTGCTCAGCTGCTGCTTGCTCATTTCCTATATGGATAGGAGATTGGGATGGGGAATACAAAGGTGTATCTAATTGTACTTATTTCCCTGCCCTTTGCTTCTTTGGGCTTTCTTGGATGTCAATGACATCTTGTATCTTCCTCTTTCCTTTAGAGGTAGAGGGCTCCCCTGTCGTAGGCATCAACACACTATAACTGGATTTCTTATGTAGTGTATAATCACCAGGAGGGATTGCTTTGCTGGAAGCTAACCTACTTAGGATCATTCTTGCCTTCTCAGGGTTGCTTTTGATTACAGCTTCCCTCTTCTCCTTCAGGGTCTGCATCACATCTTAAAAGCAAACAATTAAAAACTTTATTTTCTCCTCCAGAGGGAAAAAGCTAGACAATGGGTCATAGTGGCATCAAACTGATGCACGAAATCCAAGGCTTTCTTATAAGCCACCCACTTCTCTTTCCTTAGCTCCTGCTCATCTAGATCAAACTCATTTCTAATGAGGTCTTCAGGAAACTGAAATTGATGGGGCCTACCTCTACATTCTGCCTTCTTTCTAAACATGTTGTTGAAGAAGTATTCTAGATCATCACACCTGGATACTACAATGGACAAATGATAAGGCTTGAGGAAATCCTCAAAGCAATTCCAACCTCCCTTTGTTATCACAAATTGGTGGGCTATGGTAGCTGTAGGGAAAATAGTCCCTTTACCCCTGCCTATCAACTCTGCCTCTTGTAAACCACCAATTTGTCTAAGGATCTCTACAATTCCCAGTTTGAGAGGGACCTGGTAAGGTAGCAAAAATGGGGTGCTGCTGAAACCAAACACTCTGAAAACTATTGAGACTGGATACAGGTAAATGTCACCCTAGTTATGAACAATTTTTATGTTCTCTGCGAATTCTTTTGGTCTTATGAATTCCAGAAGAACTTTGGGGATTCTTGGGTTCTCAGAGCAGAGGAGAGTCCTGATCTTGGATGCAAAATATTTGTTAAACTTCAAGAAACTGGCATCCTCTCTATCCCATGATAACACAGTACTCCATAATTGTACCGGCATTTTTTCTCCTTCTTTCTCCTTAACAAGGTCCAGTCCACTAGCAAAGTAATCACCACCTTTGAAAAGAAAAAGATGCATCAGGAGTGAGTACCAATTGAAAGGCCTATCCACCTTTCCATTCTTGATTCCTGTTAACCCTCCATGGATAGCATCAGCAATGAAAGAGGCATAATCAAATGTAATTGCAAGAGAAGGATTCAAAATCTGAGTAATCATTAACAAGTAATGATCTGGCATATTTGCTTCAGCATCTTCTCCCAAAACTTGGCAAAGTGCCCAATACATTCCTTTAGCCCTCAGGGTGAACATACTTAATGAAAAGGGCTCTTGTGTGTTGGGTCCTACAACTGTTAACCCACCTATCTTCATAAAAAACTCCTTGAGAGGCCCGTTCCTGAGATGACTCCTCTGTGCACCGTAAATTTGAGCTAATGATGTGAAATTTATAGGTTCTAGAAAATTTGTAAACTCATTAAGCCCAAAAGCTTTCCTGAATTCTTCAACATTAATCTCAACAAGGGGTTTCCCATTTATATCCCGAATGCTTCTTGTGACTGGATCATAGTTGAGCGCAATTTGCGTCAACAAATCTATGTCCATAAATACCCCTGGGACTACCAATTTCCCAACATCTAATTCCCAAATACTGTTTTGCGGGGCCAGAGAATTTCTCATTCCAAATCCAATCTTAAATAACCCCAACCCAGACAATCCAACCTGTGGGTCTCTCAACCAGTTACCCTTGTCATACAGTCCTTCTCCTATCTTTAAACAGGGAGCTCTAGGCACTAATTCTTTTGCCTTTGATGCCTGATTAGTTGACAACATCAACTATTCTAAAAAATCATCACAGACACTCCTTTCTGAATAATTAACTTTACCATAAAATTCTCTTTTAGGAGCCATTTAGAAAATGTAAGAAATGAATACCACTCCTAGACAATTCTGTGGCAAATCAATTATCTTATCTAAAACACACCACACAGGAATTGCTACACAAGAATATGAGAAAACCTATTTTTGACTTGAAGGAATTTGCTCTGCAACTGAACTGACTTTCTCTGTACCTGAAGAAAAAAAAGCTCTGCATCCACTCCTCTGCAAAATTCTTTAAAAGATATCTTCACCCGGTTGATAGGAAATCAAATATTCTACTCAGGGCCTTAACTACAACATTGAATCTGCATGCTTCGACCGTCCCTTCAAAATTGAATTCATATGAGAATTCATATTTTTCGCTCCAACGGGTCACAAGGTTCCTGCAAGTGTTTCATTTTTCTCTTTCGCAACTTCATGAAGCATAACTATCGGGCAGCTTGGTCTTGTGAAATAGCACCGACCGTCCGATCAAAAGAAACTTGATCGAGCGTTAGATTGACTAATAGCTTTGGCTCCGCGCTAGGTCCCGCTTCTCTATTGGCTATATGATACCATGTGGCGCCCAACCATTGGCTTTGAAATTTCCTTCACATTCAACTTAATACTGGTCGCGTGTCTTTCTTTTATACCGTTGGTTCCACCTTGGTGGGCCCACAACTTTCTTCTAAGACCACGTGTCGCCGGACACATTGCCATCTATCACAACACATGGATGGCTCTCATTCACTCTCGCTATTTCGCGGGGTATAAAGAATGAGCATCTTACCCTTGTGAAATAGCGCGGGCCATTAGATCATCTTTTAAGTGATTGACGTTTAACCATCTGAAAAGGCTTTCAGGAGGGGTGGGCCCGCTAACTCACTATGAACACCTGGCATCCAGTCACCTTCGAAGCTGACTTGTCACTTTTTCATACATCGAGAGAAAACCACTGGGCCTCAATTTATTCTTGACATCTATATCCACCATGTTATCTATTACGACACGTGGATGGCTCTCATTCACTCTCACTATTTTGTGAGGTATAAAGAACGAGCATCTTACCCTTGCGAAATAGCGTGGGCCGTCAGATCATCTTTTAAGTGATCGGCGTTTAACCATCTGAAAAGGCTTTCGGGAGGGGTGGGCTCACTGACTCACTGTGAACACCTGGCATCCAGTCACCTTCAGAGCTAACTTGTTACTTTTTCATACGCTGAGGGAAAGCCACTGGGCTCCAGTTAATTCTTGACAGCTGTACCCACCAAGTCATCTCCTAACTGTGACCTGACTCACCTCTGGGGCCCGCCTTTTAGCCTTTAATCCTGACCCACTGACTGTTGTAACTTATGCCGCTTGTCACCATTTTACTTGCTCTCATCAACCAGCTGGACCATCTATGTGGCATGCCATGTCATTTTTGCAACTTCGCTAGTTTTAAACTACGCACAACTTCCCCTAGAGAAATAGCATGAGCCGTGGATCTACCCGCGAGATGCGCACTAGTTACTGGGCTCGACAACTTTAGGAGAAAAACATATAAGGCATAAATTTTTTGATTAATTAACATGACCACCTAGGCAAACAACAAGGGGGGACAATTCCTACGACCCCATGACCCATTACTTAAGTGAATAAAGTAACGAAAGAATAGAAACCAGAGGGTTTAAAACAAACACAAGAGGATCCATAATCAAAAACCCTTAAACCCTTGAGGCCTAAAATGAAGCTGAAGCATTTGAAAAAGCGCCCTACTCAAAATATCAACAAACCATAGCCAATCATGGGAAAAGAAAAGCCCATTTTTAATCAGTGATAACAGGCAACACCCCTAATTCACCTCTTAAATAGGTAAATGTAGCCTTCGGTAGAGGCTTGGTGAATATATCTGCTAACTGCTCCTTACTAGAAACATGTTCCAATATAACCTCTTTGTTATGAACTTTCTCCCTCAAGAAATGATACTTGAGCTTGAAGTGCTTGGTTATAGCATGCAGTATCAGATTTTTGGAAATATTAATTGCACTTGTGTTATCACAAAATATGCTCACCGATTCAGATACAGGGACTTTGAAACCACTTAATACATGCTTCATCCAGATTGTCTGAGTGCAGTTCATAAATACTGCAACATATTCTGCTTCTGCTGTAGACTGAGAGATACAACTCTACTTCTTACTCATCCATGAGACTAGTCTACCACCGAGAAAGAATGCATCATCGATTGTGCTCTTCCAGTCATCCACATTACCAGCCCAATCGGTATCTGTAAATACTTTGAGATTGAAATCATTACTATATGGATACCACAATCCATAATCTATAGTTCCCTTCAGATATCTAAGAATCCGCTTGACTGCTACCAAGTGGGATTCTCTTGGACTTTTCTGGAAATGTGCAACAATGCCCACTGCATGTGCAATGTCCGATCTGTTGTGTACTACATAGTGCAACTTACCAATCATTTACTAGTATTCCTTCTCATTCACCAATGCTGAGTCATCTTCTTTTGACAATTTACAACTGGTCATCATCGGTGTACCAACCGGTTTACCATCTTCCATGCCAAAGGTCTTCAACACCTCTTTGACATACTTGGACTGAGTGATAAAGATACCATCTTTCATTTGTTGAATCTATAGTCCAATGAAGAACTTAATCTCTCCGATTAGTGGCATCTCAAATTCCTTCTTCATTTCATCTGCAAATGCATGGCTCATCTTGTCATCTCCACCAAAAATTATGTCATCAACAAACACTTCATAGATCAAAATCTGATCTCCTTCTGACTTCAGATAGATATTGCTATCTTCACTTATTCTTTCAAATCCAATCTTCACAAGATGGGAGTGCAAACGTTCATACCATGCTCTAGGTGCTTGCTTCAATACATACAAGGCTTTATGTAGCCTACATACCATATCACTATCTTCTGATAGGGGAAACCCATCTGGTTGCTCTATATACACTTCCTCTTCAAGTATTCCATTCAGGAATGCAGATTTCACATCCATATGATACACTTTGAATACCTTGAAGGCTGCAAATACAAGTAGCATTTGAACTCCTTCCAATCTAGCTACTAGAGAAAAGGTTTCTCCATAGTCTTCTTCTTCTTGAGCATACCCTTACATGCCAATATTGCTTTGTTTATTACCACTGTGCCATCTTCATTCAACTTATTTCTAAAAACCCATTTGGTGCCAATAACATTTTTGTGCTCAGGTCTAGGTACCAAAGACCATGTACAATTCTTTTCTATTTGGTCAAGTTCCTCTTCCATAGTCTTAATCCAGTCTTCATCTTTGTGTGCCTCTTTAAATATTTTGGGCTCAAATTCAGAAATCATGCAAGAATTTTCTCTAACCTTTCTTCTTGTAAGAATTCTTGCATCCTTATCTCCTATGATCTACTTTAGATCATGGTGCAGCTTTACATACCTAGTAATGATCTTGGTTGATTCCTCTTGCTTTTCTTCTTCATCCTCATCTTCATCAGCATCTACTGGTGTAGGAGCACTGTTACTTGTACTTGGTTGTTTTTCAACCAGTTTCTAGAAGTTTACATCCGATTCAACTACCGCTTGCTCGTTGTTGGTTCACTTAAGTTTCTCAAAGGTTTCATCAACTCTAACATTAATACTTTCAACAATTCTCCAAGTCCTATTGTTAAAACACTTGAGAGCTTTGCTCTTGGTGGAATACCCTAGGAATATTCCCTCATCACATTTTGCATCAAACTTGCTTGGTATTCACTTCTCTTGACATAACACTTGCTACCAAACACTCTAAAGTAGCTTACTACTGGAATCTTACCAGTCCAATACTCATAAGGAGTTGTATCCTTACCTTTCTTGATGAGTACCCAGTTCATAGTGTAGACTATAGTGCTCACCGCTTCTCTTCAAAAAGTGTGAGCAACCTTCCCTTGAATCAACATCATTCTGGCTGCTTCAACTACAGTCTTGTTGTTCCTTTCTGCTAGGCCATTCTGTTGTGGAGTTTGAGGGACAGATAGTTGCCTCTTGATGTCATTCTCTTCACAGTACTTATTGAATTCTCTAGAAGTGAACTCACCTCCTTGGTCGGTTCTAAGGCATTTGATTCTCTTACCGCTTTCCTTTTCAACTAGTGCTCTGAAGGCTTTGAACTTTCCAAAAGCTTTAGACTTGTCTTTCAAGAATGTGACCCACATCATTCTTGAGCAATCATCAGTAAGAATCATAAAGTACCTATCTCCCTAAACACTCCTAGTTTTCATAAGACGACACAAATCAGTATGCACAAGATCAAGTAAATTATCTGTTGTGAAATATTTACCTTTGAAGGTTGAGGAAGACATTTTACCCAGTTGACATTCTCTGCACAAAGGATTCTCTAGTTTGTTCAACACAGGCAATCCTCTAACTATCTTGATCTTACTAGCCTTCACAATATTATCAAAATTTACATGGCAGAGTCTCCTATGCCATATCCAACTGTCATCAAACTTAGCCATTAGACATTGACTGATATTTGTATTTAACTGAAATAAGTTACCTTTGGTCTGCATACCGGTGGCCATTAGTTCACCACTCTTTCCTTTTATTTTGCACACTCCATCTTTGAATTCCAGAGTGAGTCCTTTATCATTCAACTGGGCAACACTCAAAGGTTATGCCTGAGACCTTCTACCCAATACATATTATCAGCACTGCTTTTTCCATTTAGAGAGATGGACCCTTTACCTTTTACCATACATGGTGCATCATTACCAAATCGGACTACGCCTCCATCATACTCTTCCAGAGACATAAACTTTCTCTGGTCACTAGTCATGTGGTGAGAACATCCACTATCAATAATCCACTCATTAATTATCAAAGCGGGAGACAAGAGCCTTCTTTTCTGACACATCTTCCTTAATAGCTACAAATACTACGTCTTCACTTTCTTCATCTTTTGATTTATCATCAGTGACACCTTTATCAACTACAACAAGATAGTTTCTCTTATTTCCTTCTTTGAACTTTTTAAACTTCTCTGGTTTGTCCTTATTATCACTATTAGGACAGTTGATAGCAATGTGTCCTATCCTATTGCAAGAAAAGCATTTCAAAGGGAGCTTACTTTTGTATTTTCTAGTTCCCTTGGGAAGTCTCTTGGCAAGAAGAGCTTCAAACTCCATCTGGATCTCCTCATCATCCATATCCCTGCTTTGTCTAGGTTTGTTGGCATATGCACACTCCAATGAGACATTGTAGATGATTGAAGGTTTTGTCATTGATGGCAACCTTACAATCCTATAACACCGGCAAGGCATTACACCGGCAAGATAGTTCACCGGCATCAACAGATCACACTCTACACTAGCACTCAGACCACCAGCATCGACACAGAGAAAGGAAGCATACCGACATAGAGGCCAACAGGATTTTTTATATATTATATTTTGTTTATTATTTTAAAAACTTTGTAAGCCGACTTGGCAAGTTGTAAAATGACTCTTATATATAAGAGAGATCGTTGTAGACATTTTGTAAGTGTTGTAAGTGAACAAAAAGAAGATATTAGGTAGACCTATTATGCAAAATATAGGTTAAAGGTTTTATGTAAAGAACAGAGCAGAAACTAGTACTGGATTAGGCATTATAGATGCTATTGTAAAGTAGTACAAGATATTGGATTTGTATAATCCTCATTGTAAGTCAGTGAGACTTCCCATTGAGCAGTGAGCTCTAGGCAGTTGGCCTTCCTACATGTGTAGGCCCCTTTTGTAAGTAATATTCTCTTATTGGCCAGTAAGTGAATATTGTGGGTCACAAATCCCATCGAGGTTTTTCCCACACTGGGTTTCCTCATTAAATCCTTGTGTCATGGTGTGCTTTTCATATGGATGCTTTTAATTCTGTTTATTGCATTATTTCTTGCATACTGGTACACTATTATAATATGTTCTGCATGTTTTAAGTTGAGAAATTCTAAATTACAGTTAGATACTCATTCACCCCCCCCTCTCAGTATTTGTGGGAATCCTAACAATGTTCACAACTGGTACCAACCTCTTTTCCCTTTTTGGATAATGCAACAGATGCTCTAAAGGATGAATCAGTCTTCTGAACACTGCCATCATAACTATTTAGCTCATATGTGGTCAACTTAGCAATGATAGAATCAAGGGATACCTTTGTCTTGTCAATAGATCTCAACTCCTGAATAGCAGAAACCCCTATTGCATAGATTGGTAATAAGGATCTCAAAACTTTGCTACCAATGGTGGAATCATCCATTGTACCTCTTGCATTCTTGATGTCTCTAACAATAGTTTTAATCCTTATCCCATATTGTTGAATGGTCTCTCCTTCAACCATCTGCATGTCTTCAAATTTTCCTCTAAGGCTTTCTTCCTTAGCTTGCTTCACATGCTCATCACCGCCATAGATAGACTCTAGAGTATCCCATACATATTTGGGATTGTCTTTATCGTGAACATCTATAAACTCAATATCAGATAGACTGCTGATAAGAGCTTCAATGACTTGCCCATTCTCCTGAATTTCTCTTCTTTGATCATCAGTGAGAGTATCGGTAGGGACAACATAAGTATTCTCAACATAGTTCCAGTATTGAGCACCCATAATTTTAATGTATATCTTCATTCTGTCCTTCCATATCTTAAATTTATCTCTATTGAACTTAGGACCTTCCCTTTTCATCATTAGAATAGGACCTTTTCCTTAAGCGGTTAGTCTTACAACATAGAGGACCTAGAGGATGCTCTGATACCAATTGATGAATAATGAAGAATAGTAAATACCCAACAGATACTAAGAGGGGGGGTGAATCAGTATAGACAAAAACTTCTTTAACAACTTAAACTGCAAAGATTGCACTAACTGGTAAACAATATCACCGATCTAAATCAAGGCACTACCAGTAACACACAGTATGACTGTAAAAGATATAAACTGGTTCATCTAGATCATCTTCAGACCTAACATCTCATCTCAACTTCACCCATATGCTTAAGCAAGTAAAACATCAGAAATATAATGACCATTGGACCAGCTTGTATTACCACTTAACATAAAATACTAAAACATCACATAAAAAAGCATCACATATAACACACTGATTTTTCACGTGGAAACCTAACTAGGAAAAACAACGACGGGGATGAATACCCACAAGTTGTTCTTGAACTCTTCTAAATTTTGCTCTGTTAGGAGCCTAGTCCGGTTAAGGACTTTACAATAGGTTCTGCTAGGAACCAATCCTACTAGGGATCACCCGATTAAGGGATGGCTAAATACTCGGTTAGAGGTTAAAACCTTGTTAAAGGTTACCTTGTCAGAGGATTTAAAGAGCTCAATGATTTTGAGTCACCTTGTTAAAGGATTTACAAAAATACTATTAAAGATACCTGGTAAAAGGGATTTTCCATCTGCTAAAATGGTTAGAAGTCAGTAGGTAATACACTGATCTGATAACAGCACTCAATGCCAAGGCAGATCCACTTCAGTTCCTTTACATCTGCAATCACACTCTGTAGATCTCTACTCACTGCTCTGGTCTGGAAAGAATCACTTCACACACATTCATTTGCCAACAACTTCAAATGAGAATCATCATCGACCTTATAGACAACAATTAGGTTGGTGGCAAAAACCTAAAACCCTAAGCATCTAGGTTAACAATACAGTCGGTCCAATCTTGACCGTTTAAACATATTACATAGGGTAAAACAATCTTGAAAAAATCTCAAGATATTTTGCATCATTCCTTTGTTGTCGTTTCTGGAAGTTGATAATCCATCATGCGCTCTCCACTGTTTACTCAAATTTTGCACATTCCCAAGGTAGATAGAGTCAATCTTCTTTATGCAAGATCCTCAAGGAAATCCTTCACATGCACAAGGCTGACGTGGCAACTCAATCTGATCTTCATTTCAATGCTAACTCATCATAGGATGTCGTCGGTCGAATCTCATTGACTTGGAATGCATCAACTGGAAACCCTGAAGTCAAGACTACCAACTAGTAGTCATATCAAATGAAACCCCAATACAAACTTTGCATATACCGGTTTAAATTCCAACATACTGGTTCACCTTTTCGCATATACCGGTTCATACCATCATACCAGTTCACTTACCATTTTGCTTACTTCAATATACTGGTTCATACTTCAGCATATTGACATCAATGACAACATACAATCCTATCATGTCATCAAACTCTGCACATATGCCAACATATATATATATATATATATTCACACACACACACACACACACACATATATATATATGAATATATATTGATATTGATATATATGTATATTTAGTGAAACTAATGCTGCTATTAAGTTAAATAAATATGTTCTAAAACAGTGAGCTTCACCTGTGTACACACACAGACACAGACACACATATATACCTTATATAATAAGTTAAATTTGTTGTTAAATACTATATTCTAGTTATCCATGCTATGTTAATATATATATATATATATATATATATATATATATATATATATATATATATATATATATATATATATATATATATATATATATTCAAATATAAACATACATTACATTTCGTGATTAGCATATTTAATAAACTGCTTTTAGAAATAAAATAAATTTAAAACAAAAAAATTGGCATCATTGGGCTCGAGGATGGGGGAGCCGAGGGCTCTACCCCACCCCTGTGGGGAGTGGCACATGCAGTGTGCTACAACCCCCTCCCTTCTCCCTGGTGTTCTCAAGGATACACGGTTTGCAACAGAGGGTCGTTGCAGGCTCAGCTTCCCTCCGCCGTCATCGTGAGCCTCACACCCCACCACCCATGGTTTGACACTTCGCCACCGCTGTGAAACTATCATCCCTATTTCTCGGCCTACCATGGCTGGCAGCCAAACAGGGTTCCGCTCTCTCTCCATACAATAATAATATCAAACCCTAACTTAGTTGGGGCTGGATAATAAAGGAATAAAGAGATGTGATGAGATATGACATCTCACAAAATAATTTAGATGGGAACCCTAAAAGGGATAAATAAAATATGATAAAAAAAAATAGGGTTATCTCATTAAGAAATAGAATATGAAAGGGGGAAACCCCATTTCAAAAATAGGAATTTTATAATAGCTTATTTAGGGTCATTTTTATATAAGAGGAAATTTGTTTTGGTGTTGAGTGTTAAGGTTTAATAGAATAAATGAAGTTTATATTTTCTTGTTTATATATATATATATATATATATTCTATGAACATCCATTAATGGGTATTTTTATTATAATTATTATTTAAACCCTTAAGGGGGTAATCTAATTGTAAAGGATTATTTAAATTTTTTAGGGGATTGGATAGTAATAATGGAAGATTTATTTTCTAGACAATAATATTAATGATTAGTTAATTTAATGAAGTTTGGAACTTTACATGTACTTTCCTAATTAATTAATATCAATACAATGAATTCGTGTTAATGTTAATTTACGGATTTTGGAATTATTTAAATTATTATAAGGAAATAATATTAACACTTAAAATCGAAAGATTTATTGGGCGAATTAAATAATTATAAAGGTTGTGTCGACTTTATAGGATTAATTTATTTATCTCTAAATAATGAGAATTATTGTAAATGTTAAGCAATTTAAATAATTTATTAAGGAACTAGATTAAAGATTATTGGATGGTTTTCAACACCTAGGTAAAATCTAATTTATTGATTATTATATTTCTTAGGAGCTTGAGAAAATTCGTAAGCCTCCTACTCAAATTAAATAATTTATCGCTCGCATTTGAAGCCCTTTCATAGTTTCACTTAAGACATTTTCTAGTGAAACTAAATAAGTTGTCACATCTATTTAAACGTAAAACACAAGTATTTTAGCGTTATAAAAAAAAAATTGTTGTTGCGTTTTTGCCCAAAATTTTGGGCATCACATTTTGGTATCAGAGCCCAAGGTTCATACACTGGAGAACATGGGCTACATTCATAACTTAGTCGATCTGAACTATGACTTCGGAATATAACGCCTAGGTGAAAACCTATGAAATAATGAAGTGAGAGAAAAGTGAAATTTATTTTAACCAAAGGATCAATGTTTATCAATTCAGGGGGTTCCAAGGGTCACCAAAAACCCTAAAATTTGAAACTCAATAGTCATAATGGTTATGGCATAATAAGACCCCAAAACTATGAAATTTTCAAAAAAATTATAGAAAAACTTACCTTAACTTTAACTGGTCATAACTTCCCACTTGAGAATCGAAAATGCAAGCCATTTACTTTGTTGGAAAGGTCTTCTATATTTGTAGGTGAAGTCTTGAAAGAGTTTTTCTATGACCACACTCTAAAGGACTAAGAAAAGTCTTCAAGGCTAAAAGTGCTCCGAAGGTCTTCAAAATGGTAAATACTAACATCTATATATAAATATATATATATGAAAGTACTTTCGATATTTCATAATTGAATCACTAGTACATATGAGATTGTCATTCAATTGGAACCTAATTGCAACAATTTTACCTAGTCAAATCGAGCACGACGAGTTAATTCTACAATAGAATACTCATAATAGTAAATAAGGTAATACTGCCAGTCGGGGTATATTCTTGACATGGTGAGTCAAGCAAGCTAGATAGACATGAGATGAAGGCACAGTAAACAATTCAATTAAGATGGGGATAGTTCTAGTTAACAATTAACACTATGAGAAGTTGTGGTGGTTTGTAAACCATGATTGCCATATGAGGCATCATTGAATAATGAGTTTAGAGGTACCCTTATAAGTCTTGGGTAGAAACATTACCCCATCTTAGTGGATAGATGCCTTAAGCATGTGTACTATGTTACACCTCTTGAGACCACCTATCAAGGATTCCCATATCAATGCAAAGGAAATTATGGTGAATGACCTTGAGAATGATGGATGAAATGATGAATAACAATCTCCTTGATAATTGAGCCCTAGAGATCTTATAAGTAATATTATTTGAGAAGAAAGAAGACATGAACCTCTTTGGATTAAATCATGTAATTTCAAATGAATTTTAAGTCCTTTCATATTTAGGTCAAATAATTGGAGATCAAACAAGGCAAAGTTCTAACTAGCCCCTTTACGGGCAAAGAATCTTGAGAGGACTAAGTAAATGGTTAAGAAAGATGGAACAGTAAGGGAATCACATAGAACCCCTACTAATAACAATGAGTTGTAGATGAATCATGATCAGATAATCAAAAAATGATTAACTTATATGCATTCAAAACTTAAGGAGAAAGTGCAACCCAATCATGACTAGTAACTAGATGTGTGTTAGTTTAGAACACTCTTACTACTTTAGCACATCCTAAAGAGGCTTTCAAACTTGATGACACATGGGTGTGAAAGTATAAGGAACATTAGGTATGAACGAGTCAACATAAAAATTGGATAATGCATATGGAAGGTTGGTATATCAGTATAATTATTACCAACGGTTTGATGAGAATTAGTTGGCAATGTAATATGGTGTTCAAATGTAATGATTTATGAGTACAATGTTAAGGAGCCTATTCATGAGGCTGAATAAGAAATGACTTGAAACTAATCAGAATCTTAAGACCTTTGTACTCTTGGTACACCCTTATGTTATAAAAAAATAGTATAATTGGATACTATGATGATAAGGAAATTTTATTGGTTTAAAGATGATCGAGGAATGCTATATGTCGTGGATGGCTAGCAAGTAAATATATAAGAAACAAGGTAGAAAATGATAACTTCTTTTAGTAAAAATTTAATCAAAATGAGGATGTTGATTTCTAGGCTTATCACTTTCTGAGTGCGCACCCTCTTGTCTCATGGTTGCTTAAGTGGAATAGGTAAGAATAAGTCAAAATTCCATGTCACTAAAGAAGAAACATGGTAGGTGTGATAGTAGGAATTAGTTGTCAAGCGTTACTGATTATACTTGGTGATTATTCCACCTGTGGTTTGTTCTTAACCATACTTGTTAGTAATTGGGCATCAAGCTCCTACCTAATGGGAACAAATTGATAATTAGATATGAAGGTACAAGGAGCTAGAAAAAGGTGCTAAGAAAACAAATGATGTCCCTAGTGGAATTTTATGATTGTTTTATACAAATTATTAGTGGTTATAAACATACAAGTATTGAGTTTGTACTCAACTATCTACCTATTAGTAAGCGAGGCATAAAAGTATTGATGCATGAGTTATCTTGTATTATTGAACCAATGATTTAACATATTAATCTATTTAATGGAAGTCCAAGAAGAATGGGTGGGGGATGGTAGAATTAGTGCATCCATCCGTTAATATTTAACTATGGTTGTTGATAATCTTAAGTGGATAGCGGTTTATATTTAACATGTTACTTGTAAATGGTAATACACGGGTTAGAATTACCTTGAGATGTGGTGTCATGGAGAATGTGATCTATGTAAGGAATGTACTCTCATGTGTATAAAATATTTCATGATAATAAAAGAATGTAGTGAATCTAATAGCCTTAAGTGTCTAATTAATACTCCCTAATGTACTCGGGACGTGTGATCTTGGGTGGTGTGTTGCGGTCACTCCCTATTGTGTCGCTAAATGGACACCTTGTTTCGAAAAATCTAATTTGGACAGTGTTTTGACTATCTTTTGATTAGTGTTATGTGACTTAGGGGCTATCACTTTCTTTTATATTTCTTATGATGGAAGGACCACTAAATTTCCATTTAATTTTCATTTAAGCTTCAACACTTGTCATGTTGTTAATTTTCATATTTTTTGGTTGCCAGAATTTTTCTTCTTTCAAATTGGATGACAAATTTAACTTTTAAATTCTATCTTTCAAGGTTTCAAGTGGTCATTTTGAATGTTTGATTTAGCTAGCCCTAGTTATGTGATCAGTGTAATTACTATCATGTTCATTGGACCTTTGATAGTGTGCCAAGGGAGAACATAACAAGGAGTGAAATTAGGCATAAGGAATAAATTAAAAGTATTATATCTAATTAAGATAATGGAAAGTGTACCCTCTATGATGGGACTCTTTTGGCGATCAATCAAAGCAAAGGTATTAGCAAAATGGTGAGCTAGACCTAGTGAATTCCATAAGTGTTAATAAATGGCAGAATTGTTGTGTTGACACATGCATTGAGATATTTTCATGGATGCTTTTTAAATTAAGTGTAATTATTTTCACCCCTTCCTTAGAATAAGACAGTGATATATCATAATATTTGATGATTGTGAATGGTGTGACCTATGTAACTTGAGCCTTTATGCCTAGATGTTTAGTTATTGTAAGCCCTAGAGGTAGTAACTACCCTAATTATGGGTGGATTGGAAGAAAATAAAACTTAAATATACTTTGTTGCCTTATGGTGTTGGGATAAATCATGCACATAGGGTGGTCTAACGAATATGTAACTAACACCCTTATGAGGCACCTTGATGTGAAATAAGCAAAGTCACATTTGGATAAAGTAAGTTATGATGATAATTTTCTTTGTTACACATGCAATGGATGAGAATATTAGTAGAATAATCATGTTTTGAAAAGATCCTTATCAAAATATGACTCCTAGAAATTGAATAAGTGAACTAATATGAGTAACCAAGATAATGGAAGATGATGTGTCATATCAATATGAATTTGATAGTGCATTAACTTAAAGTAATTAAGGAATGTGTAAAGTAGAACTTGTAAACACCTACTTGAGCTAGAAGGAAAATGTAATAAAATGCTAAGGTAAGTGTAGTATGGCAGCAATATCTGTTACGTTAGTAAGTTGATTTTTTAGTATTGCATCTTCCTAGTAGGCAGGACAAGAATTAGAGTAATTTAGTGAAATTGTGGGGAATGTTATGTCTCTATTTTCATATCCTATCCATGCGACTTCTAGGAGTAAGTCGAACCCTAGGGGGGGAGGATGTAGTACCCCTCCCCGATCAAGCTCTGGTTAACCTAGTTTGACCATGGTAGACCTTATTAACAGTTTGCATGGATGGTTGGAACATTATGTAAAGATGCTTTGATTCAATATGACAGACTATGTTAGATGGATAAATTAGTGAATTTTGTTGACCCCTTGTGGATAATTAGACATAATTTTCCCATGTATCATATATCTGTTGGGGGTTTGGGGTCTTATTTCAAACCCATCATAAGAATAAATTTCATCTCTGTTAAGGATTTATCTATCAAGATAGAACCTTGATACATTATGGTAATGAGACTTTTAGAATATGATCTCCATGATGACTAGAGGATAAGATGTATTCCACATAATGATTGATTTTTTTATATAGGTTGAGGATGTAGTGATTCATTTATGCATGCCTTGTGGATGATTGCCTTATATGATTTCTATGTTGATGCAATTGAGAAATTGGTTATTTATGGATTTGCCAGGGATGAGTAATTGAGTTCAAATTATGTTGAGCTTTTATTTGGATTAAATTGTGAGATGTTGTGAATTGAATACTATGTTTCTAATTTGTATTTCCTTTCATATATTTCTATATATGCATGTGGTTTTGGACTACTAATGGTTGAATGACATGTACAGGAAATTAATCCATGTGACCATTGAAATTATATAGAGACCTAAGGCCAAACCTATATTGTGTAGCTCAACTCATATCCAACTAGAGTTTTGCTGATATAGTAGATTTCTTGTTCTTTTATTTCATTGTCGTGTTGCGCTAGGAGAGCTCTTAGTGACACTTCTATAGCTGAGATGTAAAGCAACAATTGTTTTCCTTCAATCGATGATGCTAGTACTAGTGGAGCTACCAAATATTCCTTTGATTTGAGTGAAGGCTTACTCACATTTGTTGTCCCATCTAAATGGAATATTCTTGTGCAATAAATGAGTGAATGGATGACATCGATCAACCAATTGTGCTATGAACCTTCTTATTGACTGCAATCTCCCTTGTAGAGAACATAGTTGACTGATGTTCTTCGGTGATTCCATTTCCATTATAGCTTTTAACTTTGTTGGATAAAATTTTGTTCCACAAGAAGATATGATATATCCCAAAAGATTGCCTCATGTGACCTCGAAAGCACACTTCTTTAGATTCAGTCTCAACTTGTATTTCTGTAACCTATCAAATATTTTGTCTAGAATTTCCAGGTGTCCTTCTTTGGTGTGCAATTTTACTAGTATATCATCTACATAATCTTCCATGTAGGTATGCAACATATCATGGAAAATAGTGGTCATAGCACTCTGATAATTATCCTCGACATTCTTGATCCCAAAAGGCATAACGTTCCAACAAAAAGTACCCCAACAAGATGTGAATGTTGTTATTTCTTGATCTTCAAGGACTATCTTGATTTGGTTGTACCTTGAGAAACCATCCATTAAAACAATCATTTCATGTCCTGATGTGAGATCTATAATGATATCAATTCTTGGTGGTGGAAAATCATCCTTTGGGCATGCCTTGTTTAGGTTTTTGAAGTCTATGTACACTTTGATACTTTTATTTGATTTTGAAACAAGTACAATATTTGACACCCAATTTGGATATGTGACTAGATGTATGAATCCTACATCCAATAGTTTCTTCAACTATGCTTTGACAATATGAGAAATGTGAGGGTGCATCTTTTTGAGTTTTAGTTTGATTGGCTTAGCTCTTGGAATGACATTGTGGTTATGCATGATAAGGTCTGGATCTAGTCCTGGTATATCTATGTATGACTAGGCAAAGTTGATTTGCCTTCTCTTGAAGAAGTCACTGTAGTCTTTTCTCTCTTGTTCTAATAAAGTTTTTGTAGGTGGGAGAACCATGATGATGGAAGCCAAATTGCCTCACATCTATTGGAGAGAAGCAGTGAGTACAACAATCTACACATTCAGGAAAGTTCACATCGAAGCTGAAACCGGTAAGACCCCTTATAAATTATTGTTTGGACATACACCTACTATTAAATATTTCAGAATTTTTGGAAGTAAATGTTATATCAAAAGGGATGATTCAATTGGGAAGTTTGATCCTAGATGTGATGAAGGGATATTTCGTGGATATTCAATTCAAAGAAAAGCATATAGATCTTATAATAAAAGATTGCAGAAAATTGTGGAGAGTGCTAATGTGAAGATGGATGAGCAATACAAAAATCAATCTATATCATATGATAGGGAACCGATAGTGGAAATGATCATAACTAAACTGTCAATGCCTCAACCGGTACAAGACAATGAGACCGTTACACCAGTACAATACAAAAATTCAACTGTGACTGATGATCAGAACAATGAACCTGAAGTTCAAAAGACACCAAGGTATGTAAGATTAAATTATTCTGAAGATCAAATCATTGGAGATAGGAACAAGGGAGTTATGACAAGAAGAAGACTTGTAAGTGAAGAGGTATGTCTTATTTCTCAAATTGAACCGACATTTGTTATTGAAGCTTGTAAAGATAAACATTGGTTAAAGGCTATGTAAGATGAATTAGATCAGATAGAGAAGAATAACACTTGGACTTTAGTTCCCCAGCCTAAAAATAAGAATGTTATTGGAACTAAATGGGGTTTTAGAAATAAACTAAATTAGGATGGTCAAGTTGTAAGAAACAAGGCTAGATTGGTTTGTAAAGGATATTCTCAAATGGAAGGAATTGATTATGGTGAGACATTTGCACCTGTAGCTAGAATTGAAGTTGTTACACTATTTCTTGCCTATGTAGCATACAAGAACTATAAGGTCTATCAAATGGATGTTAAATGTGCATTTTTGAATGGTGAACTTGAGGAACAAGTATACATTGAGCATCCTGATGGATTTTCACTGACACATGCCAAAGATATGGTTTGCAGGTTAAGAAAAGAATTATATGGATTGAAACAAGCTCCTAGAGCTTGGTATGCAAGGTTGGATGAATATATTTTGAAGCTTGGTTTTACTAAAGGAAGTGATGATAGCAATTTATATTATAAGAACACTGATGATGATATTCTAATTATTGAAGTATTTGTTGATGATATCATTTTTGGAGGTGAAGATAAACTATGCATGAAATTATCTAATAATATGAAGAATGAATTTCAAATGTCCATGATTGGTGAAATGAGATTTTTCTTAGGTTTACAGATTACTCAAACTAACAAAGGCATCTTTATCTGTCAAACTAAGTATCTAAGGGAATTGTTGAAGAAGTTTGGTATAGACAATTCCAAACTAGTAAGTACTCCTATGGTGACAAGTGAGAAATTATCTATCAAAGACACATCTGCACCTATAAATTCGACAAGGTATAAGTCTATGAATTGTGGCTTGTTATATCTAACTCAGACTAGACCAGATATTATGTTGCAGTAAGTATTGTTTCAATATATCAAAGTAATCCTAAAGAAAATCATGAATGTGTAGTAAAGAGGATATTTCGGTATTTGCAAGGAATGACAAAATATGGCTTATGGTATTCTAGAGATGATAACTTCACTTTATGTGCATATATAAATTCAGATTGGGCAGAAGATACTGATGACAGGAAGAGCACTTCTAGTGGAGCTTTCTTTCTTGGAAATAAATTGGTTTCATGGATCAACAAAGAACAATCAGGCATTTCTTTATCTACTACAGAAGCTGAATATGTTGCAGTAGCAACTAATTGCACTCAAGTCTTATGGATGAAGCAAATGTTGAAGGATATCAAGGTAAATTGTAGTGAATCGGTACTTATCTATTGTGATAACTCTACAGCTATTGACATGTCTAAGAATCTGGTATTTCACTCTAAGACTAAGCATATTTCAATAAAATATAACTTTTTGAAGGACAGGGTGAAAGAAAAGGAAGTCAAATTGGTTTATGTGAACACTAAAGAACAAATTGCAGATATATTGACTAAATCATTGTCTAAGGAATCATTTGAGTATTTGAGAGATAGGTTAGGGGTATCTACCCCTCTGGCATAAACTTAATTGATGGAGAAAACCATTAGTCTGGTATGTATCATCAACTTTACCCTTTGCTCTCGGTTGATGTAGTGGTGCTACTACTTAGGGGGAATAGTTAGCTTTGAGATTCACAAAATTTTGATATCTATGTCATATCTTTGGCATTGATGTCAAAGGGGGTGAGTTATATGTAAAAAATAATGTTTATGGAAGAGAGATTCAGATCAGTTTCAGATTGGACTGCACCCCTCATGGGGAGTTACTGAGATTTTTCAATTTTTCATTGTTATATCTTTTATGAGAAATGTTTGGCGGTTCTAGGCACTTAGATGTTTTATTTTTTACATCTAGTGTTGTCATCAATGCCAAAGGGGGAGATTGTTGGCAATATGGAGGAATTGATTATGTGTTGCATTGATCTTTTGTCATTAATGTCAACACTAGCTATAATGGTTGGTTACCAACAAACAAGTTTTGGTTACCGGTACATGATCTTGTGTTACAGGTAAGGGTTTAAGGTTTTGCTAGAAGAGCTTTTACTGAGAATCTTTGACATAATGCATAAGTGGTGTTGGTGCGACTTCTAGATGGAATTCAGGATCAGAAGGTGATCCTTGATCATACCTCAACTAATTGGTGACATCGCTTTGGCATGGTCAACCCAGATTAGGTATGGTACATGTCTAGCTTATGGACCGGTATCATGTTAATGTGTTCTCTACACATTATCAGGATGATTTTTACATTGGTTAATGTCATTTTGGTCTTAAGCCGACATGGCATATCATTGTAATATGAATGTATGTAATGATCTTATTGTAATATCTTTTAGATGGCATAGGGTTTGTATAAATTGATGTAAGATCTCATTGTAGATCGTGGGTGAAAAATATGGTCATTGTCATGAAATGAAATATCATATGCAAAGGAGACTTGGTCAATCATAGGTGATCGAATTGGGTTTAAGTAGAGGTCAAAGGCCTTCGGTATTGAGCTTAATCGGGACTGTAATCAGGCATGGTAGATGCTATCTCTAGCAGTTCATTCTTTTGGATTGTTGTCCAATTATATTAAGGTGGTTATAACCTCTCTGTAGTCATTGAGACTCCTTTATAATGAGCAGTACACTCTAGGCAGTGTACCTTCCTTCTCATGTGCAGGCCCCTTATTGTATCACATACTTTCTACAGAAGTATCATCTGACTATGGGTAGACTTCCCACCATAGTTTTTTCCTTTACTGGGTTTTCCATGTACAAATCATGGTGTTATGTTATATGGTTGCATTGTGTTAATTCTCTGTTTCATTCTCAAGTTTTATTGCTTACCAGTATCTATTTCTTCTATTTTGATATTCAATGTTTATGTGCTCCTATTAATGGTTATAAAGTGGTTTGATTAATATAATTTGTTGACAACTAATTCACCCCCCCGCTCAGTTGTCCACCGGTTATCCTAACAATTGGTATCAGAGCTTTGGTCCTCTTTTATAGAAGCTTAACCGCTTGAGGTAGATCCTATGGCAACTAATACTTCAAATCCACCGGTAACTATTTTTTAGAAGAGAAATCCCTAAGCTTGATGGAACAAACTATGGGATATGAAAAATCCGAATGGAGAGTCATCTTAGATGTTGGCAAGGATATTTGGGAGATTGCGAAGAAAGGTTATACACCTTATGATCTGGCATCTGGAAATCCTGCTCCTGCAAACTTGGACAAGAATATTAAAAATGATTGTAGAGCTAGAGAAGCCCTCTTGTGTGCACTTATTGATCAACAAATCATGGGATTGACTGAGAAATCATCTCCAAAGGTTATGTGGGATAAATTGTAAACTCTGAATGAAGGTGATCCTACTGTCAAAATTGCTAAACTTGATGGTTACCAGGTAAGATATGAGAAATTGAAGATGGAAGATAATGAAATAATTGTTAAATTTATGGAAAGAGTAAATGAGATTGTCATGGGAATTCAATGTCCAAAGTCTTGAGAGCCCTTCCACCAACTTACAAGATGAAGGTGACTGCAATTAATGAATTGAGAACAATGACAAACACTTCAGTTAACAGAGACATTCTCATTGGGAAATTATCTGCTTTTGAGCTTGAAGAATTTGGACCCTCTAGAGCTACAAAATTTGAACCTACTTTTTATGCATCATCATCTACCAGCAAAAGTGATTGGAAAGCCCTATATGCAAAGGAATTGGAAGAGATGAGGAAAGAGTATGAAGAATTTGAGCAACTTGAATCGTTTTTGCTAGAAGAGTTCCTAATGGACCGATAAGAAGTAAGTATGAAGGAGAAGCACCTTTTAAATGTTTTGCATGTAATCAGATTGGTCATTTTGCATCTATATGTCCTAAAAGGAATGAAAGATTTGAAGAAAGAGTTAAGAAATCATTTAAGCCTAATCACAACAGACGTAGATTCAAGAAAAACAAACAATGCTACATAGCGGATGAGGAAGGAGTAAGTGATGACTCTGAGGATGAACTAGCAACAAAATCTACTAGTGGATCCGATAATGGAAAGGAATGGGTGTTCTATGTTTTACAGGAAGGGGAACCAGAACCGGCTATCAAGAATGAAGAAAAGGCCCTGGCAGCAAAAGTTGAAGACAAGGATGAATGGGTAATTCATAGTGGATGCTTGCATCATATGACTGGAGATAAAAGAAAAAATTTGTCCCTGAAAGAATACAATGGCGGGAAAGTCAGATTTGGAGATGACAAAGCATGTATGATCAAAGGTAGAGGTATTATTTCTCTAGATGGAAAGCATAATACTGATAATGTCTATTATGTATAAGGTTTAAAGGATAATATTTTAAGTGTTGGTAAATTGGTGGACAAGGGATTCCAACTTTAGTTTAAAGATAGAAAATGCAAAATCATTAACAAAACTAGTTTGGAGATTGCAACCGGTACTCATACTAGAGGTAATATCTTTCACTTGAACACTGGTAATAAGACATGTTTGATTGCTCTTATTGATGAAAGTTGTCTATGGAATAAGAGGTTGTGTTATGTTAACTTTGATTGTATTGTTAAGATTAGTTCAACAAAGGCAGTTAGAGATATATCTAAGATTATAAAGCCTCATAATCCAGTATGTAAGGAATGTCAATTGGGAAAGCAAGTTAGAACTTCTTTTAAGATCATACATGATAACTCTAATGATGTGATTGATTTGATTCACACTGAATTATGTGGTTCAGCAAGGACCAAAAGGTTTCAAGGTGATAGGTATTTCATGCTAATAATTGATGACTATTCTAGAATGACGTGGGTGACTTTTCTTAGGGAGAAGTCTAAAGCCTTTGATCAATTCAAGATCTTTAAAGAAAAGGTGGAAACAAAAACAAGATTGAAAATAAAATGTCTAAGATCATATCAAGGCGGTGAGTTCACTTCTCATGAGTTTAACAGTTATTGTGAGACAAATGGAATTAGGAGACAGTTATCTATACCCTGGACCCCTCAGTAGAATGGAGTAGTGGAAATGAAGAATAGAACCATTTTAGATGCATAAAGAACCATGATGATGGAAGACAAATTGCCTCACATTTATTGGAGAGAAGCAGTGAGTACAATAGTCTACACATTCAACAAAGTTCACATCAAAGGTGAAACCAGTAAGACCCCTTATGAATTATGGTTTGGACATACACCTACTATTAAATATTTCAGAATTTTTGGAAGTAAATGTTATACCAAAAGGGATGATTCGATTGGGAAGTTTTATCCTAGATGTGATGAAGGGATATTTCTTGGATATTCAATTCAAAGAAAAGCATATAGATGTTATAACAAAAGATTGCAAATTTTTTTGGAGAGCGCTAATGTGAAAGTAGATGAGCAATACAACAACCAATCTATATCATATGATAGGGAAATGATAGTGGAAATGATCATAACTAAACCATCAATGCCTCAACTGGTATAAGACACTGAGATAGTTACACTGATACAATCAGAAAAATTCAACTGTGACTGATGATCAGAATAAAGAACCTTCAGAAGACACCAAGGTATGTAAGATTAAATTATTTTGAAGATAAAATCATTGGAGATAGGAACAAGGGAGTTATGACAAGAAGAAGATTGACAAATGAAGAGGTATGTCTTATTTCTCAAATTGAACTAGCATCTATTATTGAAGCTTGTAAAGATAAACATTGGTTAAAAGCTATGGAAGATGAATTAGATCAAATAAAGAAGAATAACACTTGGACTTTAGTTCCCCGGCCTAAAAATAAGAATGTTTGGGAACTAAATGGGTTTTTAGAAATAAACTAAATGAGGATGGTCAAGTTGTAAAAAACAAGGCTAGATTGGTTTGTAAAGGATATTCTGAAATGGAAGGAATTGATTATGGTGAGACATTTGCACCTATAGCTAGAATTGAAGCTGTTAGACTATTTCTTGCCTATGCAGCATACAAGAACTATAAGGTTTATCAAATGGATGTTAAATGTGCATTTTTGAATGGTGAATTTGAGGAACAAGTATACATTGAGCATCCTGATGTATTTTCACTGACACATGCCAAAGATATGGTTTGCAGGTTAAGAAAAGAATTATATGGATTGAAACAAGCTCCTAGAGCTTGGTATGCAAGGTTGGATAAATATCTTTTGAAGCTTGGTTTTACTAAAGGCATCGATGATGGTAATTTATATTATAAGATCATTGATGATGATATTCTAATTATTGAAGTATTTGTTGATGATATCTGATGCCCTGCAAAATGGCACAAGGTTAGTCTATGATCAAAGAACACAAAACACACAAAACATTAGTGTTAATCAATCTAAAACTAAGCTATGAAGGCATACCAAGAGAGACACAAAAGACATGCTAATTTATCTAATAAACAAAACACAGATTATGAGGCATCTCCAACTGCCTCTTAGCATGGCTTTAGCTTCTTCTCCCTTGTTCCTCTCCTCTCCAAGTTCCAAAATAGTGTAGCTCTCAGCAGCTTTTTGCACTATGGATGCTTATGAAGGATTGAGATTGTAGTATAGCTCTAAATGTGAAATAAAAAGCTAATACTAATGCTAAAATGATTGATTTTACCAAAAAGACAAAATGTTAGATTGCTTATGCTAAATGCTCTCTAAAAATGTCTATAGCCTAAATGCATACAAATTTTCAAGATCTGGATTATGAAAGAATGGGCTCTATTTATAGGAAAAATGAAGCAATGGATGGCCAGGATTGAAGGTTTTAATCAAGGGTCAAGCTTGAAAGTTGGGGATCTATGTGCACAATTGGCACCAATGAAATGATGACAAATGTCCACATAGGGTTGGGTTGAAAGAAGAGGTTGGAGGCATTAAAGGCCTAAGAAGACCTCATGTTTATCTAAAGGCTAAGGGTCAAGTCTAAATTAAGATTACCCATTGAATTAAGAGTTAATCCAAGGATAAACCTTTATGCAAATGATTAAGAGATAATCATGGTCAAAGCTTTAAAGGCTTGATGAGACCCTTGGGTTGGATAGAGGTTGAGTCAAAACAAATGTTTTAACCATGTGGGAGGGTTGAATTAACCATTAATGGTTATTGGAGACTTTGGGGATTAAGTGGTTGAAAGTTGGAAGCCTTCAATGGTTATCAAAGACTTTGAGCCATTTAGTGGTTGAAGGTTGAAAGCCTTTAATGGTTATCAAAGACTTTGAGGTTTTGAGAAGTGACTTCCCTTTGCTTAGGGATGTGACAAAGTTTAGAAGATGGATTAGGCTAATTAGGAAGGGGTTAGAAGAATTTAGAAGGGGATTAGATTTTGCAAGTGGATTTGGTGGGTGAGGGAAAATAGGATTTTATTAAAAATAAAAATTCATTTATTTCAATAAATGTGTGCAAGTTGCATTTGTAGGAAAATGCAAGTGGGGTGGGGATAATGATTTAAATAAATGTTTTATTTAATTTATTTAAAAGAGGAAAAGGGAATTTTAATTAAATAAATTGATTTTATTTATTTAATTGATTGAAATTTGATTTAATGAATTAATTAAAATAAATTGAATAATTTATTTAATTAATAGAAGAATGTTTGGAGATGAATTAATTAAATATTAATTTAATTAACTGATGGCTAGTGGATTTTTAATCAAATAAATACGAAATATTCATTTAATTAAAATGGACAAATTTGTGTGACTACATTTGCCCCTCTTTGAGACGGTGCGGTTTATCGCGTCGTTTCAAAGAAAGAAAAAATAGGTGTGCAGAAATACCCCATAAAATGTAAATTTAATGGGTGGCATGCCCCCTCGAGAGATGGGCCGAAAAATTTCAAAAAATCGGGCGATCTCTCGAAAAAGAATGAAAATTGGCAGGGTGGTAGAAGAGAAGAAGTTAGGTATACTGGTGAAAAATAGAAGAAATCGGGGGAAACATGGAGAAATGGGGGGCTCGGGAAGTTCAAGAGGACCACAGCGATGAGCAGGGCGAAGTTACGGTGATGGCGGGGGGTATAAATGGGGTGAAAGGGGTGAAAATAGGATCATTTGTGACCGCGACCAGTTGAAAACGAGAGCTCTGATAGTGACATTTGGAGGAGCAAGGAGGAGCTACTATGCCGATTTCGATCACCAAGCATAGATTCGAGCGAGTCCGACGGTTCCAGCACCCAGATGACTACGGACCAGCGGTACGCAAATTCGGAAACTTACTTTTCATGCATTTTTGATATGTTTTTAGCTGAGTCCAAGTCAAGTCGGAGCAAGAGCGCTGGAACTCTGGTTTTGGCGCTTTTGCTCCATAAACTAGCGCTATTGTGCCGCAATGGTGCTATTGTGCTGTTGTTTGAGCACTTTTGCAATGCATTAGCGCTATTGTATGAAAGTTTTAGTGCTCTGGACTAAGTAGCGCTATTGATGTGAAAGAGCGCTATTGTATAGCTGGTTTAGCGCTTTTACAGTTGTAGCGCTGTTGTATAGCTTGTTGAGCGCTTTTGCCAGGGTTGTAGCGCTATTGTTAAAAATAGCGCTTTTGTAGGTAAAATAGTGCTTTTGCCTTAGGATAAAGAGATGCCCCAGTTTGAATGAAGAAAATCTCCCGATGTCAATGATTGATGGATGGTGAGGTGAAGTGGGAGTTGTTTTGAACCATAGCAGCCCGATGAGACTTAGGTCATTTGTTAGGATAAATTCCTGTTGAAGTCTAGGTGCCCATGATTGCTTACCTGTTGAGACCCAAAGATACTTGATCAAAGTATCTGATGATAGTCTAGGTTTAAACTTAAGAAAGTTTGAAAACAAAACAATTGATGGTGATTAATGAATGTCTATGTGCAGGAGGATCTGCGCGTGTTGCAGTTACGTGAGCATCATCCTGTGACACAGGGGTTGCGGGACCGATTGACTCAGACTGAGATAGACTGCATTGCTGCGATTGGTTTGTACGAGGTGATGCACATGCCCATGATTCGTATGAATCACGGTTTGATTACAGCATTGGCAGAGCGGTGGCACAGTGAGACGTGCACCTTTCATTTGGCACAGGGAGAGATGACTGTGACCTTGGAGGACGTGTGGTGCATCCTTCGGATTCTGATTCGAGGAGAGCTAGTTACATATGACAGATCCTGGGGGACTCTTTCATGTCAGAGGATTTTTGATGAGGACGTGTATATTGATGATGGCTCGATCGCATGGGAGGATATAGCGGCACTATATGAGCCCCTTCCAGCAGTGTTGTCAGGGATTGTGGGAGGACTTCTGTGTCCAGACAGGCGGTCACATGGATTGGCAGTGGGATGGGGACAGGTGATAGAGATGATGATGACCGAGGGGACCCGATTTGCATGGGGGCCTTGTGTGCTGGCGCACATGTATCAGGAGCTCCATGAGGTAGTGTACCGAGGGAGGGGTTCTCTAGCAGTGGGCATGACGCTGCTGCATGTGTGGGCTTGGGAGCACCTACCAGTGACCCGACCGGTGAGCCTTAGATTTCATGCGGTGGATCAGCCATACATGTTTATGTACAGTGGCATGATGAGTCAGCCCCACTTGGGGAAGTTAGAGTGGTGGCGGCGGGCATTGGATGACTTAGATGCAGTGATATGGCGGCCATACTTGGAGTGTGAGCCATGGGAGGATGACGCGGAGGCACTACCTTATGTGTTCATGACCCGATTCCTCATTGGGAGGACCTCATATCATGTGGAGAGACAGGTGTCGGGGAGAGTGATGAGGCAATTTGGACGGCAGCAGGGATTGCCTAGTGGATCTGGAGAGTATGCACAGGTTATTCGGGAGAGGTATGCATGGGGTCCAGTGCTACCTTATGATCAGGCACTAGCAGAGTTTCGAAAACTGCAGGCGAGGCCATGGGACTTACGATCGAGGGTCATTGATGCAGGGGTGACAGCGGAGTATACACAGTACCGAGCGGCACACCCGATCCGAGGGATATCGACCCGACAGAGCCGATCCCAGCTTTTGAGGATGAGAGGGGACGGGGACGAGGACGGAGAGCAGGAGGTCAAGGAGGAGGAGGAGGAGGAGGCAGAGGAGGAGGAGGAGGAGATGGAGGTGGCGAAGGAGGAGGTGGGGGAGGAGGAGGTGGGTTGGGGATGTCGAGGCAACGGAGAGGGAGAGGTGGGCTACCTCTTCAGATATCATAGGGACCTTTGATGTAGGGAGGAGTGCAGCTGAGTGGGAGGGGGATGGAGAGAGAGATCCCGATGGATAGAGGAGTGGGGATTGCTGGAGAGGGTGGTGCAGGGGAGGGACCTATTGGAGAGGGTGATACAGGTGAGGCAGCGATGGACACGGGAGAGGGAGCTACTGGAGATCTGCGGGAGCATATGATAGTTTATTTGCAGACTCGGATAGAGAGATTAGAGGAGGAGGTAGTAGCCAGGGATGTGCAGCTATTTGCACATGAGTCAGAGCTGATGATGGTGCTACGGGAGAGAGATACTGTGGTGGAGAGATTGGCCGAGTTGCAGGAGAGGGTTCGGATTGGAGTAGGAGCACAGGGTCCTACAAGGGAGGTGATGAGGGAGATGCAGCGAGCGCAGGTAGAGATAGAGTATTGGTGGGGCTTATATGAGCAGGTTGTACCAGTTAGCCAGCGAGCTCTTAGCTATTCACAGATGCGGCAAGCCAAATCAGAGCGACCGCAGAGGGTACAAAGTAGTGGGGGTGTGATGGGTCCTCTACGGCAGGAGAGATCAGGGGATGCAGGAGGGAGTGGTGGTTCGATGAGGCCTCCACGGAGAGATGGATCAGGTGGTGTAGGCACCAGTGGTGGAGCAGGTAGAGGTGGTGGTGGTGGTACAACATCTGGCCAGAGCAGGATTTGAGAGAGCATTTTTGCATACATATATTGTATCTTTGTTTATTTATGGACTATATCTTGGATGGCTTTTGGTAGCCAATTTTTTTGTAGACGTCATTGTACTCTGATATATGAGATGATATATATGAGGAGATCCCATATTTTGATGATATGCATTTGATTATGTATGGATGTATATGCATGATGATGATTTATTGCTTAGATGGATGTGTGTATATGTATGCATTTGATGAGATGTTTCCTATATGCATGTTTTTATGATGATGTATGATGTTGGATATTGACATATGAATGCAGGTTTATATATGTATGGTTTTGATTTATTTGATGCAATGCTTTATGTATGTAATGCTATGATGATATATGCTTATGCTTGATGCACGAACAAGATTGTGGTGTTTCCTATTGCGATGTAATGATGAGATAATGTTAATGCAATGTTTGGAATGAATGATATTATGTATGAATATGCATCTTAGATGTTTGTCAAATGAATGCAATATGGATAAACAAAATGCAAAGTACAAATGTTTATATTATAATGTGTTAAATGAATGCATATGCATAATGGATATAATATGTTTAAGAAACAATGTTTTATAAACAAATGGATTTTATGATTCTAAATGCTTTAAATATGATTTAAGTATAAATGATAATGGGATTCTAATAACTGCACCATAATGCAATTAAAAGGAATATAAGGAATGCCATGTGAATGGATCCTAAAAATAAGCATAATAAGATACTTAGGGAATGGATGAACGAATGCACCTTTTTACTGAATGAATGGATGAATGTATAAAATAACAAATGATAAAGAATAATAAAAATGATGATGGATAATCGACACTATATGAAGGCCTTTTTAAATGATTTAAAACAATCAAAGACAATTGAATCCCATGATTGAATCTAATTGTTTATGATTGATGCAATGCTACAAAATGATTAATGAAAACTAAATGGCAAGAAAATGAACTATATGCAAAGTTAAAAAAAAAATGACATGAATTTTTTAATGCAAAATGCAACTAAATGTTTAATGCAAGATGCAACTAAATGTGAGGATGATATGATCATGAGGAATGCAAGGTTTGTAAGACTTTGCATGATGCATTGATGATGTATCAGAGTACTCGATTATGATTGTATCCAAGACCAGCTTAATTTTCTCATTTTTGCATATAAAACCTCTATATGAATAAGTGAACGGATGGGTGATATGCAACAGAATGCAAGATATAAACAGATGAGGTGAAATGACGATCCATAGTGCTCTATTTTCATCATTGAGCTTTAAAATGTTGGAAGAGAATACAAGCATTTTGACATAAGGATTCAAGATGACCTGAGTATTTCTTTCATGGATTTTAATATAGCAAGTTAATACAAGCAACTTGATATAATGGATCAAGTTGACCTGAGTATTGCTTGCGGAACAGACAAGGATTATCTCCTTTCGTGCATGACTTGGATCGTCCTCCTTGATCTTAGGCTGATCAGATCCTGAGACAAGTGCATACCGTACTAAGAAATAAAAACCTTTATCCAGTTTGGATGAGGTAGGAGGAACCAAAGGAAGAGAATTGTACCTGTAACCAAACAGTATATACATAAAGAATAAAGAATATGGATCCTTGGTAATGGTTCATGCTCATATGGTCGAGGTATACGCTGTAGTCAACAAGCCGTAGTGATCTATGACTGCATTTTGCATAAGATCACGTAGCTTGGTGGACTTCCCACGTAGACACCATTAGTACATGCCCCAGAACTTCATTGGAAATAATGCACAAACGATACAAAACAATGCTGAAAGATCCCGATACAGATAAACAAATGATTGTACTCATAAATCAACCAAGTATTTGATAGCTTAACATAATTTTCTTGTCAAAGAAAACATCATTTGTGTCTTTCTTTTTGGTAAGGAAGGATGCATCCTTGTTGAAGACAATTTTGAGTGTTGATGTTGATTGTGTGGTCGATTGATAAATGGTCATTGTGTGAGTAGTTTGTCAATGTTTATTTTGGTATCTGCATGGATGGGTATGTACAAGGTGTTGTCATGTTTTTGTGTGATTTTTTAATGGTTTTGTTGATGTTTTTTGGATTTTGAATTGTTTTGAATGTTTTTGGTATTTTGTTGAGACATTTTCCAATGTTTTTGGTATTTTTGATGATTGCCTGAATGAAGAGCATAATGACACATAAGACAATGTAGAATCCACTTCCATCAATAAGTTAAGGGAATTGCCCCCAGTTTTAGACATGACTATGAAAAAGTGGGATACTAGACGCATGGAGTTTTTTTCTTAATGACAGATGAATAACAAGTCATGGCTTTGGATGGATGGATGTATGTATGAAGTAAATGTAATCACAACAAGTCTGAAAGACAATGGAGCCATAACCTTTACGAGTGGCGCCTGTTTGCTAGGTTTTCACCATCGTACTTAGCCAAGGTGCCACCAGAGTGGTTGTTCACCGTTTGGATGCATGATTTTTCTTTACTTTTTTGAATGTTTGTGTATTTTCTTCAGGACATTTTTCTGAATGTTTTTTTGGTATTTTTTGGTATGTAGGGGAGCCTGATGCTCTATTCAGCTTAGGTATAAAACCTTTTGAGGTGCATGCTATTGATTGGATCTGCGAGCGGTTCTCCTTCTGATGTAGCCAACTGATATGCCCCGGACCCGAATACAGCAGTGACAACATATGGGCCGAGCTAGTTTGATTCAAACTTGCCTTGATGTTCTCTATTTGGTTGGTTGTGAGGATTTTCTCAAAGAACAAGATCACCTACCTCAAATGTACGAGGCCTAACTCGGTGATTGTAACTTCTGCTCATGCACTACTGATAGGCTTTGAGATGGTTGTATGCAGCTTGTCGCTTCTCATCAAGTAACTCTAAGTCCTGAAGACGTGAGACTCTGTATGCTTCATCATCGATGAGATTATGCAAGGAAACTCGTAGTGATGGTATCTCAACCTCAATAGGTAAGATAGCTTCAGCACCATAGACCAATGAATAAGGAGTTGCACCTATAGGGGTTCGAATGCTAGTTCGATATGCCCATAATGCTGGATTCAATTGAACATGCCAATCACGACTGGCATCATTGACTGTCTTCTTTAAGATCCTCAATATGTTTTTATTGGATGCTTCGGCCTGACCATTTCCTTGTGGGTAATAGGGAGTGGAAAAGCGGTGTTGGATATGAAATTTCTCACAAAGCTCACGGACATCCTGATTTTTGAAAGGAAGACCATTATCTGTGATGATGGACATGGGTACACCATATCGGCAGATGATGTAGTTGAGGATGAATGAGGCGATCTGCTTGTCGGTGACTTGGGTAAGTGGAACAGCTTCGATCCACTTTGTGAAATATTTGGTGGTGGTAATAATGAATTTATGGCCGTTAGATGAAGATGGATGAATTTTACCCACAAGGTCAAGGCCCCATTGACAGAAAGGCCATGGTGTCATGATTGGTTGCAGTTCTTGAGCTGGTACATGTATTAGGTCGCCATGAACTTGACATTTTTTGCATTTTCTGACAAAGTAGTAGGAATCCTTTTCCATAGATGGCCAATAATATCCAGCTCGCAAGAGTTTCTTGGCAAGTGATGGACCACTTGAATGAGTCCCGCAAATTCCTTCATGTACCTCTTCCAAAGCCTTTGTTATCTCACCTTGTTCCAGACATCGAAGGAGAGTACCATCAAGACCGCGTTGGTATAGGGTTTCGGCAATAATGGTATATCGAGCAGTTTGGCGAATGAAGGTTTTACGTTGGTTATTCGATTGGTTGGGAGGAAGGGTGTGATCATGGAGATAGGTGTAGAATTCACCATATCATGGGGATTCAGAACCGACAAGGCAACATATCATTTCGGATTCGGGGATATCATAATCGGGGGTCCAAAGCTGTTCTACCAAGAACTCGTAGCGTGTTGAATTCTGTGGAAGATCTAGGAGAGATGCGATAGTAGCCATAGCGTCAGCAGCTCGATTCTGATCTCTTGGGATCTGCTCAAAAGTGATAGTAGTAAATGATGTCTTTAGAGTGTCCACCATTTGCTTGTATGGCATGAGTTTATCATCTTTGGTCTGATATTCATCAGTTGCTTGTCGAATGACCAGTTGTGAGTCGCCATATACTTGTAGTTCTTGTAATTTCCATTGTATGGCTAATCTGAGTCCTGTGATCAAAGCCTCATATTCTGCTATGTTGTTTGTGCATGGAAATGTGAGCCTGTAAGACTTCGGGATGCTATCACCTTGAGGTGTGATAAATAGAATGCCTGCCCCCGAGCCGTGCCTAGTGTATGAACCATCAAAATATAGTTTCCATGGTTGTGCTTCTGTGATCATGAATATCTCTTCATCTGGAAAATTGGAAATGAGAGGATGATCGCCTATGAGTGGTGCATCGGCCAACTGATCTGCAATAACCTGACCTTTGATAGCTTTAAGGTCCACATACTCAATGTCAAATTCACTTAGAATCATCACCCATTTGGCCAAGCGGCCTGTCAATGCTGCTTTGCTGAGTAAATACTTGAGTGGATCAATCTTTGCAATGAGTTGTACCTTGTGTGTTAACAGATAGTGCCACAATTTAGTGGCTGCTAAGATTACTGCTAGGAAAGCTCGCTCAATAGGTGTGTAATTGAGTTCATAGCCTACCAGTGTGCGAGAGATGTAGTAAATAGCACACTCTTTTCCTTCTGCATTATGTTGTGCCAATAGTACACCTAATGCTGTACTTGTCGCTGAGATATATAATAACAACGGTCTTCTTGGATCTGGTGGCATCAACAATGGTGGATTCATGAGATAGTCTTTAAGTGCCTGAAATGCTTGCTGGCATTTGTCATCCCATTGAAAGCGGATGTTCTTGTGTAGCAGGTGTGTAAATGGGTGACACTTATCAGCCAATTGTGCAATGAATCTTCGGATGGATTGAAGCTGCCCTTGTAATGTCCTTAGCTGACTGATATTCTTTGGAGGTGGCATGTCCATGATAGCTTTTACCTTTGCTGGATCGACCTCAATGCCTTTGCTTGAGACAATGTATCCTAGAAGCTTCCTGGAAGTTACTCCAAAGACACATTTCTTTGGGTTGAGTCGAACATGGTATTGTTCCAGTCTATCAAAAATTTTATCTAAGATGTGGAGATGCCCTTCTCTGGTGAGTGATTTTGCTAGTAAGTCATCCACATAATCTTCCATCATAGTATGCATCATGTCATGGAAGATGGTGGCCATTTCCCTTTGATAGGTTGCTCCTGCATTCTTGAGACCAAAAGGCATTACATTCCAGCAATATGTGCCCCATGGACATGTGAAGGCTATCTTATGTTGATCTTCTGGTGCGATCTTTATCTGATTGTATCCTGAAAAGCCATCCGTGAGTGAAAGCATGGCATGTCCCGCTGTTAGATCCACTATGATGTCGATATTTGGTAGGGGGAAGTCATCCTTAGGACATGCCTTATTCAAATCTTTGAAGTCAGTACAAATGCGAATGCCCCCTTTTAGTTTGCCAACTGGCACGATGTTGGAGATCCATTCTGCATAATCAATTGGTCTAATGAAACCAACATCTACGAGTTTCTTGAGTTCTGTTTTGACTAGCACTGCAATCTGGGGATGCATCTTACGAAGCTTCTACTTGATAGGTTTGGCTCCTTCTGCTACGGTGAGGTGATGCATGACTAAATCAGGATCAAGCCCAGGCATGTCCGCATATGACCATGCAAAGTTGATCTGACGCTGCTGGAAGAACTCTATAAATTTAGGCTGTTCCTCTGGAGTGAGCAGAGATGCCAGATGTATAATATGAGGATTTTCAAGAGCCCCCACATTGTATTCATTGGTTTCCTCGATGAGAATCATTGATCATTCCCGTTGTGCATTAGCAGGGAGAATGTCAAACCCTTCATCCTTAGGCGCCTCAAAGAGGTTTTCACCATTGGATACGCTCTTTCTTTTTACTTGTGCCGGATCAAACAGTGCCACAGTGTGGTTTTCACTGGAAGATCCATGTTTTATTGTTATGTTTTTGCAGCTGAAAGGTTTGGCATCTGCCCCGAAGTATGCTGCGCTATTAAGTTCAATGGCAAATCCAGCTTTGTGATCCCCGATTGGTAGATTATCCCTTAATTCCAAAAAGTCAATGATAGCCTCATCGTTCTGAAAGAGGTCAAGACATGGGGGATTTGATTGGTTCCATTCGATGAGTTCAGGGTGGATAATGGGCATTACTTCATCGATTAGGTTAAGTTTGTTAGAGGTATCAGTGAGGGTTAAGACAGTGTGGTGAAGGTCATTGATGGTACTCTCCCTGTCAGAATCAGGTGTAGGGTCTGTGGAATATGTTTCCAGCTCAGGTACCCAAGTGGTCTTTATCTGTGCTTCTCCGTAAATAGGGATGTCTTTGTGGGGCGGAGATGGTGATGTGTCTTCCTCATCTGAAGTGTTAAGCTGTATAGAATCAAATTCCCACTCATGTGAGTCGGTCTCTGAATCACTTTCCAGCATCCGATTGCTATACCATACTGGGATGTCTTTTGAGTTAAACACTGTAGGTGTGATTGGTTTATGTATCTTTGTAGTGATTGGTGCTGCAGGAACCATGATGGAGTTTAAAGGATTTGTCACTGGAAGTATCGGCAGTGTTGATTTAGTGACTTCTGTTGGAATGGCTGGTGCCATAGATGCTGCTGCGGGTTCTGATATAGTTGCTGCTGCTATTGGTGTTATTGATGGGATTACTGGTTCGTTTGGTGGGATGATTGGTATTGTAGATGGTTGTGGTGGGTTTGTGAGCCTCGATGGGGTAGTGGGGATAGTGTTTGATGGTGCTTTGATTATGAAAGGTGTCCTCTTTGCAGTAGGCGGGCAAAATGGTTTGCTAGGTTTTCCTTTGAATCTGAGTTTAAGAAGGATCTTTTTTTCAAAACCTAGGCCTATATTACCTTTGGGCTTGAATTCTGGTAGCAGAGGTTCATGTCGTCCTTATTTGCAGTATCCCAAAGCACTCTGACCATCATATCCCATTCTTTGCATAATGAGGAGGCCTTTGCCATATTGTTCCGTAGGAAGTGTTACTTGTGGTTTGTCAGTGGTGATGGGATCTTTATAGATCCAGTCCGCTAGGTCCTCATCTTGTGTTTCTTCCTCTTGACTCTTTCCAAGAATGAAAGGTGTCAGGGCACATGCAGGCATGATTAGTGGTTGTTGGAGTAACTGTTGTGGCTTACCATGTGTTCTAGGAGAAGTGGGCATTTGTCCCACACAAAAGAGCTGACTCAAGTTGTATTCTCCAAGACCTTCCTCTACTACTTTCATCTTTAGCTTTTCTTTCTTGGGTATAGGGGTGTTAGAACTGGCAAGAGAGGCGGGACTTACATATGATGTGGAGGAAATGGCTTCCCTATTATTAGGAACAGTAATTTCAGGTTGATGGCTGATATTATGGCAAAATGCAAAGGGATTTGCATCGCCCAGGATTGTGATCTCTGCACCATTATGTGGGAACTTGATACATTGATGGTAGGTAGATGGAACAGCTTGCATGGCATGTATCCAAGGTCTCCCTAATAATAGATTATATGGTAGAGGAAGGTCCAGAACCTGACAGATGATGTGCTTTACCACAGGGCCCACTCGGATTGGTAGTACCACAGCTCCTTTGGATGAACACTCTGCATCATCATAGGCCTTGATGGTGATCTTCTTGTGAGGATCCACTAATTCTATTGCATATCCCAATGCTGTGACCAACTGTAGTGTACAAATGTTCAGGCCTGCTCCATTATCGATCAAGACTCGCTTGATCCTATGCTGGTTAATAAATCCTTCGATGTGGAGTGAAGCATTATGAGGTTGCTTGAAGGAAGAGTTGTCACTTTCAGAAAAAGTGAGACAAGGTGATGACTTTAGACTTCCAACCATTGCTTGAAATTGGTCTGTATTCAAGTTTGTAGGGACTGACGCCTCTTGGAGTGTTTGATCGAAGACAGTTTTATGAGATGGTGATAGGCACAAAAGCTCTAAAATGGATATAAGCATAGGGGTTTTGTCTAATTGTTCCACAAGATTATACTGCTTTGGGACGGAGGTGGTGCCCTATGGAGCTGCCTTGATGGTGACCTTGCCACGACGTGTAACAACATTGCAATTGGAGGTGGGATTTTTGAAGGTTATGGTTGCAATTTGTTCACTGGCATCATACAAATGATTTACAGTGTAATTATACGCAGCTTGCATATAATCAGTGGTATCAGTGCCTCGTCTGGAAGTGGAAGGACCCCTTTGATCTTGCAATGGAAGTGGATTCTTGAACATCTGATGATCATTATTGGTTGTTTTTGGGTCATGCCCTTCAATTTCAATTTCTCCTCGATCAATAAGATCCTGAATGAGATCTTTCAATCGGTGACAATTACTTGTCTTGTGTCCTCTTCCTTGATGGAATTCAGAGTGTTCAGTATCTCTCCACCATGCCGGTTTGACCTGAGGCTCATAGTTGGATAGCTTAGGTAGAGTGACCAAATTTTGGGAAATGAGTTGTCGCAACACTGTTTCAATGGGTTCCCCTAAGGGAGTGTATGTGCGTTTTTGCTTTTGCTGACGAGGTCTTGGTTCATCATGAGACGTGATGCGACCTTGATTAAGAGGAACATTTGTGCTATTCTGAGGTGGAGGATTTTGTCCTGCAAACCGAACCACATGTTGTGCATTTTGGATAGTCCAAGCATCCACAACTCCATCATTGACGACATTCTTGTTTTTGTTCCAGAAGTTCGATTTATCACTATTGAAGCGCGGGCGAGGACCATCTTTTGGTTCATTAAAGATTTTGATGAGTCCTTTCTTGATGAGTGCCCTTTCACATTTTATACCTTTGGTGATCATATCGTTAAAAGAATCTGTGTCTTTGACATCCAGGTGAAATTCCATTTCTTCGTTTAAGTTGGAAATGAAAATTTCCACTAGTTCTCGTTCAGGTAACTGAAGAGAACGTCTGCTAGACATTTGGCGCCATCATTGCAGGAATACTGAGAATAATTCACCTGGTTTTTGTTTGGTGTTGCATAGATCAGCCATGGTGATGTCGCATTCAATATTATATGAGTAATGAGATAGGAACTTCTGGATGAGTTCCTCAAATGTTCTAATGCCACCTGGTAGTCGGGAAAACCATGATGTGGTTGTTCCTCCTAAGCTTTGGGGAAAAAGGCGCATTAAGTATGTGTCTTCATATGCGACTTCGAGACAAGCGGAATGAAATTCTCGGACATGATCGCGGGGATCTCCCTTTCCTCTATATTTTTTGAATTTTAGTGTTTCGAATCCTCTTGGAAAGGGTGGCATATAAAGATTCCTATCAAATGGATAGGGACAGATGTCATTAAGTGAGAATTGATTGGTCTTAACACCACTATGAAGTTGTTGGGCAAGATTCTCGACTTGTTGCCGCAACATCTCCATTTCATTTGGAGGAGGAGGTGGTGGGTTACCTCGAGGAATGTTATATCTGATGTGATTTCTACCTCTTTCCTCCTCATGGCGACTTTGTCTTTCTGATGCTTGTCTTAATTGGGCAAGATCAAAGTCAGAGGGGAGTTTGGCTCCTTCTTGAGCGAGTTTTAAGAAGTGAGCATCCGCATTGCTCCTGAGTATTTCATCAAACAATCTGTTAAAGTGAGGGTTATGCTGAACCCTTTCGATTGTTGAAGGAGTGGGAGTACTTAGGTGTTCATCATTTATATTTCCTCCAAGTGCTTCTTGAAATTCATTGAGATTTTCATCTTCTTCTTCCTCAATTTCTAGTTCTCGTTGCCTTGACCGTGATCGGGTTTGAGCCATTTTGTTTGCAAGTTTGTTTTGAAGTTGATTGAAGATGATGATGAGTTGGTGATGAAATGAAATATTGATGGTTGGTGATTTATGTTGTATGGGGATCTCTAGCACTTTAAGGTAGATGTAACCGAAATTCCTTCTTTGAATTGCTTGTTTGTGTGATAAGTTTGGATGTGATAAGGTGCAGAGAAATCTGAGATGTGTTACAGATTTAACTACCTAGTAATGAGAGGATTCACTCATGAACTAGTTTTAACCTGCGTAGATGTGTCTCTTAGGATGAGCTTATCCTAGATGTAGAAACAATCTAAAAAGTGATGTGATGTGTTTGATTTCAAGCAATATCTAAAAAGGAATCTTGGGACAAGAACCTCTTAATGTTTTGAGAGTTTTGGGATGGATTGATGATGAAGTGATGATGTATGAATAAGATGCTGGATGTTTTGTTTTTCAACTTTCAATAAAAACTTTGTGTCACAAATGGGACAAACTCTTCTTCTTCCCTTTTAGGCGTTGGTGGCACTTCTCGAGCTATGTTGTAGGTGATACAGATGTTTGGGAAGAAATTGGGATTAATCTTTCCTCCTTGATTTTTGTGATAATTCAGAGCTCTATATTGCATAAAAGCTCTGCGGTTCAATGATTCGGAATCAAATTTGTTTGTTTTGCCTTGAAGGTAGAGACGCATGCGATGTAGAAAGACTCTATGGGAGACAAAGATTTGTCGATTGATATAGAAGAATTTCCTCCTTTTGATTAAAGCCTTTGAGCTCAATGGTCTTCTTTTCAAGTTGATATTCTGATGACACTTCTTCTTTCGCAAGATGTGAAGAATGGTCATAAAAGTTGTGACTCTGTGTTGTTTGCACTCTATTTTTGGTATTTTTGGTTGTGTTGACAGATGTTGGATGAATACTTTGTTTGTGGGATTGATTTTTTTTTTATTTTTCTTTTCTTTTTTTCTTTTTTTTTGATTTTTTTTTTTTTTTTTTGACAAGAAAACAAAGCAAGCACACAAGCACAAGAATGTTGCCTAAAAAGGCACAAATGAGTATGGGTCTAGATTAACCCAATCCTTGGACTTGTTTTTGACCCTTCCTTTAGATGTATTTTAAGGTGTATTTCCAAAGCCTGAAGTCGGCTCAATTTGCACTAGGTCTGTAAAACGAATACACTTCAAACACTCTTTATCCCTAAGGCCAAATGGCCAGTTGTGATAAATTTAGCCCACATCTTGATATTTCTTTGACTTTGGTACTACATACCTTATGAATCCTGCCGTGGCAGGTAAGGATGTGATATACTAAGTCTTGCACGAGCATAACAAATAGATGATCCCTATGATGGGGGAGTCACCACTTTTATCAAGCCACAAGTGACTTTTCAAAAAGCTATGTTTCTACTCAAGGAAATATGTATGGTGAGTATCTTGGGAGCAAAACCATCTATTCTCTTGCACTAAATTATATCTCAAATATCCTCAATCAATAGAACAGGTGGGCTACTACTTAAAGGTGTTTAGTCATGTTCGATGTTTTTGGACATAAGTTCATTCTGCAGTGACTCACTTAAGAGCCTTGTAACTGGTGGTGGGGCCCATTTGTCCTTTCGGCCAGTTACACTATAGGAACAGCTATACCCAAGGCTACAGCTTTCGCTCTCACCTGATTTCTATAGCGGCTCGAAGGATTTACTGCTCGAGGTCGTTCCCAAGAGTATCGATCCCTTGGCAGGCCTCTCTTAAAAAGATAAAAATTTTGAGTGTTACTAACACTTTTCTCTTGCACCTAGGACCACGAGAGCCAAGGGAGAGGATAGTGTGTGTTAGAAGTAGGACCACCCGACTGACCTTTGTGCACAAGCGTGCCAAACACCAAATTCACTTATTCTTTTTAATCCATCATTGCACATGTGATCTAACTATTTGGAGATGTTGCTCCAACAGCCATGGTGTTCTTTTTAACTTCAAAAGAAATGTGTTTTGTAATCTAGAATTCGAAAATCCTGGTCAACTTAATGGAAAACACGTTTGCTTTGAAGTAAAAATCATTTTTGCAAAGAAAATCAAAACAAGTGGTTTGTAAGTTTTTAACTGCACCAAAATTTGAAGTGTGGCTTGTGATTTTTAGATTTGATGCAAGAAAAGAACTTTGTTTGGTTGATTTTAAACACCAAAAATAAAGATGAGTCCTAACTAGAAAACAATGAAATTTTTTTTTTGTGTTTTTCAGGTTCTTTTTAAGCACTAAATGACAAATTTGTGATTTTTATGGTGAGTTGTTTAACCTGCATGAACAAAAACAAATTAGTAAAAATTGGTGTTCAAGGGGGGGCTTTCACAAGCCTAAGATACTCAATTTTTCGGTTACAAGGCGACTTGGACAACACTCTGTCGCAATAGCGCTAGTCTGTGTTTTTACAGAAGTGCTAATTTATACAATAGCGCTAGTCTGCGTTTGAGCAGAAGTGCTAATTTAAACAGTAGCGCTGAAAGAACAGAAGTTACAAAAAGACAGAAGCGCTAGAATGTTTCCAATAGCGCTAGAATAACAACAGAAGTGCTAAAAAGATTTCAACAACGCCGAAACTTTTACAATAGCGCTATTGTAAAAACAATAGCGCTAAAAGAAAAATTGTCGGTAGCGCTGAAACGTGTTCAATAGCGTCGAAGCGCGACCTATGTGGCACTTTCAACAATCAAACATGTTAGTTGGGTTAAAAAAAATTGGTTTTTTTTAGGTGTTCGATTCACGTCAGGTTCACCAAATGATGCCCTGCAAAATGGCACAAGGTTAGTCTATGATCAAAGAACACAAAACACACAAAACATTAGTGTTAATCAATCTAAAACTAAGCTATGAAGGCATACCAAGAGAGACACAAAAGACATGCTAATTTATCTAATAAACAAAACACAGATTATGAGGCATCTCCAACTGCCTCTTAGCATGGCTTTAGCTTCTTCTCCCTTGTTCCTCTCCTCTCCAAGTTCCAAAATAGTGTAGCTCTCAGCAGCTTTTTGCACTATGGATGCTTATGGAGGATTGAGATTGTAGTATAGCTCTAAATGTGAAATAAAAAGCTAATACTAATGCTAAAATGATTGATTTTACCAAAAAGACAAAATGTTAGATTGCTTATGCTAAATGCTCTCTAAAAATGTCTATAGTCTAAATGCATACAAGTTTTCAGGATCAGGATTATGAAGGAATGGGCTCTATTTATAGAAAAAATGGAGCAATGGATGGCCAGGATTGAAGGGTTTAATCAAGGGTCAAGCTTGAAAGTTGGGGATCCATGTGCACAATTGGCACCAATGAAATGATGACAAATGTCCACATAGGGTTGGGTTGAAAGAAGAGGTTGGAGGCATTAAAGGCCTAAGAAGACCTCATGTTTATCTAAAGGCTAAGGGTCAAGTCTAAATTAAGATTACCCATTGAATTAAGAGTTAATCCAAGGATAAACCTTTGTGCAAATGATTAAGAGATAATCATGGTCAAAGCTTTAAAGGCTTGATGAGACCCTTGGGTTGGATAGAGGTTGAGTCAAAACAAATATTTTAACCATGTGGGAGGGTTGAATTAACCATTAATGGTTATTGGAGACTTTGGGGATTAAGTGGTTGAAAGTTGGAAGCCTTCAATGGTTATCAAAGACTTTGAGCCATTTAGTGGTTGAAGGTTGAAAGCCTTTAATGGTTATCAAAGACTTTGAGGTTTTGAGAAGTGACTTCTCTTTGCTTAGGGATGTGACAAAGTTTAGAGGATGGATTAGGCTAATTAGGAAGGGGTTAGAAGAATCTAGAAGGGGATTAGATTTTGCAAGTGGATTTGGTGGGTGAGGGAAAATAGGATTTTATTAAAAATAAAAATTCATTTATTTCAATAAATGTGTGCAAGTTGCATTTGTAGGAAAATGCAAGTGGGGTGGGGATAATGATTTAAATAAATGTTTTATTTAATTTATTTAAAAGAAGAAAAGGGAATTTTAATTAAATAAATTGATTTTATTTATTTAATTGATTGAAATTTGATTTAATGAATTAATTAAAATAAATTGAATAATTTATTTAATTAATAGAAGAATGTTTGGAGATGAATTAATTAAATATTAATTTAATTAACTGATGGCTAGTGGATTTTTAATCAAATAAATATGAAATATTCATTTAATTAAAATGGACAAATTTGTGTGACTACAATATCATTTTTGGAGGTGAAGATAAACTGCGCATGGAATTCTCTAATAATATGAAGAATGAATTTCAAATGTCCATGATTGGTGAAATGAGATTTTTCTTAGGTTTACAGATTACTCAAACTGACAAAGGCATCTTTATCTGTCAAAATAAGTATCTAAGGGAATTGTTGAAGAAGTTTGGTATGGATAATTCCAAACCAGTAAGTACTCCTATGGTGACAAGTGAGAAATTATCTATCAAAGACACATCTACACTGGTAAATTCGACAAGGTATAAGTCTATGATTGGTAGCTTGTTATATCTAACTTAGACTAGAACAAATATTATGAATGCAGTAAGTATTGTTTCAATATATCAAAGTAATCCTAAAGAAAATCATGAATGTGCAGTAAAGAGGATATTTCAGTATTTGCAAGGAACAACATAATATGGATTATGGTATTCTCAGGATGATAACTTCACTTTATGTGCATATATAGATTTAGATTGGGCAAAAGATACTTATGACAAGAAGAGAACTTCTAGTGGAGCTTTCTTTCTTGGAAATAAATTGGTTTCATGGATCAACAAAAAATAGTCATGCATTTCTTTATCTACTATAGAAGCTGAATATGTTGCAACAACAACTAATTGCACTCAAGTCTTATGGATGAAGCAAATGTTGAAGGATATCAAGGTAAATTGTAGTGAACCGGTAGTTATCTATTGTGATAACTCTGCAGCTATTGACATGTTTGAGAATCCGATATTTCAATCTAAGACTAAGCATATTTCAATAAAATATAACTTTCTGAAGGAGAAGGTGGAAGAAAAGGAAGTCAAATTGGCTTATGTGAACACTAAAGAATAGATTGCAGATATATTCACTAAACTGCTATCTAAGGAATCATTTGAGTATTTGAGAGACAGGTTAGGGGTATCTACCCCTCCTGCAGAAAGTTAATTGATGGAGAAGACCATTAGTCTAGTATGCATCATCAACTTTTATCCTTTGCTCCAGGTTGATGAAGTGGTGCTACTACTCAGGGGGAGTAGTCAGCTTTGAGATTCACATAATTTTGATATCTATGTCATATCTTTGGCATTGATGTCAAAGGGGGAGAGTTATATGTGAAAAATAATGTTTATGGGAGAGAGATTCAGATCAGTTTCAAATTAGACTGCACTCCTTAGGGGGAATTGCTGGGATTTTTCAGGTTTTCATTGTTATATCTTCTATGAGAAATGTTTGGCACTTCTTGGCACTTAGATGTTTTATTTTTCACATATAGTGTTGCCATCAATGCCAAAGGGGGAGATTGTTGGCAATATGGAGGAATTGATTATGTGTTGCATTGATGTTTGTCATTGATGTCAATACTAGTTGTTATGGTTGGTTACCAATAGATAGGTTTTGGTTACCGATAGAAGATCTTGTTTTACCGGTAAGGGTTTAAGGTTTTACCGATAGATCTTTTACTGAGAATCTTTGATAGAATGCATAAGTGGTGTTGGTGCGGCTTCTAGATGGAATTCAAGATGTAGAAGGTGATCCTTGATCATGCCTCAACTGATTTGTGACATCGCTTTGGCGTATTGGACCCAGATTAGGTCTTGTACCTATATAGGTTATGGACTGATATCATGTTAACATGTTCCCTACACATTACTGGGATGATTTATGGATTGGTTAATGTTGTTTTGGTCTTAAGTCGACATGGCATATCATTGTAATATGGATATATGTAATGATTTTATTATAAAATCTTTTAGGTGGCTGACCTAATTGGTTTAGGCCTTAGGGTTTGTATAAATTGATGTAAGATCTCATTGTATATCATGGGTGAAAAATATGGTCATGGTCATGGAATGAAATATCATATGCAAAGGAGACTTGGTTGATCATAGGTGATCGAACTGGGTTTAAGTAGAGGTCAAAGGCCTCTGGTATTGAGCTTAACTGAGACCATAATCAAGCATGGTAGATGCTATCTATGGCAGTTCATTCTTCTAGATTATTGTCTAATTATCTTGAGGTGGATATAACCTCTCTATAGTCAGTGAGACTCCTTTGTAATGAGTAGTACGCTCTAGGTAGTGTGCCTTCCTGCATGTGTAGGCCCCTTATTGTATCACATACTTTCTGCAAAAGTATCATCTGATTGTGGGTAGGCTTCCCACCATGGTTTTTCCCTTTACCAGGTTTTCCTCGTACAAATCATGGTGTTATGTGGTATGGTTGCATTGTGTTAATTCTCTGTTTCATTCTTAAGTTTTATTGCTTACCGGTATCTATTTCTGCTATTCTGGTATTCAATATTTATGTGCTCCAGTTAATGGTTATAAAGTGGTTTGATTAATATAATCTTTTGACAACTAATTCACCCCCCTCTTAGTTGTCCACCGGTTATCCTAACAAAGGATGGTCTGGTTGATTGGTTTCAAAAAATTCAATGGTCATGATAGAGTTGTCAAAGTTTCTAGTTATTTCATTTGAGTTAATGATATCACTCTCCTCAGAATAGACTCTCTTGACCACTCTCTGATTAACATTGGTAAATTTAGAATCGATCATTTTTGAGTCCCATTCAAGTGGCCTATATTTTGATTTTTGGCCCCCATATGAATGGACTACATCACAATCTACAACTTTTACATCACAAGCCTCTTAAGAAAATGTCTTGGAACATGTATCAAATTCCCACTTATGCAAGTCAATTTCACTCATAGCTTGTAATCTATAGATTTTTTTATATAGATTGTGGGTTGCTTCTTCTATTTTATTTGTCATTTCTTTTCTTCTATCATATTCTGCTTCTTCTGGACTGATAGTTACTTTTGCTAGTCTTGCTATCAGGTCTTCTTGCCTTACTAGTTTCTTTTCTTTGTTGATTAGAAGTTGATTCTTCTTGGGATTTTCTATCATTTTCTTCTTCTTTCTGACTAGAGATTCTCTCTTCTTATGGTCTTATGTCCTCTTGTTATTATTGTTGATTAGCGGTTGCTTCTACCTTTGAATTGCCATCTCTTCTTGTTTTCTCTTGTTCTCTTCTTCTTGTTTTCTATTGTTCTCTTCTTCTTATTTTCTAGCAGTTGCTTCCTCTCTTTGGATTGAAATTTCCTCTTGTCTTCTGTCATGTTCCTCTTTTTGTTTTTTAGAATGTGTTTCTTCTTTTGGAGTAACTTGTCCATACTGTAAGCCTGATTTGTCTTTAGCCAATTGAAATTCTGGTTGTATAGGTTATAGAACACCTTCTTTTCTTTTTCCCACAAGACCTGTTCTAGTGTGTCCATCCTTTTCCATATTTTTTTGTGGGTATACTGACATTATTGATTTTTTGTTGAGCTTCTTTGTCCTTATATAGCCATTGTAGCAAATCTTTGTCCTCGGTTTCTTTCGATAATGTCCTAGCTCTAACAAATGTTGCATCAAATATTTGAAGAGGTTTTTGTGTGAGTTGTGGTTGTGAACTTGTTGGTTTCCATAAGATCTTGGGGAAAGTGGCAAATCTTGTAGAGAATACTCTCCCATACCCTTGTCATTCAGTTTCAACTTCTTATCAGAACTTTCTAACGTTGACGTCAACAATTTCTCCTAGGATGATGTGATTGAAGAGAATGCTTCTTTGTTGTGAGGAACTTTGGCATCCTAAGCTGGCCTCAAATTGCTACAATATTGAGTTGAATCAACTAAAATTATTACCTCTTGTCCATTATGGGGGAATTTAACACATTGGTGATATGTAGAAGGGACTTCCTATATATCATGGATCCATGGCCTGCCCTGAAGAATGTTATAGGATAGATTCAAGTCCAGGACTTGACAGACTGTATCTCTTTGAACTAGTCCTATTCTGAGTGGTAATACCACTATTCCTTTAGAGGGTCATTCTTCTTCATCACATTATTTAATTGTTATTTTATTTTTGGGATCTATTGCTTCTTCTAAAAAACCTAAGGCATGCACTAAACTTAATGCACAAATATTTAAACCCACTCCTCCATCTATGAGAACACATTTGATGTGTGTTTTGTGAATAAGTACTTCAATGTGCAGCAGAGCATTGTGGGGATGTTACAATGACATTTCATCATGTTCTATGAATGAAAGTGATAGGGAGGCTACCTAGCTTACCATCAATTAGGTTTCCTTAATGGTTTGTTTCTATCCCATCCCGGGTTCACGTCTACCTCACTAGACTTATCAGGGCTTCCCTACCATTTGTTTGCTTATCTTACTTTTCTCAAGTTCACCAACTAAGATTTCTCACTAAAACCTTGCAGGGATGTAGGACACACACACGTATTCCCTCATTGCAACACCACCCATCTTGCTTGGTTTAGCAAACTTTTCTCTATTGGATTCACAATGTCACGGTTTCAGGCTTGTAGCCTTCTGGAACTTCTTCTAGTTCTCAGCAGATTCCTTCCCTACAAGTTATCTTCATTACATTACTGAAACCAAGTTGGACTACTTCCAAGCTTGCCTAGGCTCAGTATGCAGAAATGGCAATTGCCATTTCTTGGTTTCCTCCTACTGCTATTTTACTCATATTGTACATTTTTGGCTCTTCTTGAAGCACTCCAATGGCTGTGTGGATCCCACAATGGAGTTTCAAGACAGAGCCATATTTACAATGTGGATTCAAACAAAGAACGAACAACAAAAAGGAAACTCTAGCTACAAAACTATAATGAAAAATTTAGCAAACATAACAAAATAGTATTCAACGATCAGGACTAGAAAATAGACTTGTATGTATTTCTTTTGTTTTTCCAAAATGATCCAACAACCCCTTGCAATTCATCTTTGTAGACTCTTATAGCTCATCCATCTTTCATAGAAACATAGACGGTTACAAAATGGAAGGAAAACAATTCCATATTGGGTCATCGATGTCGCCTCAGAACCTGGTTTTTGATGCCCATTGGTGACTTGCAAAAATCCACACATTTTGATCCGATGATCGGGGTAACCAAAACACACCTACACCAATACCCAATAACCGGTTCCTTTGTTGGCTCTTTTTGCATCGGCCTTTGGGGTAATATCAAATCCTAGTTCCCGATGGCCGATGATGACTTGTCGTGCTCTGCACTTCGTATCGGGCTTCGACATAACATCAACTTCTATTTTTCGATGGTTGATGGTGACTTATTACACTCTGCATTTCCTATCGAGCTTTGGTGTAACACAAAAGCATTCCTCCTGATGGCCGATGAACCTCCTCCAATTGTGCACTTTCTATCAGTTTTGGCACGCATAAGAACCTTGCTTGCCATAACGGATACCACCCAGTCCGTGCCTATGCCTTCCCATTAGGTCATTGGGGTAGCATAAAACTACTCTATTTGATACCCGATGACTATCTCTGAGGTGCTCTACTTTGCATGCTAACTGATCGAGTCATCGGGGTAGCATAAAACCGCTCCTTCCGATACCCGATAACTTGCTCCGAACTCTGGTGACCGCTTCAGGATAAATCTTGCCGATCGGGGTAAGTTTTGCCAATAGGCAAAATTTCAAAAACTACAATCAAAAAGGACTTAGAGCTAGTCCATAGTATGTACATGCCAAAATTGGTTAAGGGAATTTCAACCCTTAGGTGCTGCTGCACCATACTCCCCCAAAAACAAAGAAGTCAAATGACTACGCGCGATAGCAGGGAGAGATCAATTCCTGACTTGATAAAGTAAGATTCAGGGACCCATTTTGCTTCAGAATCAGGTTTATTCATCCATTTGACCAAATGTTCCATGTAGACCTGGTGTCTGGTCTTCTTGAAAACATGAGAATCCAACACTTTCTCAGCTTGAGGCATGGTAGAAGAAGGTAAGGGTAGATCGGCAAGTGCCTGCTAAACATCTAAAACTTGTGCATCCTCCTTGGGAAGTTGCCCCTTGTAGGCAAGCAAATCTGCAACATTGAAAATAGGAGATAAAGTAATATCAGATGGCAAGTCGATCTTATAGACATTAGAGCCATACTTGGCTAAAATTTTACACAGGCCTAGTCTCCTCATTTGTAGTTTTTTGGGAATCCCTTTCTGAAGTCGATTCTTGTTTAAATGTACCATCACTAAATCATGAAACTCCTTCATAGATTGAGTGACATCACAAGCTTTCCCACTTATGTACATCATATCACCAAGATCCTGTAATTCCATAACACCTCGTGGGTGCATACCATACACTATCTCAAAAGGACCCTTCCCAGTTGACGTATTGACATTGTCATTGTAGGAAAACTCTACCTGGTGAAGAACCTAATCCCAACTCTATCCATATTCCTTCATCAAACACCTTAACAGGTTTCCAAGTGTCCTATTTACCACCTCTATTTTACCATCTGTTTGGGGATGGTAGGTTGAACCAAAAGACAAATTAGTTCCCAGTCTTTTCCAAAGATTCTTCCAAAAATGTCCAAGGAATTTGACATCTCTATCAGATTCAATACTAACTGGCAATCCATGGATTCTTATAACCTCTTTGAAAAACAAGTGTGCAATGTGACTAGCATCATGAGTAGTTTTGCAAGGAACAAAATGTGCCATCTTACTGGAATCTATCAACAACAACAAAACTGCTATCATAGCCAAGCTTCGTTTTAGGTAATCCAACCACAAAATCCATACTGACACATTCCCATGGCCTCGTAGGAATAGGTAATGACTGATAAAGTCCAGGATTAGTAGTTGAACCTTTATCTTTCTAACAAACCATACATTTCTCAACATACCTTCTGATATCCCTCTGCATTCTAGGCCAATAGAAAAACTGTTGAACAAGTTCCAATGTCTTATTAAGGCCAAAATGACCACTCAAACATCCATTGTGCTTTTCTTGGATTATATTTTCCCTCATTGATCCTTTGGGAGCACATAACTATCCACCTTTAAACAACAAACCATTCTGCAAAGTAAAGTCAGCATATTCACTATGAAAGTGATTCTAAAATTCTTGACAAACCTTGTAAATGGCTGCAAGATCTTCATCATTGGGATACAAATCTTTGAAGTAATCAACTCCAATACTCTGAATCTGCACTTCTTGCACTGTTAGTAGCCTTCTACTCAAAGCATCTACTGCTTTATTAGACTGTCCTTTCTTATTCTTAATAGAAAATGTATATGACTGCAAATACTCAACCCATTTAACATGCCTATGACTCAACTTATCTTGTGAATTTAGAAAACTCAAATCCTGATTATCTATATAAACAACAAACTCTTTAGGTAAAAAGTAGTGCCTCCACTTCCTAAGAGCTTGGACAAGAGCATACATCTCAAGATCATAGGATGAATACTTCTTCTTGGCATCATTGAGCTTCTCACTAAAGAAAACTATGGGTTTGTTCTCTTGACTTAAAACAACACCAACTGCTATATTACTTGCATCACATTCAATTATGAACAACTTATCAAAACTAGGAAGAATGAGTACTGGTTGTGTAGCTACCTTTTGTTTCAAAAGTTCAAACCCTTTGTTAGCTACATTGGTCCACTGAAACTTATTCTTAACTCCTCCTTTGATGGTATCCAACATGGGTGCACAAATCTCACTGAACCCTCTGATAAACTTCCTATAGAATTGTGCCAAACCATGAAAACTTCTTACTGTACTCGTTGTCTTTGGTGTTGGCCAATTTGTAATGGATTCCACCTTTGATGTGTTCATCTTCAAATCTCCTCTTGAAACTACAAATCTAAGATAGACAAGTTCCAGCTTCAGAAACTCACACTTCTCCAAGTTTATTGTTAGTTGCTTATCATACAATTTTTACAATACAATACTAAGATGCTCTAGATGTTCCTCTTTAATTCTACTGAAAATCAAGATGTCATCTAAGTATACAACAACAAATTTACGAATAAAATCTTTAAGCACTTCATTCATGAGTCTCATGAATGTATTGGGAGCATTACTAAGACTGAATGGCATAATAAGCCACTCATAAAGTCCTTCATTGGTTTTGAAGGCTGGTATCCATTCACCACCTTCTTTTATTTAGATCTGGTGGTATCCACTCTTGAGATCAATCTTTGTGAAATACTTTGCACCTTCCAAGAAATCCATCAAGTCTTCAATTCTTGGGATAGGAAATTTGTACCTAAGATGATTCTATTTATGGTTCTTGAATCTGTGCATAGCCTCCATGTTCCTCCTTTCTTTGGTGCTAACACTGAAGGTATGACACAAGGACTTATACTCTTCTTTATCAATCCTTGGTCCAACAATTCTTGGACTTGTCCATCCACTTCCTTGTTCTATTCGGGAGTCATCTTATAGGCTGCTTTGTTGGGTAATGATGCTCTAGGAATAAAATCAATCTGATGGCTGATGGTTCTAACAGGGGGTAGGGTTGTTGGTGCTCCATCACTTATAATTTCTTTGAACTGGTTTAGTACTTGTTGCACTTCATGAGGTATTGGAACCTTCTTTTCTTTATTTGCTTCCTTTGGTTTCACTATAAGAGAAAATCCCACTCCTTCTCCTTCCTTGAGAGTGTTAATGAACTCTTTTTCACTCACCAATGAAACATTTGGGCCTTTAGTTTTGTTGCTCTCTCCTTCTTCAATTAGGGACTGAATGTGGTATGTAACTCCATCCTTTTGAAAAGAATAATAGTTCTCCTCTCTGTTGTGAATGGCCTTTCTGTCAAACGGCCATGGTCTATTCAGAAGTAGATGGCAAGAATCCATAGGAAAGATGTCACACAAGACTTTATCCTATAACTACCTATGTTGAACTCAACCCATGTTTGTTCATTCACTACCACATGCTGCTCCTTGTTGAGCCAAGTGACCCTATATGGATTACTATGTGGAATTATTTTCAACTCCAGTTTACTTACTGCTTCCTCTGACATAATATTGTCAGTAGACCCTGAGTCTATCACCACTCTACAAACCTTACCAAGGACCTTGCATTTGATTCTAAACAAAGCTCTTCTTTGAGTTGGTTCTTCTTTGATTGGCTCCTTAATCAAGGCTCTTCTCATCATTAAATTTTCTCCATCTTTAGGAGCTAAGCTCACATCTTGTGTCTTGCTATTTTTTGCATCCTCTTGTGCATATGTCACTCTTCTTTCACTCCCTTGAGATGAAGAGGATTTCTCTGGACATCTATAGGCAGGGTGATCCAACTTTTGGCAATTGTAACACTTCATGGTGGAGAAGTAGGACCCTCTTCTTGGTCCACTAGATCTACCTCTTCCTGGGTTGCTAGATGATCCCCTTCCTCTATAGTTTCTCTTGCTATGTGAATCCTCACTTTTCTCTATAAGTTTGGACTCTCCTTGGGACCTTTGATCTATTCGTCTTCCACCAAAACTGCCTCTTTGGCCTCTACCATATTTTCCTCTGCCTCTTCCCCTATTGCTTTGTTCTTGCTTCTTTTTGCTCTTTTCCTCCACCTTTAGTGCCAACTGATAGCACTTATGTACATTTTTAGGGCTTAACAAACTCAAATCCTCTTGAATATTCCATCTCAAGCCATTCAAGTATCTGGCTACCTTGATGCTCTCATCCTCTACCACCTTGGATCTCAAACACAACTTCTGAAATTCCTCAGTGTAGCTGCTCACATCCAAGTCTCTTTGTCTCAGATTTTGTCTATTTTTGTGTAATTAGATCTCATAATCTTTAGGAATATAGGCTTCCCTCACCTTGGCTACCATTCCTGCCCAACTGGCTAGTTGGTTCTTACCCTCTTTTTGCCTTTCTTCTTGGATAAATTTCCACCAAGCCAAGGCTGCTCCTCTCAATATAGACTTAGCTACCTTCACCTTTTGGGCTTCACTAACCCCATCACACTCAAAGTGATTCTCCAATCCTTCAATCCATTCCATGACTATTTCAGGCTCCATTTTCCCATAGAAAAGTGGCACTCCTTCCAAGGATTTTCCTCCTAAGGCTTTAATGGCTTTCAAGAAAGGTTCTTCAGGTAGAATAGGGTCTGGGGTAGGTATCCTATCCTCTTCTACTAATTCTTTTCCCTTCCCTTCATTGACCCAAATTGTTACTTTCTCAGTTTTATCCTCAACTGTGTCTAATTTTCTCTCCAGTTGTGCTAATCTTTCTCTCATTAGTCTATTGTCTTCCTCTTGATCTTCTACCTTCTTAGATAACTCTGCATTGGTCACCATTCTGGAATGATTTTATCCCACTGACTCAGTGTCTGACATCAAATACTTTCTTCCCAAGTCTAAACTTAGATTTGATACCAATATGATAGGGAGGCTACCTAGCTTACCCTCAATTAGGCTTCTTTAATGGTTTGTTTCTATCCCATCCCGGGTTCACGTCTACCTCACTAGACTTATCAGGGCTTCCCTACCATTTGTTTGCTTATCTCACTTTTCTCAAGCTCACCAGGTAAGATTTCTCACTAAAACCTTGCAGGGATGTAGGACACACACACATATTCCCTCATTGCAATACCACCCATCTTGTTTGGTTTAGCAAACTTTTCTCTATTGGATTCACAATGTCACGGTTTTAGGCTTGTATCCTTTTGGAACTTCTTCCAGTTCTCAGTAGATTCTTTCATTGCAATTTATCTTCATTACATTACTGAAACCTAGCTGGACTACTTCCAAGCTCGCCTAGGCTCAGTATGCAAAAACGGCGATTTCCATTTCTTGGTTTCCTCCTACCGCTATTTTACTCATACTATACATTTTTGGCTCTTCCTGAAGCACTCCAATGGCCATGTGGATCCCATGATGGATTTTCAAGACAAATCCATATTTACAATGTGGATTCAAACAAAGAACAAACAACAAAAAGGAAAATCTAGCTACAAAATTGTAATGAAAAATTTACCAAAACAAAACAGAACAGTATTCAACGATCGGGACTAGAAAGTAGACTTGTATGTATTTCTTTTATTTTTCCAAAAATATCCAATGACCCCTTACAATTCATCTTTGTGGACTCTTATAGCTCATCCATCCATCATGGAAACATAGACGACTACAAAATGGAAGGAAAACAGTTCCATATCGGGTCATCGGCGTAGCCTCAGAACCTGGCTTTTGATGCCCATTGGCTACTTGCAAAAATCTACACTTTTTCATTGGATGATCGGGGTAACCAAAACACACCTACACCGATACCCAATAACTGGCTCCTCTGTTGGCTCTTTTTCCATTGGTCTTCAGGGTAACATCAAATCCTAGTTCCCGATGGCCGATGGTGACTTGTTGTGCTCCGCACTTCCTATTGGGCTTCGGCATAACATCAACTTCTATTTTCTGATGGCCGATGGCAACTTATCATGCTCCGCATTTCCTATCGGTCTTTGGCATAACATGGAAGCATTCCTCCAGATGGTCGATGAACCTCCTCTGGTTATGAACTTTCTATCAGGTTTTGGTGTGGGTGAGAACCTTGCGTGCCGATAACCGATAGCACCCGGTCCGCACCTATGCCTTCCCATCGGATCATCAGGGTAGCATAAAAATACTTCATATGATACTCGATGACTATCTCTAAGGCACTCTGCTCCACATGCTATCTCATTGGGTCATCAGGGTAGCATAAAACCGCTCCTTTCGATACTTGATAACTCGCTCCGAACTCTGGCGACCGCTTTGAGATAAGTCCTACCGATCGAGGTAGGTCTTGGAGATAGGCAAAATTTCAAAAACAGCAATAAAAAAGGACTTAGATCTAGTCCATAGTATGTACATGCCAAAATTGGTTAAGGGCATTTCAATCCTTAAGTGCTCCTACACCAGATAGGAAATGAGGAACTATAAAGTATCCCACCATGGTTTGGAACTGATCAACATCTAAGTCTTTAGAGACTGTCATTTCAACAAGAGATTTTTCTAATATTTCCTTATGCGTTGGTGAGAGTTTTAGGAGCTCTAGGATTGATATCTGTGCGAGGGTTTTCTACAATTGATTCACTATGTTATACTGCCTCATGGTAGATGTTGCAATATTTGTCACATCTAAGAATTTTACTTTAGCCTTACTTCTAGTAATGGTGTGTGTTGGTTTTGTTGGTGTTTTCTCTTTAACGATAATGGTGTTTACCATGTTGTCGTAGGAATGAGCATAGTTAACCTTTTTGCTTTCCCTTTTCCATTTTGTGTATTTGATGGTTCACCTTTTTCCTAGTTGGGCAGTGGAGTTTTGAAGGCCATATGTGATTCATTTGTTTTGTGCCCATCCACTGTGATGACCTCATTGTCAATTAAATCCTGAATAACATGTTTAAGTCTTTGACAATCATTAGTCTAATGCCCTTTGTTCCAATGAAAATCACAAAAATGATTATCATTCCACCAACTTGGTTTAACTTTGGGATCAAAATATCTTGCTTCTGGCAGTGTGATTAATTTGCTCACAAGAACTGTTTTTAAATCCAATTACAATGGCTCACCAATATTGGTAAATTTTCTACGAGCATTGGGAAAGAATGGTTTTGATTTAGCATTATTGTCTTGATTACTCACAGGTTCCCGACTTGATAGATTGAAAATAGGTTGTTGTGGTTTAACATTGTTGGCATCAACTACTCCATCATTCACAAAATTTCTATCTCTTGTCCAAAATTTTGGTTTATCATTATTGTAATTAATGTTGTTATTGTTGAAGGAGTTGGAGGAATTATTTCCTTCTTTGTAGAATTTCAATTCTCCTTTCTTAACCAAAACATCCTCTATTTTGAGACAATTTTCAATTATCTTTGCAAAACTAGGAGAACATTGTAATTTGAGCCTATAACTCATTTAACTTGTGAGATTATCAATGAATATGTCCATCTTTTCATGATCTAGCACTGGCCTAGGATATTGTTGAATAAATGCCTCCATCTATGTAAGAAGATCATGAAAGACTACCCATTCTTTTGTTTAATGTTACACAAATCCAACATCATTATCTCATGGTGTATGTTATAAGAGTATTTTGAAATTAATTTGTTCACAATCTCTTCAAATGATCTAATCCCAGGAGGTAATTTAGAGAACCACTCAACTGATTGTCCACCCAAATTTCTGGGGAATAATCACATGAGATATGTTTCATTATGATAAAATTCCATGCTCATTGTGCGGAACTCTCTGATGTGATCTTGTGGATTAGTTTTTCCATCATATTTATCATATTTTGGGATCTCACAATGTTGTGGAAACTCATTTCAAAAGGATATGGAAAAATGTCTTCTAATGAATCTTTTGGTACTTATTTCGTTTTGCATATCGTGGATCTATTGTTGTAGAGTTTGTATTTGTTGGGTGAGATTTAAAACAGGATCAATGACATGATTTCTTCATGTATCATCATGAGTTTTTATGTCATCATGATTCCTTATTGTGTGACTATTCATTCAATTAGGAGTTCCATCATTTTGATCATTGTTATTGTGAGTATCATTTAATCCTTCCTTTTATCTTAAGTTGTTTATGTCAAAATCTTGGGGAAGTTTAGCACCGGATTTTGCTAACATTAGAAAGTATTTCTCATTTTCATACTCCAATATTTTCTCCATAAATTTATCAAATTTAGGATCTTGTTGGATATCTCTAAGTTTTTCTTTAGTTATCTCTTCCTCTACTTAATCTTCTTGTACAAATCTCTCATTATCTTCTGCCATTTCAGGTGTTTCTATTTCCTTTTTTTGATTTTTCATCTCTGAGACCTGGTTAAAACGAGCATATAAGTGAAATGAATAATTTGAAAAGGGTTTTGATTTCAAAAACAATGACTCAATAGGTGATTGGATATTGAGGTAAATAGGACAAATTGATTCAACCACTTTGATTGAGATGTTGAGATAATCTTGATCTTCGTAGCATAGCACACGTTCTCAAAGGTTCTTCTCAAACTCATTTCCATAACCATGTAGATAAGTATGTTAGTGGTGTAGGAATGTGCAATGTTTAATTAGGAGTTTGTGGTTTATGTAGAGAAATCTTCTCTTTCTCAAGATCGCTTTCTGACTAAGCTTCCTCCTTTTTAGATTACACGAAATAGTCATTCAAGTGTTTGGGAATTTGCAAGTTTTTTGATCCTATTTGGAGTGAAAATATTTGTGATTTTTATATGACCAAGTTCAATAGGAATGATATATCCTATGTAGAGAACGAGGTTAGTCTGATCAAGTGTTGTAGTTTTGTGCTAAAGGATGATAGATCCCGATGAGAAACTATGTTTGAGAGATTAGTATATCAAAGAAAATATGATTATGCACTTTGATATCTTGGATCTTAAACTTGTTGGAGATGAATACTTGAAAACCTTAGTGTGTCTAGTTTTGAATTTTCTTTGACAAAAGATAACCTGACAGAGTGTTTCGAGAAGATGACCTAACACTATGTTTAAACTCCAAAAAAAGGGTTGTCTTTGTTCTCTATTTTTGATGCATTTTACTAGAAATGCTAACAGAATGATGAAAAACGCTATTATATTGACCAAAAACGTTGTCAAAATGACCAGGAATGTTGTCAAAATGACCCAAAATGTTGCTAAATGACCCAAAATGCTTCCAAACTAACCCAAAATGTTGCCGAACTAACTGAAAATGTTGTTGTTTAGATAAAAGTGTTGATGTTTGGACTAAAAATGTTGATATGCAAACTAGGAACTCTAATGTTTATACCAAGAACGTGATGTGTAGACTAGGAACTCTAATGTTTAGACCAGGGACACTGATGTTTAGACCAAGAACTCAGAGGTTCAGACCAAGAACTCTGAAATTTGGACTAAAAATGCTATTGTTAGAACTCAGAGGGTTACTACCGATGTTGGGACTCATAAGACTGTTGTTTTGACTCAGAGAGATGATGTGTAGACTCATACAAGTGATGTTTAGACTTATAAAGTCAAAACTCAGAGAGTTAATGTTGAAACTAAGAAAGATGACATTCAAACTGAGAGAGTTGAAGTTCAAATTGAGAGAACTGATGTTCAAACTGAGAGAGCTAAAGTTCAGACTGGGAAAGTTTATTTTTAAACTAAGAGAGCTGATGTTTATACTAAGAGAGATGAAGTTCAAATCGAGAAAGACGATGTTCAAATTGAGATAGCTAATGTTTAGATTGAAAGAGCTATTGTTTGGACTGAAAGAGCTACTATTTGGATTGAGAGAGCTACTATTTGGACCGAGAGAGCTACTATTTGGACTGAAAATGCTACTATTTGGACTGAAAGAGATACTATTTAGAGTGAAAGAGCTATTGTTTGGACTGAAAAAGATACTATTTGGATTGAAAGTGCTACTATTTAGACCGAAAGAGCTACTGTTTGGATTGAAAGAGCTACTATTTGGACCAAAAGAGCTACTCTATTGTCAAATGTGTAAATACGATAGTTTGAAGTTTGAGTTTGAAGTTTTTGTTGAGTTTCAATAGATGATATCTTGATGTGATTCAAAAATATAGAAGCCAGATTATCTTTGTCCTAAAGGACAACATAAAGTCTCATTATGAGCCTAGCAATAAGATCTTTAAAGGGGAGTTCGCACGTACGCTCAAGAGGGATGTATGCTTTGTGTAGTTTCTAATTTTAATTGGTACTAGTAAGGGATCAGTTCGGCGTGTCGGGGTATAAACTCAATTAAGAGGTCTCCTAGACTTGAAAACTAAGGTTTGATATACCCGAGGGTATGGAGGACAACTATTCCCAAGCACTACCACTGACTTTATTTTCATCAAATAGCATTTATTTTATAATAGGTTGGAGTACTTGGCGTGAGCCATTCCTACTTGGTTTGTTCCCCTCTCACCAGCCTTATGGGATTCTCGAGAGGGTAAGTCCACTAAAGATATGCACTAATGAAATAAAAGATGAGTCTATCTTTTTGATCACCTAATAAAGTTGAGAGAATACTTGCCTATCATCAAAGACACACAAGACATGTTGGTTCTTTTGCTTGTAATTAGTCTATGTGCCTATTTTATCAAAAACAAATGAGAAATTATGTAGCTACTTATCATGCATTCTTTGACTGTGAAAGGGTTTATAACTCAAGTATTTGATAGTAAAATAGGTATTTGCAAATCAGATTCAGGAAAATGACAATTCAGAAGAAGAATTGAAAAATGCAGAATGTCAGAACATGAAAATGTTGAATAAACTACTGAAAACATTGTTCTGTCTACCCATAACAATGTTCTGGAAACTCAGAACGCTACTCTGTATACCCAGAATGCTGCTAAAATTACCAAAAACACTATCAAACTTATTAGAAATGTTGCTAAAATGACCTAAGACACTATGAATCTGACCCAGAATGCTATGAAACTGACCCAGAAATGCTATGACAAGAAAAAAAGATAGAAAAGAAAGTCAAATATTTTAAGTTGTGTGAAGAAGATCATGAGAATGCCATTTGAGGTGACACAACACTACTCTGTGGATTTTGAGAACCTATTAACAAAATTCTTGCAAGAAAACCTGTTAAAAACTTTGGAGCTAGGCCCCACGGTGGGTGCCAATAAATGTGTTGTTAAAATTTAGTGTCAATTATAAACAAACACATAGATGAGACAATTGATAAAATAGAAAGAAAATGAATATTAAGAAATACAAACTATGCTCTCTTGAAATGTCCCATCTTCCTCTAATCTCAAGGACCTTGAAGGTGTATGTAGGTGGCTCTCAACAACAAGCAATGACCATCAAGATGACAACTTAAGATATGAGTAGCTACATGATTCTAGATTAAATGCAAGATTATGATAATATCATACTCAAATTATGCTAAATATACTAAATGCTCAAAATGAATTCACTAGAGTAATGATGCAGATTTTAAACTAAGATGCAAGGGGATTGATTGATCAAAATGAGGTACATATATAGGATCTTCAAGGCCAAATTTGAGGCGATAGGAATTGACAATCAGGATTTGATCTCGAGATATCAAAGGATAGGATTGAGGAAGTTGAAAAATAGGTTGGAAGGAGAGACATGTCATCCCTATGGTGACATCTATCTAAGAATCTCTAACAATTTTCCCACAAGAAGGAAAGTGTCAAAGGGGAGAAGACATGTGGCAAAGGTTCCATGTGTCTCCATGAGGGAATATCCAACCCATGGGAGGTTAGGATAAGGAGGTTAGGATGTACAAGAAGGGATAGGGTTATTTAGACCCTAAGTTATATAGAATGGGTTAGGTTAGAGGGTGGTTAGGCTAGGTGGTTATAGTGTCATAAATTGTACACCCTTACTAGGGTGGTATAATTTCACACTTAGGTTAGCACTCGCCTTAGTGTATCTTGCATATTACATTTCTAATTACCCTTTAAGCATTTAATTAATTAATTTAATTTAATCTAAAGTCATGTTTCAACACTTTATATGTTATAAAGTTGGGCCCTTTACCCTAATTAAACGTGCCCCTTTTCATCTTATTCCTTCAATAAATAATTTAATCATAAACCCTAATTATGTCGTATTTTGACTGTTTAAGCCTGATTTTGCATATCAAAACATCTTGAAATCAGATATAACTTTGGGATGCACTCTAATATCATCATATCTAATGACCTCAAAAATTTGGTGAAAAGTTGGTCAGACCGTGGCAGGAATTCACATGGTCCTCGACTTTTTCCCCGAAATTTCAGGAGAATAATCCTATGATATAATAATGCTTAAAACCAAAAATTTGGAAGGAAATTCAAATCCTAGGTTGGCCTAAACATGAAATTAAGATCTAGGGTTTCATACTTAAGAGCTCTCTTTCTTCATTTGAAGGAGTCTTCTTCTAAGGATCTAAGAACAGGTTTTTGGAGAATAAAGAGACTTCTTTGTAGTGAAAGAAAAAATCTTTGAAGTATTCAACAATATTAAACATTCATCCATCAAATATTCATCAAGCATAATTTCATCAATTGGGGGCTTTTGAAGATATAGGAGAACAATAGGAGATCACCGACTGAAGATTGGCTTATACCTCTCCCTTGGGGTTGGGTATGGTTTCATGTTGTTTTCATCTCTTTACATAATCTTTATTATTGATTCATATTCATGGTTTAGATCACTTTGAATCATGGATTTAGAGCATTTACTTTGTCAATTGTAAGAAATTAGGGTTTACTCTTTTGGGTTACTCTAGATTGTTTGCTTTCATTTTAGGATCTTGCACACAAACAATGTTCTTGCACACACATTTTTCAGTACATTATTAGCTATTTGTGGAGATGGAAATCACCAAAATGGGGGTTTGACTAAGGCAAAACCATATATAGCCACCCAAAACCCTATTTTGCCACTTCAGATACAAGTTCGGATCCGAGCATCGCTGGAAGTTCTAGGACCAGAGGAGGGCACTGAGATAGTTTTTGGGTGCAGATTTCATCAGAAACCCCAAGGATAGAGGCATGGCACCCTGGTCCTATCTAGGACAGAGGTGTGGAGCCTTGGTCATGCCCTTTGTCAGTAGGATTTGGAAGATTAGTGTCTTGCAGGCTTCATAATGTGTCCTATCATTTGCAGCTCCAAACTTGCAGAATCAGGATAGTGGCATGGCACCCTAGTCTCGAGCATTTATGCTTAGATTTTAGACATAGGTGCACCTTTGATTTTGTCTCCTAATCAGTACTTTTTAGCAGTATATCAGTTTTCCTTTGATCTACATTTCCAGATTAGGATTTGCTTTCTTACTTGCATTCTAGGTTAGATTGCATTTTTGCATCATTCCTCTCTCACATTTACAACAAAGGAATAGAAAGCTAAGAGGTGATCCTCAACTCTCTATTCCCCACAAGAAGTAGCCCGAAGTATGTCACCTCCCTAGGCTCTTTTGTATTTTGTGAGTGTGTATGAGAGTGGGGTTAGGGTTTCCATACTCGGTCTCACTTTTTCCCCTACACAGTGGTTAAAAATTAGGAGCCATGTGCTCATTTGAATTTAGAAATTCAAATAAATTAAAAAATATTAATTAAACTCAACAAATTAAGAATTTGTTAATTTAATCATGGGATTAGAGGAATTGAATTAAATGGGGGGAAACTAATTAATTAATTTAGATTAATTAACCAAAGGGGGGATATGAAATGAACTATACAAATAAATCATTTAGATTTATTTACAACTAGATGAATTAGGGGAGTTAGTTATATCATTGTGAATTTAATCAATTAGGAAAGGGTTATTAATTAAATAACTATGTATTTAATCAAATATCTCCAGACCATTTTTAGGTGTATACAAATCCAACCCTCAAAGCTCTTGTTGAGTGGGTAAGAGCCATAAATACTAATAGACCCCAATTACTCATTGGAGTAGAGGAAAAGGGGAAAGATGGTGCTATAGTTAGGACATTGAAAGACACAAAAAGACTTGAAGCTTCCACAATTACATTACATTCAACCATGTTGACTAGGGATGCAACAAAGTTACAACAGACTCAAATCATTGCCTTCCAAAGAGAGAGAATGGAGATGTATGCTTCTTATACTACGGTTTTGGTAGTAAAGGCTCGGTTAAGTAAAGCCCTTGCTGTTAAATATTTTTAATCTCCTATTATAATTCAGCATGGTGAATCTTCATGTACCTCAAAGGAGTTATTTTCCTTAAGAAGTGAATTGTAAAATGTGCAACGTCAGTTAAAGCTGAAAGAGGAGGAGATATCTTAGATAAATGTAATGGCAAAGGATAAAGTGGTCACAATTGTGAGGGGGGCTCTTTCTCATCTTTTGAAATATGTCTTAGATAAATTGGAAGATGTTTATAGGCCTTTCCTTATTCTCTTTGAAGGAATCATTCATTTGGAATTTTTCTCTAAAAGAGTTAAGAGATTTATGAAGCTTGGAGGCCATTAGGGCCCAAGATTCACAACCTTGGAGTGGTTGTTTAATACATGCCAAAGTCCCCTCAACAGATTGTCAATGTATGCAAAATTTATGATCTAATGATTAATGAAAACCATTACCTTGAGGGTAGGGAAAAGGTGATGAAAGAGAAAATGAGAGTATTTAAAGGATTGCAACATTGGACTATACCCACCTTATGTAATAAGAAATTAGAATTAAAACCTTTTAAGGATTGGAAAAGGGAATATGAGGGTATTATTGATATAATTATCCAAAGAATGGGAGATGGAGATTACCTTGTTGAACTTGTTTATTATACTGTTGTGGATAAATTTATCTCAACTGATGCAATGCATATGAATTTTATTTTAGATGTGAAATTGGTGGTGGATAGTACGTACAAAGAGTCTCCTAGTATGGTAAATACTATTAAACACTTTGATTGGCCTACGGGTTTTCAAGTAAACAATTGAAATGAAACATATTGTGTTATCAAAGAAATTGAGTAGGTAACTGATTAGCAAGGACAACTAGAAATAGGAATGATGAATCTACCAGATTGTTGATCACAGGTCATCTTTAAGGTTTTAAAAGAAACACAATTGTCCATTTCCTAATAAGCTTTGTCGATAATATTCTTTTGTTTTAACTAGTTATTGGTTTCTTATATTTTCTAGTTCGATCTTTCTTGTCCTCTTTAGTCATCATTCTGTAGTGTTGATTTCCTTGTGATAAGTCATCTAATTATGAGAGGTTAGTTAGTTTTAATTTTGTATTTCCTTTCTAGGCACTGAAATTTTGAGTCTGAAAAGATGCCTCTAGCATATTTGGTTGTTTTCAAAAGTGTGACAAGTGGCAATCTAGCCTGAAGATTTGTTTCTCCCTTGTTTCTATAAAAGGGAATTCAGGACCATTTTGCAGGGGTTCTGAAATTTTTTTTAAAAATAGACATAGTGTTAAATTGGAATGTTCTTGGTATAGAAGTCCTTCCCTAGCGAGTTGTACTTTTACAAACATGGAGAATAAATTAAAATATTGTCATGAATTTTCTCACATTAGGTATTTTCTACCTATATGATTTCATTCATTAACAATGATAAAAATTTAATGAATTTCTTGTAGATGTGTGATGCACAAATTGGGGTTTCTTCAAGGAGGAAATTAAATTCTAACTACGTATTGCAGTAGCTTTAGGATGACTATGTTACTTTTTAAGAATGATTCGTGTGAATAATAGTGGGTCATTACTTGCTTCCCAAAGAGTTTTTAGTTTTCACTGACAACCATGCCCTTAGTTTCCTCAATGGGCAAGAGAAGTTAAACCAGAGACACCTAAAGTGGGTTGAATACCTACAATCCTACTCCTTTGCTACTAAGCACAAAAAGGGTACAACAAAAAAGGTAGCTGATGCACTAAGTAGGAGAGTCATGACTATGCAGAAGATACAATTTTAAAGTGTAGGTTTGAGTGAGTTAAAAGACCTCTACAAGGATGATAAGGATTTTGCAAAGTTATATAGTGTTTGTTCTGATTTCTCTAACACCTCTCATGTCTCTTATTCAGAATATATGATACAAGAGTGTTTGTTGTTCAAAGGACATATTCTTTGCATACCCCAATGTTCTATGAGATAAAACATTATCCAAGAAAAGCATCAAGGATGTCTAGGAGGTCATTTTGGCATAGATAAGACTGTGGAGCAGTTTGGTAGGTTTTACTATTGGCCCAAGTTGCAATCAGAAGTGAGAAGGTTTGTAGAGAAATGTACAATCTTCCAAAAAGCAAAAGGATCATCAAGTAATGCAGGTCTATATCAACCCTTGGTCATACCTCAGAGGCCTTGGGAATTTTTGAGCATGGATTTTGTGTTAGGCTTGCCAAGAACTCCAAGGGGATTTGATAGTGTGTATGTGGTGGTAGATAGGTTCAACAAAATGGAAAATTTTATCCCTTGAAAGAGAACCGATGATGCCACCTATATTGCAAGCCTCTTCTTCAAGGAGATAGTTAGAATTCATGGTCTTCCAATCAACATTGTTAGTGATAGAGATGTGAAGTTCCTAAGCCACTTTTGGAGGACACTTTGGAGAAAGTTGGGCACCAAGTTATCATTTTCATCTGCCTATCATCCTCAATCAAATGGTCAGATAGAGGTAGTCAAAATATCATTGGGTAATTTGCTAAGATGTCTTACAAAACAACATGGACAGACTTGGGATTTAGTACTCGATCAGGTAGAATATGCATACAATGACTTAGTGAACCAAAGCACAGGTAAAAGTCCCTTTGAGATATTGTATGGATTTCATCCAAGGGGCATATTAGAGCTCAGAGATCTTAGTTATATAGAACCTAAGAGTGCACAAGTTGAGAACTTTACAGAAGGTATTAAAGAAGTGCATGATAAGGTAAGGCAATCCTTACAACAAAAATCCAAGTAGTATAAGGTGCATGCTGATAAAATAAGAAGGAATGTGAAATTTAAAGTCGGAGACTTAGTGTTAGCATACCTAAGGAAGGAGAGACTTCTAAAAGGGCAGCCTACCAAGCTAATGATGAAGAAGATTGGACCTCTCTGATGGTATGATGAAAGAATAAGTATCTGGTAGATTACTGAGAGGGGGGGGGTTAATCAATATACTAAAAAACTAATACAAACTTCCCAATCTCAAACTCAATCACACAAAGTAAACTTCCACTATCAAGATCAATACTCATAAGAATACTCAACATCAAATTGTTAACTATTATAACAACTTAATAGTAAACAACTTCAATCTTGTCAACATCAAAATACTTAATCATATATCAACATATTCCATCTCTCAATGCTTCTAGTTATCATGCCTTATTAGAAGTTAATCAAATCAACAAATAAGATCATAACTACAAAAACATTCACCACATGACACAAATGTTTATACATGGAAAACCTAAATAGGTAAAAACCACGGTGAGATGAGACTCACAAGATAGCTATCTGAACTCTTCTCAAGTTCGCCCTGTTAGGAGCCAAGCTTGTTAAAGCTTTTACAATAAGTCTTGTTAAGGATTGATCCTATTAGGAATCACTCGGTTAAGGGATTTACAAAATACCTTGATGAAAAGCAAATACCCTATTAGGGGTAACCTCGATAGAGGATTTGAGAATCCAATCTAATGGATCACCTTGTTACAGGATTTAAGAAGTAACCAAGCTTGTTAGAGCTTACCTGGTTAGGGGATTTCAATTCTGCTGTAATTGTTAGAAAAAAATAGGTTTTCTTGATTTGTCTGAATAGCACTACATTTGCTTGATCAGATCCTTTTAAGCTTCAATCTACATTTACTCAAATTGCAGATCCATTCTCTTGTTAGGCAACCACATACTCAACTGATTTCAGCCAAAACTTTGCCAAAACTAAATAAAACAACTTCATCAACCTTAAATACAAATCAATTAAGTTAGTAACACAACAAAAACCTAATTCTCTCATAGATATTACAAATGAATCGGTTCAAGTGTGACCGTTGGATTTACATAGCAATCTATACACATTCTTCAATAAAATTCCAATCGCTCCATGATCACCACTTCATTGGACTTGTAACTCATCACGCGCTATGCATTAGATGCAATCCACTTTTCTCATTCCCTAGAT